>NC_051449.1:2229786-2278096 GCF_001649575.2 Kryptolebias marmoratus | reverse complement strand
GGTGAAATCTCTGCTAAAATCTTGTGTTTTGAATCAACATTCATATAAACTAATTCATGTCATTTCAGTGAGTCATCATGGTTGTGCCCTGAGTCCTCTGTTGCTTCAGATGAGGCTGATCCCCATGGATTTACAAACACACACAGATACATGTCATATACACATTCAAGTCACTTGTTTTAAATAAATGCTTCTATTTTAATTCAGTTTTTGTCTTCATTGTAGCTGATGTGCAGGGGGAGAATGAGTCTGGCTACGGCCCTGTTTGGGATGACTCTCAGCTAATATCACACCAAACTGGAGCTCAAAATCTGTAAAACTGACCAAGTTGATTAGGTTAATACCAACCTACTATTCCTTGTTTTATCTGTGGTAATCAAGTTAGTTACTAATCTAGTTGTGTGAAGATATAAGAACAGAAATTATGGAGCCATTTTGACATAAAATTTGACCTGCGAGTCAGAAAAACAAAGTACTTTTGAATCAAATTCCCCTAATCTGTCTAAAAACGTCCCTGAAACTCTCCAGGTTTATTACTGAACACTGAAACAGGCTCTCAAATGAAGCATTTAAAAAGTTCTCCTCACAAGTTCTGACCCAATTCGGCTCGTTTAAAGTTGGGGAGCCGTTGCAGACACAGTAATTATATTCATGGGGAGGGAGTGATGCTTAATGAAACAGGAGCCTCAGCTGAGATATTTCAGCTTGATTGACCCGGTATAAAGCTGCAGCCAGTTGAAGAAATGACTTTTGGCACTGCAGCCGCTTCCACAATGAACCTGCGTGATTATTCAGAGTGAAACTGGGCCGCAGAGAATATCTAAAGTAACAACAATGATGGAAACCAAAGGGCTGCAGTTCGATTAATGAAAAGAGAAAAAAAAGATATTCACAGAGTGAAACCTAAGAGTGAAGCTCAACCAAAGAACCTTGAAGTGATTCTGTGTTTGAAAGGTACCGAAGAAAAAGTCAAAAGTCACAGGATCAAAAGCAAACCAGCCAAGTGAAAACTCCTAAAGTGAAGTGTGCCGGAGGATTAAAGAAAAAAGAAAGCAGAATTAGTAAAACAATAAAAAGAAAGAGAAATACGAGGCAAGTCAAAGTGCCGTCTGCGAGGAAATCAATGCAGATGAAAGCGAAAGAAAAAACAAAGTAAATCAATGACAAAAACATGGAAAAGAATGAAAAACTAATCTGCAGATGAAACCAGACAGTGACAGCGTGTGTTAAAACAAAAAACATGAATGGAAGAAAACAAAAACTCCAATCAAACATCAATAAATGAAGCTTCTGATCATTTTAACGCCTTAAAAAGGAATGCTGCTGTCATGTGACCCGTTAACTCTCACAGTATGTGATGGGATCGACTCTCAGCTACTACCACACCAGATTTTAGCTCGATATCTGTCAGTTATGTCCTTTTTTGTATTCGCTAAAGGTGACAAGTTGTGGCGACCATCTTGAATCAAATGTTGTAAATTGCATCAAATGATTAGTTTTTGATAGTTTTGTTAAAATCCTTCCAGTGGTTCAGGGGATCTTTTGCTAACACACACGTTGGTAATTACATGATTACCCACAGGCAATACTAATATATCAAGAGGTGCAAAAAGATTAGGATAAAAGGCAGCAAATGACCAAAAAGTCTTGCATAATTTAACTGGCGTGTAATTGTTTTTTTCTTGGAACGATAATATTCATAAAAAGTCACAAATCCCGACAGACAGGGATGACATTGAGGGAAAAAGCAGAGGATGGGAACGTGGAGGAAAAGGACCCGCAGCTGGGAGACGGAGTGACGTTCCATTACCTGATTAATGTAACTGCAGCTGTCTGAAATGCTCAGAGTGACAGCCGAAGTTAATGCTAAGAGCAGGAGTGATCGATCACTGCGAGAGACGCTTGACACTTTCTCTCTCCGTGCCACTAACTTTCATTAACAGCCCTTTAAAAACAGCCTTGTCGTACGCACAAACACACACACACACACACGCTAAGATTTATGACAGAATGGGAAAACTCTGCAGAGGAGACAGAATATCAGCCACGACAGCGGAGAATCTTATAATCATATATTCAAAGCACAGTTGGGCCCGCAGCGTCACCAGGTCCGACTCGATCAATAAAGAGCCGCTGACGAGTTCTGCGGTTAAATTAAACGATCATTCTGGGATGTCGGGGATTCGGCTGATTCAGTTCAGCCATCTGAGCGTCAATCCTGATCTATTCATTAAGAATAAAAAACAAAAAACTAGTCTTTTTATCTGTGCTGTTACCAGTTTGTTTAGGCATGAATCAGACTCAGGTGACCATAAAAATTAAGTAATTGCAACAAAAAGGATTGGGTTTTTTTTCACCAGCTTGGATAAACGGAAAGCAAAATTTAGGGTTTGTTAATATAATTCTTTTCATGTTATGATGACGTTGAGGTTGATGAAAAAGTTTCACAATTTATTGCTTGTGGCCCTCAAACCTCAGTGATTCTTAGATGTTGTCTACTTGAAACTGCTGCTCCCATTCTCCACCAGCCTTAGGCGGAGTCTCCCTCTGTGACTGTGGGACTTCCAGCTCATACTCAGCACAGATGTTCCTGTAAACTATTCCAGCTGCTGGGAGACGGCGTTCCATGTACGCTTTGCCTGCCTGCACCTAACATCCTGCTGTTATGTGCTGGACTGTCTCAGGTGGATCTCAGGTCCTGTCTGGTATGATGGACCCCAGCCTCGTGCAAATAAATACCAATAAATACCGTAATTTCTGGACTACAAGCTGCAACTTTTTGCACCAGCTTTGAACCCTGCGGCTTATAGTCCGGTGCAGCTTTTCTAAGAGGATTTGTTTTGGTTTGTTCTGCTGTTGTACGGCACTACTTTGCCTGGCGGAAGGGCATGTGATCAGACACGGAGGAAAAGAGTGGCGTGATGGTTGCATGTCCTTCCGCCAGGCAAAGTAGTGCCATACGAATTAGCGCTTTGGTGGTTTTTAGTGCGCAGGAAGAAGACAAAGATGGCAACGAATGACTGACTTTTCTTCTTGTTGAAGCCGTGTTTCTGCACCGTAGCCCTAAAGGTAGGCAGGTTATTGTTATACAGTACATTTGTTACTCGTTTAAACAGCTCAGTACATGTTTTGTACTTTTAATTACCGGTACTCGTACATATACGTAAAAAAATACGCAAATATGTAGCGGCAACTTCTTTTTCAAAATGTTAATAAAAAGGATGTGTTCCCAAACTGCCATCTCTTTCCTGACAATCCCCTTTGTACATATTCTCTGCGGCTTTTAGTCCGGTGCCGCTAATGTATGAACAAAACAGGATTTTCCCCTATTTTTAGCTTGTGTGGATAATATTCAGGTGCGCCTTGTAGTGTGGAAAATACGGTATGTACAGACGGGACCTTTGCTTGAGAAACATTTCCTTTGCTGATTTCTAATTGAAGACCACTGCATTAGAGGGTAAACTTTAATTATCTGCCAATCCCAAGCATGTGGAAATGGTCAATTTTTTAAGGGAAAAAAAAACAAATAAAAACTTCAAACAGGAAACAGCCGCAGAGATTAAAACTCACTGCTTTCTCTGCTTTTATTGTGCTGACACTTATGTAATATTAATTAGCCCTAAGGATGAAATAAAACCCGCGTTGTGAGGAGCCTAAACTGCTGCAACTTAGTCTTACGTTTGTATTCACTGGTATGTGAATATTCAAAGAAACAAATCGAGCGACTGACAAACTTGAAGAGCATTTTTGTTTAAAATGCCCGTCCCTAATCAGAATGTGCTTTTAAGTATAAAACTGTTGCTCTTCAAAGGCAGAGTCTCTCGTGTTGGAGCGGTGCCACATGGCTGCAAGCCATAACCAGATTTGTAGACGCAGCTGGTGCTACATGCAATAGATTACAATGAACACAATCACACCAGCAGCTAAGACGATGAAAATCAGAGCATGATGCATCAGAGTCGCTTCGCCCATGACAGATCTGAGCACCAGCTTTTGAGAAAACCGTCAGCAGACAGAAAAGGGGACACAAACAAGCCTCATATGTGGCTCTTGGTGCATCACACCATAAAGATTGTTACAGTGAGATTTCAGGCTTGTTCACTTGTTCATGATGGGAAGAGATCCAAACACACACACTCACACATACACAAACCTCAGCAAAAATTAGTGCAGCCCTCAAATTTCTGGGCAACAAGCGTCTTAGCAGATGCCAAGCTAACAGACCGGGTGCTGCTTCTGAGTCCAAGTGATGATCAGAGAGTGAGGGAGCCGGCTGCAGAGCTGGCAGGCTGCGCTGCTGGCAGCCGCTGATGGTAATGATGCTTTGATTGGGACTGAGAGTGAGGCCTCCGAGACATGAGAGGGTCAGGCTGTGGCAACACTGTTGATCACACACACACACACACACAGTCCTCTGACATCTCCAGGTTTGCCACCGCAGACCCGCCCTTCACACACACATCAAAGAACGAGCTCGCTGCAACAAAAACCTTCCTTCACTCAAACACATCACCCTCATGGGAGCTCATGACACACCTCGCCGCCGCTCCTAGGATCAAACCTGCTCTCATCGTGAGCGGTAACGTGACAGGGCGGCATTTTGAAGAATAAAAAAAACGAGACTTTGTTGTCTGTGCATTCGCCCTCTGTGCTTTGGGACGGCAAACATTAGCATGCTATTTCATCATGACAGGCTGACACAAACTGAAACATGCAAATTTTCAAACCTTTTTAGTAACATATCTTTTGCTAAGTGCTCACTTTACTGTTTGCTAAACCGCAGCTCCCACACATCACCTGTCAAACACACAATGTGGGAGGTACTTGGATGGTTTTATCCCTTCAGATTTTACTGGTAATGTTCTGTATGTTTGTTTGCTTTTCTGTTTCTTCAATCAGTTCTGGGATTTAAATCATGCAATGATTTTTTTTTCCTCTTTGAGCCATGAAATTGGACTTTTATTAATGCATTTGGGAGCATCTGGACAAATTCGTTGATTACTGCAGTGGGCGATTATGGGTCAATGTTAGCAAAATAAATCAAAATATCTTAAGAACCACAGGACAGATTTGAATAAAACTCTCAGAAAGTCATCAATGCATCGACATCTACTAATAATTATGTTTTGGAGTCAACCCAACTCAAGATGGCTGCCACAGCTAATTAAACTAGAAATGTGCTGTGGTAGTAGCTGAGAGTCATCCAGTGCTAACAGATTGCACCAGATCTTTGTACAAAACTTTGGCGGGTGACATGCATTCCTCCAAGGAATGCCAGTTTCATTTCGAACATATATGGTAATCTTGTTTAAATCTAGAAGTAAAAATAAAAAAATGGATTCCACTTTTGAGGAATTGCTGCTTATTAATAAAATATTTTGAATATGTGATGAAAGCGATGCAGATAATCAGAGCAGATTTAAAAAAAAACATGACTGCAGAGAAAGAATGAGTTGGAAAAAATCCAGAGAAGTTTTCTTTGAGGCTAATTAGGGTTTTCTCAAACTAGTTTTGTTTTGTTTCATCACAGAACAAGCTTACAGTCCTTTTAAGCCCATCTAAAGGGTCAATACTTCTGTATCGGCTGTCTGCAGCGAATATTGATCAGAATGGTATTGATTAGTTAGATCTCAGTATGATTCTGAGAGGTGTGTTTGTACTGAAGACAAAAGCCAAGAAGAAAAGCTTTTAATGGTTTGAATCCTCAAGCAGAGACGTTCAATACTGCTCTGCAGACTCTGGTGTTACATAAAGCAGCTGCAGAGGCTTCATTTGATCGGATTTATGGTAAAAATATGATGTTCTGTTTATATCTTGATCAGAGCGGGGGAGAATTAACACCTGGAAGGTTTTGCTGTTTTACCTGAACATGTCCCCGAGTCCCTTCAGCATGCCTTTCTTGGGTTTGCCCTTCTCCTTTTCCTTCCCTCCCTCCGGCTTCTTCTTCTCCTTCCCTCCTTTGTCTTTCTCCTTCTTCTTCTCCTCCTTTGAGCGGTTGGTGCCGTTGACCAGGGGCTTTTCTGGGCCGGACAGCGGGGTCTGGTCCGCCACGGTGGACACAGACTCCCTGCCCGACCGGGAACTCTCCTCCGTGTCTTCCTCCACTACAAAGTCAGAAAACACCAGAGGAGAAATAACCGAGAAGAAATGATTGTTTTAACCACTGACAGGGTGCTTTTCTTAGAAAAATTATAGCTCGTATGAAAACCAGAAACCCTAATAAACGTTAATATATGGCTCTCATAAATGTGCAATTATGTCCTCTAACTAAAGAGCCTGACATAATTTATTAGACAAGTGAGAGAAGAGCTCTGCTTTATAATGAGATAGAAACCTTTAGAATCTAATATATGCTGACTAAATTGATTAAAAAAACACATTACTTAATATTTTATTGTGGTACTGAGAGTTACTCAAGCAAAACAGGTGAAAAGTGCTGGAATATAAGGACTTTAATCTCCTCATATCGATAGTTAATGTGTTCATAAATGAAAATTTGTGAGCAAAATTTGTGAACGGCTGCAAACCACCAGGTGTGTTTATCTCCAAAAACAGCTGAAGTGACTGAGAACAAGTCAACAATGGAGATTTGGTACCGAGAAGTCGGACAATTTTGATTTGTTTGTTTGTATTTACGCTCAGATTCCTTGTAAAGTGTGCAGGTCTAAGTGCTTTGTTTACACTGAGTGCATACCCACATTTCATATCTGGAAAACAACACAAGGAAGCTCTTTGATACAGCTCAGGATGACCTTTTCTACGTTTGAGTTCATAGTTTAAATGTGACCTCCTCCTCTGTATTTTAGTATTAAAATAAAGTATTTTATTTATCTTTTATTAAAGCAGGTGAGCCCTGCTGAAATTACAAGATCTGGTTTTTAAGGGAGCTGTGGACAGGAAGGCAACGGCACCAGTTCCAGAAACAGAAAGTAATAATTCTATGAGCTTTTCATGAACCAGTTGGCTGAAATAAATGTATACATGTTTGTGTACCAGCTAACAAAGTGCTGCCTTTAATTTCACGTTGCCACAAGCGCTGATAAAAAAACTCAGCTGCTAAATATGAAGCATTAGTCGGGATGCTGTCACTCACATGCACAAATATAAAAAAATCAGAGACGAGTTTTAGTGGTTGATGCCTCATCATAACTTTGTTAGTGTAAGTTAACAACCAATAAGGCGAAGTCATGCATTCTTTCACACGTCAGACATGTTGGTGATTACGGCCCGACGAAAGCAGGCGTGTCCTGCTGAGGGTCACTGAAATGACTCATTATCACCACTTGGATCAAACCTGCGGCAGACCTTTTGGGTTTCACGTTTCTACGGAATATTCTGACATCTTACACGTCTCCATGCCCTCGTCCTCCTCCATGGCAGCCGGCCGGTCGTAGGATTTGTCGATGGCTGCTCTGAAGCTCTCGTTGCAGCCACGCCCCCTGATGATGCGTGGGCGGGGCCTGTGAAACGGGAGGTCGCCGTTGAGGGTGACCTCTGCCACAGCTGTCTGCAGACTCTCCAGGGAGCTGGACTTCTTCAGGCCCAGCGATGGTCCCACATCCTTTGTGGAGGAACCTGATGGGGTCACAGAGTAAAGCTCTGTAAAATCTGACTAAACCAAATTATCTGTGTTAGACTTAATCAAAAATCCTACAACTACACTTTTTTTTTGGTTTAACCTAAGCATTGTTTAACTTTTACCAAGGTGGCTTTACTTTCAACATTTGACAATAAACAATATATATATTTTTATATAATTTCTTGCTTCGTTTGGAGCAAAACAAATTGAAAAACGTGTTAAAAATAAGCATTTAATAGCTGCATTTGAGCTTTAAATAGTGTAAATATCCTCAGCTGAGTGGATGATGAGGGTAAAAATAATCACAACAGATTTTTGTAAATTGAAGAAAATGAGGTAACACCTTCTAAAATAAGAAACATGGTCCAAAATGTTCCTCTTCTAAAACACAGCTGTCTTTGAACACAGCGAGCTTCATTTCAAAATAGACTAATTAGTTTTATGAACTGATAACAACTTAAAAAAGGGTCTTTTTTTAAAAAAAAATTCTGTTATTACAAAGGCTCATATCAAAAGCTTTTCTGTCTCGCACTTAACTTTAGAAGATTGGGCATTTCTTACTTTTCCAAATGAGATAATAAATAAAACAAACTTTCGTAAAATTTATCGTGTAGTTAGGATGTCAGCCCTCAGGCTGACGGACCAATCAGAGCAGACCAGCTGGTTCAGAAAGGGCGTCTTAATGACAGAAGATGGTGACGAGGTGAAGCGACAAATTTAAAAAATATTACTCAAGATTTATAATTCCAATATATATATAAAATTAAAACTAAAAAAACAGAGACCAGAGTTTAAAGTTGAGTTTACTGAATTTTCTTAAGTTTTTGGATACATGTTACTTTAAATAGGTCGACTTAATAGTTAATTAATAATTTGTATTTACTGGTATTGAAGTAATAAACAATATTAATATAACTTTGAAAGTGAGCATTAACATCTTTTATTTTTAGAAACAAATTAGTTGCAACATGACTTTACTGACAATTTAAAAAGGTTTCTATTTAGGATTTTTCATGAACGTGTCGATACAACAGGAAGCAATAAATACCCACATAAAATGATTTTAATTATTATGATCCTGCCTTAATTTCCTTTTCCTTTAGGAAAGTATCATGAAATTATTCTTTAAGGAATTTTTCATTAGAGAACGAGCACAAACACTAAGAAATGTGAGAAATTTAACAGGCCACTTCCCATCAATTCTATTTAACCACTAATATTTAATTAATTGTGTTTTTGTAGCGTAGAAGAAAATTTGAAACAACAGCCCAGAGTCACAGATTTGTCCGTGAAAGTTACTTTACAGACCAGGTGCTCATCCTCAACACATCTGAACTGTAAAGAAACTGCTGACCTACAGAAGCAGGTAAAGAAAATTCTCATTACTGCTGCTGAGGAAAGACTGGGCAAAGAAAACACCTGGTGCACCTGAACACGAGCCCCCTCCTCAGTAAGCTGTGACATCAGCATCCTGTAATCAAACCCGGATATTGTTTCCTCATCGATTGTGTGTGTGTGTGTGTGTGTGTGTGTGTGTGTGTGTGTCATTCCTCCTGACTGACTGCAAATTTCATTACAAGACGAGGCTGTAAATTAAAATAACCATCAGCAAAATTGGAGAAACATGACAGTTTAATTAAACTAAGACAATTCCAACGGTTGTGCCGGCATAATTTTTTACTCCCGTTTGGCACCTTTCACGAGCTCAGAGCACACGGCGAGGATAATAACTGAAGAGGTGAGACAGGAAGGAGGTAAATGAAAAATCTGCAATCTCCTGGGTGGTTTCACTTTGGAGCCGCGTTGACAGGAAGCTGCAGAACACAGAAGACCTGACTGACCAAAAGTGATGTTTGACGGCGTGACGTGAGAGAGACGCGGAGCGGAGAGGAAGGTTCGACGAGCTCGGAAGGAGGAACAAGTGTTGAAATATGGAAGGCAAAGTTAGGAGCACAGGTGCAAATCATCTTCCTTTGAGTTCTGACTCACGGAACAGAACAGTTACAGCAGTCATGTCTAAAACTGTGCAAAAGTTTTAAACCACAGTTAATTCAGCAGCCAGACTTGTTGTGGTCATTTAAAGTGCTCCTGATATGCTGGTGTAGATCCTCCACCATCCAGGGAAGGACAAAGCCAAAAAAACAACAACAACTGGATTTCTGTGGTTTGAGACGTTTCACTTCCTGTCTGGGAAACCTTCTGCATTCAGAACTGGAGAGTGTGGAGATCCAGGCTTTAAACTGCATGAGAAGCGCCGTTTATTCAGCTAAAGATCACAAGCAGATAATATGTTTTGGAAGACCTGCTGATCAAAAGGCTTTTAAAGTTTTCTTTAGACTTTAGCTGCTTTTTCGCTCATTTTCTGTCTTTTTTAATTGACCTCAACAGCATATTATGCAGTGTGGACGTTGTCTCTATGTGGGCTAGAGAAAAGGGGATGGATGGATGGACGGACGGATAAATGGGTGGGTGGATAGATGGATGGTTGGATGGATGCATGGATGAACAAATGGATGGATGGATGGATGGATGGATGGATGGATGGACGGACAGATGGATGGATAAATGGGTGGGTGGACAGATGGATGGATGGACGAATGGATGGATGGATAGATAGATGGATAAGTTTAAGGAAGAAAGACTGAATTTTTTTTCAGTGTTTGTTTATTTTTGCTCCTTTAGATTAATATTCTCCTTCTGAAGGGTCTCGTTTTTAAAAAAATCAAACAAACTGAATGATACTTTTATAAATTCCATGTTTTACATCTATAATGTAACCTTTAACTGATAGGATTGGGATTTATTTAGATTATAATTTTGTAATTTTATTTTATTTTTTAAAGAAAAAGAGCCTGATGCCTTCACAGTTGCATGTAATAATGTGAATAAATGTGCAACAAGTGAACTAAAACTCATCTTAACTACTTCTGAGATGAAACTTGCACCATCACCAGGGACAGTCACTCCCTCTGTTTAAATAACTTTTCAGGTTTGAGAATATTCTCAAGCTTTCTGTCTGGAAAGAGGAAAAAGTTGCTTGCTTTTAGCCTAAAAAAAAAAACAGAAAAGAAAGAAACAAGACACAGATTGAGGCAAAAAGGCTGAACCGGAAAATTGAATACATGCAGAGTGAACAAGCTCGTGGGTTAGCGGCCCCCCATTTATTCTCATCAGCCTGTCCTGTTTCCTTAACGTCTCACTGAGAGCCGGCCTGATAGGCTTTTCACGCTGCACACCCGCTTTATTTAAAGGCTTCGCCTGCTGCCACTCACAGCAGTCACACTTCACTGACAGTATTAAAAAAAGGGGGGGATAAATTCACAGGTTGTTGGACGTCTGACAAATGGCATGCAGTCACAAACATGAAAACTTTTTTTTTTTCCTGCTCACAAACGTCCCGACTCTGAACTTGGCAAAATGGCTTCTTGTTAAATTCTGCTCAGTCAGCCAGCAGGCTAAAAACAGAGCCGTTAGAAAACCTAAAAGGAAGCGCTGCCAATTTATTTTAATGGGGAAACAAAACTAAACTGCAAACACAATCAGGTCTGGGAAGACTGTTTAGATTAGTGCATCATTTCAAATCTGGCAACCAGTCAGTCAGTTTAGGATAATCACAGCGTATTTAAACAGACTGGGACGGCAATTTTTCTGAAGATAAACATTATCCTTCCAGTTTAAGCTTCAACAGCTCCGCCATAACAAATACAGACAGATCATAAAGCAGCTGCTTAAAGAAGAGGACCGTCTCAGCTGGAAACAGACAGTATTGATTCAGTCTAGATGAAGTAAATAACGTCATTTTATTTCACTGCCTCCTTAACTTTCTAATAATATTCCAACAGCGAGGAAGCTGTTCGGACTAAGGATGTTCAGTAAATCTTAAACTGTAACCAAATGTTCAATAACAAGGTGGCACAACAACGCAACCAAGTATTTCTATGCAACTTCAACTTTTATAGGGAAATTTTACATTATTACTGGTTTAAAAAACCCTTCAAAACTAAAGGAAAAGTAACTTAGTCTATCAGTTTTTTGCTTTTCACTGAAAATATTAATAAACAGAAAACAGGACACCAGCATTTTAATTATAGTCAGGTTTAAAATCTATGTAAAAAAGCACCTTTTGTGGAAAAACATCAATTTTTGAAGTGAGTGAATTTATCGATCCATGTGACTGATCAATGGTTTTTATAGTTGATCGTTAATAAAATGAAGTGTTGGATTTTAGAGTGTTAATCTATCCATCTATCCACATATAAAAATATATAAACCAACAACTGAATTAAACTGTCAAAAGCCAAATAAAAAGATAAACATTACAAAGAAAACTGCAAGACGTTGGTATTTCATGATTTTGGTTGTTTGGGAACTAAATATTAGATTTTACTCACTTTATCATCAACCACTACCGTGAAAGATGGGCAATCATGTTATTGCCTATTATCATCATGTTCCTTTGCCTGTTAGCAAAATATCTCATGAACTACTGGAAAGATTTTTACTCTCAAAGTAGCGGCTGGATGTATATCTACGACTCATTAACATTTAGACTCACAGCTAATCAACTTTAAAAGACACAAAAATGGCTTTAACTGAGTCAGTTTGACAGAAACTGAGTTCAGTAGTAGCTGAGAGTCACCCCTAACTCGTCCTCAGAGGGCTAACAGATGATGCAAGATCTTCGTTTGAATCTTTGTGATGTGAGGCAGAACGTAATGTGTTCCTCAAGGAACGTTCCTTTCAATCTGCTCATAGCTCATCTAGTGTTTTATTACCAAACAAAAGTTGTGTAAAATTTTTTATGATGGAAAAATGTAGAAATAAAAGTTGAAAAGTTGATCTATTTTTTTAATAAACATCTTTTAAAGAAAAAAATGGCTTTGGTGTTCCATTAGATTTCAAAGAAACAATAAATTTTTGTAATTAAAGTCTGATTTTAAATGCTGTTTTCCTCAGTTTAATAATGACCGTCGAAAAAAGGAGTTTTCACAGGAAAAACGTTTAGTTTTTTTTGGACTAAAAAGCACATTTTTCATGAACTGCAAATACATAAGTCCAAAATCGAGACTTCTGGGTAAGTCATCAGTAAAAGAGGATATTTATGACGGGTCAAACAGGTTCTGGACACCGCCGACAGTCCAACACTGTCCTCCGTGACCGAAGTGATCTCACAGAACATGTGGCAGCAGTTTGTGTCAATAAACGCTTCAGCCAATCACAGAACAGAACCCCACAACATGGCCACCGCAGTCAGGACGGCTGTGTTTTGACTTCTGTAAATGGACCGCGGATCATTTATATTTACTTGTGTGTGCAAATTAAAAATAAATGGTAAAGTGGTACAAGGGGCAGAAAAGTGAAAATAAACCGTGTTCAGGTTAAAACTAAAGGCTGAGATTTATGAGCCAAAAACACTTGGAAAACTGTTCAGGAATTAAACACATTCATATAAAGTTTAAAATCAATCTACACGATAGTTATAATAAACTTTGTTTCCAGGAATGAGACGCCGGTTTAATGAAATCATCTTAGAAGTTCATCTTATGGATCATTAGGGCAAGAAAAAAAGTTTTTATTTAACATTTCACCAGGCACCGAAAATCCAAAGTTACTAAATAAAACTTCTGTTTAGAGTTCTTGGAGAGCTAATTAATCTTCAACACAAGTCATTTTTCACTGAAATTATTGCAGCACAGGAAAAAATGGAGCTGAGGTGGATCAGTTGAGACTACGCTCAGATAAGGAGTTCAAATTATTGTCAATTACACGTATTTAATGTTTCATAGAGGCATCACACCTGAGCAACGTAATGAGCTGCGTAAGCGCCGTCTCTATAAGAGCAATCAGGGCTATTGTTGCCTGCATTAAAGAAAACGGCAAAACTGTCACAACAAGCTGAACTGAACAGTTGGTGCTTTTCACTGCAGATATTGCAGGTTACTTCCTCGCAGCACGTGATCTGAATCAATCTGATAACAGCTGAAGCCAAGGTTATCAATCGAAGGAAGGTGGAACGCTCCCTTCAGGTTGGGGTGTGCGTTTTTATTGGCCTGAAGTATCTGGAAGTCTCGTTCACAGACGGATCAATCGGTGCCGGTCTGGTCTGTCGTGGTAAAAGAGGAGCTGAGCTGAAAAGCAAAGCTCTTGACTTATGCCTCTTTTACACGGGCCCTAATTCAGAAGTCCAGCTCTACTCCGCCCTATAAAGAATAGATCGCGTCTATGGACAACGTTGGCCCTGTGTTGTTGCTGTTTTTTAAAATTATGGGGATTCTCCTGAGACTTCAGGAAGAGAGGCGCAGTGGAAGAAATGCTCTGCATGAGTAGGACAGCTGTTATCCGCCGGAGATTTCAGGCTTTACAGCTCCTTCAGCTGGGGGACAGACGGCTAAACGTTGCAGGGTAAGCTAACGCTGTTGTTTATATTCCTACCTTCGCTCTTTATGCTTGCATCTGGTCACACCCACGACCAATGAGGGAACAGGAGGTAAGCTTGTGTCGCCCATGAAGCAGGGCCAGCCCGGCTGGCTCGACTCCGAAGCAGGGACCAAAGAAGCAGGGCCGGCCTCGAAAAAATGCAGATGTAAACGTGCGCAAAGCAAGCAGAGTAGAGTGGAGCCGGGACCTTTAGAGCCTGTGTAAAAGGGGCATTATTGGTCTGTCCATGTTCACACCTTCCACAACGGCCGTGAGGTTTGGATCATGACCGGAAGAAAGGAGAACCCAGATACAAGCAGCTGAAATGAGCATCCTTTCGTAGGGTGGCTGGGCTCAGCCTTACAGATAAAAGGAGCTCAGAGTAGAGCCTGTGCTCCTACATCTGTATCCGAAAAGGATGGATATCCTTCTGGATGACAACTGGGAGGAGACCCCAGCGCACATCCAGTACCCACTGGAGGGATTATATGTCCTATCTGGACTTGGAACACCATGGGATCCCCCAGGAGAAGCTGGAGAGTAACACTTAGGAGAAGGATTTTGGAAATGTTGCCTCCTGGAGCCAAATTTGGATGAGCAGAAGAAGATGGATGGCTGGACGGACAGATAGATGCATGCATGGATGGATGTCCTTTGGAGAATCGCCACCTTAGAATGGCGGCGAGATCTGAGTACCCTCAGTCTTTGCGGCTACGTTGTCTGGGGGTGTTGGCCCTTGGTTGGGTCAAAGCTTAATCAAATCTTATGAATTCTTCAGCTGGGCAATTGATAGGCCTGTCCCAAACAGACTATAAAAAATATCGGCGTTATCGTTTCTTCGTGTCGCTCTCTCTTTCTGCTGAAGATGCTGGATGACAAAAAGGCTTCAGTGCTCTTTACTGACCCCTCCCTTTCTCTTATTGTCAGGGGGGCGTGGCCTATCGCGTCAGGTAGCCAGCCGAGGGGCCTCATCTTGTAGCTCTTTAGCATTAGCCCCCGCTAGGAGTTAGCAAGCTAAAGAAACGCTGTTTGATATTGGGGGAAAAAACAAAAACAAAATGGAATTGGTGTCGAGCTCGGAGTAACAGCAGCGGTGTGGGAACACTTCGGATTTAACAAAATGACCGAGGAGAACCGCTGAACCTCTGAGAGCCAGTATGTCGCATTTCTGCTTCTGTTAGTTTGACTTTTTGTTTCTAAAACTGTCAGTTCTGTCCGTCTTCTTTATATAAAACTAATGATTATTACTTTTTGAAGGGCAGTTTAGTTTACAGACTTAATAATCCGTACTGTTTTGGTTGAATGTAGGTTTTATTTCCGTTTTTTTAGTTTTTATTCAAGCCCATTCTTTGTTAACGGAGGCTGAGAGTCCATTTTATTTTTGTTTTCGGTTGTTTTGTTTATTTAGTGTTCCAGTTCCAGTGTTAAGTGTTCTTTTGAAAGTAAAGTTTATTTATCTTTGAGAGTGTTATTATCATTACATTAGTTTAAAACGGCCTCCAGACGATATTATTGTTTATCGCAATAATTTCTGAGACAATTAATCGTCCAGCAAAAGTTGTTATCGTGACAGACTTAATAAAATGTTATCATTATTGTTTTTTAATGTATGAGAGCATGGCAGAATTGTGTATTTTTTCTGTCTGTTATCAGATTAAATAAAAGTACAGCAGACTCCACGGTTGCCACCATTGGCAGACACACCTTATGAAATATACCCAATTTTTCTTTTACTCCTTCAGCCATAATGACACGAAGTTGGAAACAAACTCCTCTCCATCTGATGGTTGCCCACACACTGCTATGAAGGTTTCTATAAAAGTATTAAACTACCAATCAATGTGTCAGTTTGTGTTTTCTTTCACAGTTTCACACTTTTTTTTTTGTTTTTTTGCTATATCTTCATGTAAACTGCCACAAAATGTCCTCCTTCCAAGTGTTTAAAGATCACATGTTTCTGTTCCTCTAAACGTCTCCCTTCAGCAGAATCCATCCCTTTAGTCCAAGCTGCTGATTTCAGAGGGCGGCGTTTTATTCAGTCAAGGCGACAGCGAAAATACACAAGAACAGACAGTGACGGATGGCTCGCCGTCAGCTCGCCGCCTTAACCGAGGACCGAGAGCTTTCTCTGCTCCCCTTCTTCCATCACACGCAGAAAACAATTAGTGCTTCGGCCGCATCTGAGCCAGAAGGAAGAAAATCAAATCTGTAGTCACCCAACTGCTTTTGGTAACTGTGTTCGACCTCAAACTGCGGCAAGGACTGCGAGTCCTCACTCTGCACGCGAACAAATTTGTCTTGTCAGGAGCAAACCTGACACTAAAGCACGGGAATCTGAACAAACACAGGAAGTGCGGAACGGTGGGGAAACCTGCAAGCTCGCTGCAGAATTTAAATTTCTACTTTAATGCGATTAAATGGCTGTTTGTGTCACATCCTGTTATGGATCAATCTGTCTTAGAAAGACAGGTTTTATGGATGAAAACCTTTATGTTTCTGCAATTAGAAGCATTTCCTTAATGATCTGAAGTGCTGTTAAATTAATTATTCATCACTTTAACATTTAAATATGTAGACAAAACTGAATAGGAGATCAACCGATGCTGACAAAAGTGAACAAAAAAAAAATTTGTTCTGAATCTAAAATTAGTTTTTCCATTTCCAACTAGAGGTTTTGACTATTATTAGATGTAATTATTTTAAAAATGCTTGAAATATTTAATCTAAAAGTCTGTTTTAAAACCCACTAGGAAAGGTGGGGGATCATGTAATTTGCCTGTTAGCAAAATATTTCATGAACAAGAGGACAGACAATGAAAAACTCAGAAAGCAATAACTGGATGTACCTCTACAACTCAATAACTTCCCGAGTCAACCCGATTCAAGATGGCCGCCACAGGCAATCCACTGTAGCAAACACATAAAAAGCTATAACTCAGATATGGAGCTAAAATTTGGCGCGGTGGTAGCTGAGACTGATACCCGACACATAATCTGAGCATGAAAAGATTGAATGAGTTTTTTTGTTTGAAATCCAAGAAGGCAGGAAACATGTATTCATTCAAGGAGCGGTTTTGTCTGCGTTTTTCCCTGATCTGACACTGGAACCACTTTATTAGAAAAGCCCTAAGAGAAGGACCCACTTAAATGATTTTGTGCACTTCCTGTTTGCTACATTCTGCACTTTAATGAGATTAATGTAAACTTTACTGCCAAAAACCTAACCCAGTGTGATTGTTACCTCTGGTGACAGCTACTAAACTAATTCACTGACACTGAAGGTGGTTTCTGTTCAAGGACTGTTATTTTAATTTATTTTTTATTCATTGTTTCTATACAATCTCTATTTTAAAATTTAATACAGTTCCAGACTCAGATTTTAATATTGTGCCACTTTTAATGGAAAAAAAATTACATTTTCTTAAAAAGCTGAACTAACTGCAAGTAAATTAATGATAAATAATCTGTAGTTATAGCATTTTTTAAACTCTGAATGATTTATAAAATGTTATACAATTGTTCTCATTTTTAAATACCTTCCATGAGCGATGCTGCCATCCGTAATAACTTGGGCTTCTAATTTTATATTTGTAAATAATGTTTGTTTTAGTTTGATTATCAGAAAATGTAACCCTATGTTTTTTAGGAAATGGAAAAGGGTGAAAAGTCTAGAAACACAACTGATTTTCCGTATACAAGATCATTTATTCCACAATTTTCCAGACCTTGAAAAAGGTTCTGAACTTCCTTGCACGAGTCTCAGAGGCGTGCAGCCCCATTAAATGAGTTCAAAATACCTGCGTGGCATCTTTCCTCTAAAAATAGTCAGAGTTGTTGCTAACTAACTCGTTCCAAGAGGTCTGGAGCTGTAGTTTGATACCTGAGCAGAAAACGTCCGAGGCGAATGTCCAGGTCTAAAAGCTACACTGATAATTAATAATAATTACCAAAATCTTCATTTCTCCAGAAGATTAAATCATAAATGTGGGGGCATCTGCCCAGGTGGCAACAAATCATGTGCGCCACCAGGAATACAGTTTTGTGAGCTGAGCACAAAAATAAGCTGTGATTTTTAAAAAGTGGCTTCGCCGCTCGATGGTCACTCAGAGCTGATTGAGTCCTAACAGTCGCAGCTCAGTCTGCAGGAACCCTTTACATTTAAATATTACCGTACGAGTCCCTTCCTTCTTAGAGAAAATGGTTCTCTTTGAGGATTTCACCACGACACATTCAGACAGAACATCAGTAACAGACGCCTGACGTGAAGCTGTGAGATAAAAGAAAAAGATGAGAGACTTCAGTGCACCGGTCCTTACCTGCGCTGGGGTCGGGACGAGGTGTGAGGTTAATCTCATCGGCTACTGTTAAAGGAAGGAGGAGGAGAGAGGAGGAATACAAACATTTGGGGTTAAGTAAGTGCTGATGACATTCCACATGCAACATCCAGGTAGTGCTGCAAACATCACAAAGAGCTTCAGCTCAATTAGGATCGGACGCCATGCGAGACAAAGAGGAGAGGTTTCTTTTCAAAGATATAGTTAGAGAATAGCAATCAGACCTGTTGAGATATCAACACACAGCAGCAATCTGGTGCAGAAGATTAGATATGATTACAGAGAGGGTGCGAGCAGAGAGCTTGTTGCAGCCAAAGCAATCAGCGACTGTTTGAAGGCATTTCAAGGTGAATCAACACAGTGAAGTTCTTGACTTTGGCGAGAGATGAAGTCTGTTTTTATACCAAGACAGGGGAGGAAAAAAAGAGGGGGTGGAATATATTTAACTTTAAAGAACAAGTCTGAAACAAGGGGACCGTGCAGGAAAGTGTGTTCAAGGTGACGTGAAATCTCACAGTTTAACCTTTCAGACGGGGTGCACTGACTTTATCACATTTATTTAATAATAATAATCCAAATTACTTCGATAGGAAAGGGAAAAATGTATTTTAAAATCCGTTTAACAAAACTGCAACGCTCCCCTTGCCACAAAACAAGCAAAAAAAAGTTCTTTCCTGCAGTGTCTGCAGGCAAAAATTTGCTCATAATTTCAGAAATTCTGTAGTTTTTTTCATGTTTAACAGTTACGAAGCTCCACAACTCTTTTTTTTTTTACTTTAAGGTATGTCAAATGATGTTTTTAAGTCATTTTTACTTAGATCTTCATCTTGCCATGAATGTAACAGCTAGGTTTAACTTTAAATGAATCATAAGCAGCTTATAAGTCGTAGTTAGGTTTAACATTTCGGACAAAAAGATCCACTGACAGTTACTGCTTTAATGCTGCAGGATGTTCCTAATGTGCTTGTATAATTGATGTATAAACAGTTTTGCAGTTCCAGAGACTGGATGGAGATGGACTTCTCACTGCTGGAAGATGTTTAAATTTTCAGGTGAAGCTGAAACTCTGCAGGACAGGTGGACGTTCTGTACCTAGATCCATGCTCTTGGACTTGCGTGTCTTGATGATCTCCAGCTGAGCGGCGTCTCCGAACTGCTTGGTGCGTTTCTCAGACATGCTCTGGCGTCCAAATCCTTCCCTGTGAAACGCTCCATCTGGATGGTTTTCATCTGGACCCAGGGAGCTGCGGCGAAGGTGGAACAGATTGATTTCATGAGACAGACTTTAATTATTCTTACAAACGAAAACTTGTGGCCAAAAATCTGTGAATGTGGAGCTATGACATTTGTCAAATTACTGTTTGTTTTTATGTAACATTTTCTAACTAATTTCCATGTCTAATTATAAAACTAAACAAAAACAATATGCCTTATTAAATATTCGGTGGCATTAAATTGTTGTACTTGTTGACAAAAAGAAAAATGAACATTTTTGGTGTTGTTTAGTCAATCAATTAATCAATCAATCAATCAACTTTAGAGCACATTTAAAACAACCTGATGAAAGTGTTGTAGAATAAAACCATAAAACAAATAAAACAAAAACAGGAAGAGCCAAAAAAAACACTAAAATTATTGATTAGTTTTGTTGGAAATACTGGTAAATACTTTTAGGAAAATGCCCCACGAAATCAGGCATTTTAGCCTGCAAAATCCTGGAGGGACTGAGTAATGCTGATGTTTATTAAAAAGGTTTAAATGTACCTTTCATTTTGAGCAGGCGGCTCTTTGGCCCACGGCGGCGTCACGTCAGCGACGAAACCTACATCGTCGTGGGAGCTGGACGACGATTGGTCGGAGAGGTTGGATGGGAGGAGCGGCGGCCGGTCGTCCTCTATGATCACCGTGTCGTCCTGCGGCATGTTGACGGTCGGAGAGAGCTGGTAGTTTCCTGCGGGAGAAACAAAAACGAGACGTTTTCCTCTCATGTTTTAATAACCGTTCATTCTTCCTTCAAAGTTTCCCGCTGCTCCGAACACATCCTCACTCCAACTGGCCAGACATGTTGGGCATAAATAATAAATGCTCAATGTCAAGTTCTCGTGTTTGTCCTTCAGAATCAAACAGCTAAAGGGCTCCTCTCTCTCCAGTCAAGTGTTCAGTCTGATGCAAAAAAATTATTCAGTGTGAAATCTGTCAAAAAAAAAAAAAAACGAAACAAAAGACCTGAATTCTGCAGCAACAACTCAGAACATAATGCTGCAATCTGAGAGAAAACTTTAATCAGAAAGGTTCAAAAAAATAATCTGAAGTTTCTCTTTGATCATTATTTTGTCTGAATACAGCAAACATTTGCTGCTTTCTAATATTTTATTCGTATTTAAAAACAAAAAAAGGTCAAGGTAACAAACTTTGCCATGCTATAAATAATGAAATGATTCTTTAATTTTAGTTCTTGTGATTTTGTGCACGTAAAGAATTGGTTTAAGACAAGGATTCTGGAGGATTTAAGCTTTTTTATTTTTAAATTTAGCATGACGAAATTAATAAATATGCATAAGAGCGATGAATTCTTTTACTTTTCAGGAAACAGGAAGTACAGCCATCAGTGGCTCTCTCAGCGGGAGTCCATCAAATCTGTGCATGCTCTGACACAAACCTACATAAACATGTCAAATAATCACTAATCCTTTATAGATGGTGCTATATCTAATATCATTGACAATAATGTCTCCAAAGTGATTTACAGACAAATAGACGGTTGAAAAAAATACATTTTTTTCATCTCTGAGCTAAAATCACCAAAATCTAACGAGATGGAGCAAAAATAAACTCATGGAAACTTGAATTTTTTCCATTCAAAGCACTTCAGAGTTTAGGAGTCGTTCAAAAACAGAAAAATTTGTGAAAAAAAAGAGAAAAAAAAAGAGATTGATTGTTTGTTTAATAGGCCCCTCCACAAAAGAATGGGGTAACTATGAAGCCAAAAACACACTGAGGTCTAAAAACAAATAAAAACCGCTCCGAGCTAATCAGCTTTTACCAAAAGCAGGTTGTCAGCTGGCACAATGGTGTTCTTATGTCAAAACACAAAGATTAATTCAAGCTGTGCCCTCAGAAACAAAGATAAAAACTTCCCTGAGCCAAGCCAAAATATATATATATATATATATTAGTCTCCTTTCTGAGCCTCTGAAAAGCAGAGCTTAAAAAGCAGCATTGATATGCAGCGCATGACTTCGTCTCTAATCTGGGGTTTGAAATTGGCATAAAAAAGGGGTGGCTTCAATGCTTCATAAAGAGCTTGTGTACTGAGCTCAGGGAGAAGTTGGTTTGTTTCTGTAGGAAGCGTTTGTTCGTCAGAGCTGAGCGTGGAGACGAGAAGCGAACGACCGGATGGAAACGAGCTGAAAACGGATCAGGAGATGGGAGCGAGATGACGAGATGATGGGAGTCAGTGGCGGGCGATGCATTTCACACTTAGGCCTTCAGTGATGTCCAACTTAGTTAATAAATACCTTTCATTATGCCAGCATTTATAACACCAGGACTGGAGAGTAGTTAGAAACACACTTAAGCACTACTTGGCATTGCGTCACCTCAGCTGTGAAGAAAATGGGCTATTATCCGGCGCATTTTAAAAATCAACAAACCCCCATCAGCAATTAAAACATATCTGGTATGCTACTGTCAAAACTAAAAGAGAATAAAATAAATAAAATGTTTGCACTCACCAAAATGGCTGTGTCCCCCAAAACACTTATTTCAACACAAAATCCATTCTGGAACAGGTTAGCTAGCTAGCTAGCTCGGGACAGGTTAGCTAGCTAACTAGCTAACTCGGGGGTCAGCCGTCCTCCTCTAACGAGATCTAGCTTCTCTTGGAAAGTTCGTCTTGAAAACGGTCTTGCCAGTAAATCTGCAACCAAATCAACGTGTTGCTCTCCTTCAGCCATTGTGGGTTAAAAAAGTTTTAAACCGTTAACAGTCCCGGGTGTGACTCTGTCGATCACAGCACTGCCGCGGCTCTAACTAGCAAATATCCATATCCAATCACAGGACGCGTAAATGTCACGTTCAACGTGAGGCCAACTAGAGGGCCTGACTGACACAACTCGTGATCTGATTGGCTATCGCAGCTGTCTATCAACTGTATTTGCCCGTTCACTGACAGGCCCGGGCACATTTCATCCTGCCTGGCAACACAAGAGCTGAATTCTGATTGGATAAAAACTCTAACCTTAAAACAACAGCACTGGAAGGAGCGTAATATGACATGAAGAGAAAATGAATAGTTTTAGATATCTAGGGAAAGTAAATTAAAAATTAAATTAAACTTTAGCACAATTATGATCATGATTCTTGGTTATGTTAGGCCAGCAGAGAAGGCCTTGCTGATGGGAGTCGAGGTCAAATTAAAAAAGTTACAGATATCAGAAACCTCAATCAGTGGGAGCATCCATTTGTGTTGGAATAAACTGCTAAAATACTTTCAAATCAAATGTATTTATATGTTTCTTTATTTTGAATAAAGTTGTTGGTCTGAGAAGGTTTTAACTACGACAACGTTTTTAAGGTTCTGAGAGATGTTGGATTGTTGTACCAGATGAACTAAATGCTCTGAGTTAGAGGATAAATTTGAACAATAATTTAATAATTTATAAGTTTTTAAACTGTCTGTGAAAAAGCAAGTAGAGGAAATATTGTCTGATGGCTTTAGTATAAATATTTAACATTAAATTAGTTTTCACTACGGCAGAACAACCTCACTAATATTTAAATTATTCATTGTTAAAAACAACTGGACTAATTATTTAGAAGATTCATCAAATGGAGGAAATAATGTAAAAATATTACATTTCTGTTGGTTCCCTTCAGAAGCTTTCAGACAGGTGAAAGGACAAATGTTCAAATGATTAATAAATCAATTAAATAATGTTTTTATTTGTCACAATCTATTGGAGATGAATGCTTATAGTCCAACAATGTTTAAAACCCATTAAAATGAAACTAAACTGGTCAACTTTGGACAAAAACCAGGATGTGGACAGATAAACACTGTTAGTGGACCGAAGTCATTTAGTCTTTGTTTGATACACAGCTGAAGACAAATAACATTTATGTACTGAACCAGAATCTACTGCGACTCTACAGTTTCATATAAATTCATATAAATAAAAATATATTGTTAAAAAGGAGGAAAGTTTATGTTTAAAAAGTCGTTAGTAAGAGCTATTATCACACGTTTGACTTAAAATCTGTGGAACAGAATGAGAAATTAAAGGAAAGGAAAGCGTTTAAATGAATTTCAATAATTACAGAAGAGGCAGACGTACAGAAAAATAAAAGATGAAAACAGCTCCTGTTGTTCTGATGTGTTGGTTTGATGCTTTTGTGTCTTTTATAGATATTTAAAATGGGTTTTGATTTTTCTTTTCATGGTGACAAGGGAAGGTATTTCTGAGCTTTGCTTCAGCTCTGTCAGGATTGTCATCAGCCTCTGTCATGAAAGGCGGGAGATCATGTAATTGCCTGTCTGTAAAATCGTCTGTTAGCAAAATCTCTCCTGAAGATGGATTTTAATGAAACTCTCATAAACGTAGAAATACAGGATCGTGAAAACTTTTCAAGATGGGGAGTGACCATGGCGGCCATTTTGGATCCAACTTTTGTTTTTTTCAATGGGTCATGTGACACATCAAACTTATTGGGAATTTCACAAGAAAAACAACGGTGTGCTTGGTTTTAACATAACTTTATCCTTTCAGGAGTTATTTACAAGTTTCTCAGCACTTATAAAATGTGTTCAAAGTGTTGGATTGTCAATGCATCCCTCTTCTCCCGCTCTTCACACACTGACAGCAACGCCGCAGGAGAAATGCGAGCACAGGCTTCCAGTATCCGTAGTTTCAGGTGCTGCACATCTCGTATCTTCACAGCAGAGACGATCGCCTTCAGATGACCCCAAAGATAAAAGTCTAAGGTGGTCAGATCGGGAGACCTTGGGGGCCGTTCAACTGGCCCACGACGACCAATCCACTTTCCAGGAAGTGGAAGTGGGAGAAGAGGGTTGCATTGACAATCCAACACTTTGAACACATTTTATAAGTGCTGAGAAACTTGTAAATAACTCACGAAAGGATAAAGTTACGTTAAAAACAAGCACACCGTTGTTTTTCTTGTGAAATTCCCAATAAGTTTGATGTGTCACATGACCCTCTTCCCATTGACAAAACAAAAGTTGGACCCAAAATGGCCGCCATGGTCACCACCCATCTTGAAAAGTTTCCCCCCTCCCATATACTAATGTGCCACAAACAGGAAGTTAATATCACCAACTATTCCCATTTTATTAAGGTGTATCCATAGAAATGACTCATAGGTAATCAGCCTTAGCGAACATAGAAATGTCTCTAACTCGATCAATTCAACAAATATTGAGCTTAAATGTGGTGTGGTAGTAGCTGAGAGTGATCCCTATCAGTGAATGCTGCTTTCATTAATGATGGATTTGTGTTTACTTTGAAAGTCAGTTTATCATCGTTATTATGTTTTAATTTTCTTTTTGTTTCTTCTATATGCAGTATTTTATTCCCAGCATTCTAAAATAAAAAATTAACCTTTTTAATACACATTTTCAGCCTACTTTTCTTTGTTTTTAAACCATAAATGTGGTAAACTTCTTTACTTTCCCAGGAGTTGGAACATTCAGGGGTAAAGAGTTAATATGTCCAGAGATGGTTGGTTGGTTACACCTACACTAATTAGTTTAAGAGGAACGAACTGCTTGTAAAACAGGACACCTATATTAACGGGATTCAAAAAAATGTTCTAGCTTGCACAAATAATTGGAGGTACACGTGTTAGGTTGCAAATGACTTTAACAATGTCAACCTTTCTCTCTTTCAAAAAAAAAAAAACATTTTAGTGGTTTTAGTATTTGTATAATTGTGCTCTTTCAGCTCCCTCCTGCTGTTTATGTTGGTTATTCGCTGAGAATTTGTGAGTCGGAAAGAGATGCTGAACTAGAGGACTCACTCAAAGACCACACACACACACTCACATGTGCACTCATAGAACCACTTAATCCCATTTCCCTAAGCAGTCCAATGCACAACACTGAGAATCCCATCAATGTCACAGTTTGAATCACTGCAGCACAATCAACTGGCAGCTACTGAGTAGAAAACCAATGAATCTGTCAACTCAGTGGGCCGGTAAAAGAAGCAAAAAAGCAAAAAAAAGTCTCTTTGTTTTAGTGCTAGGACCCAAGGGCAGCCGACATCCAGCAACAATAACACTGCCATGAGGACGGAGCATAGACCCAACATCTCCTGAGGATCTAACCAGTGTACACGCATTAAAAGGTCCCAGTGGACTTAATAACTTCTGACTGAGCTGCACAGGAACAATAGGTGGTGTTTTATTAGAGCTTCTGCAGTAAAGGCCATTACAGAGTTGTATAAAAACACTAACTACCTGGAGGCAAATAGGATGCAGCATAAAAACAGAAAAAAAACAAGGTTTTGCAAATGAAAATGGAAATAGCATGAGGTGAGAATAACACGGACCAAACGACAAGCAGAGGCAGAGTTGTTGTTTTTTTCTCCGCTTTTCATTTTGTCTTGTCTCGATCTATTTGCATAATTAGTAAGGAGGCTATTGCCAGGGGTGCTGGGCCTTGAAAGCTATTGGCCTGAAGGAATAATTAAGTCGCTCCTTTATCCCTGGCATCTTCAGGGTGCACAGAAGCAGCGAGCAATTTAAGAGTGTGCACAGGCCAGAACGCAAGCCAATCCATTCTGAATGGGAATAATGTTGTCTTCTAAGAAAGACTAATGCATGATTTATGTTTTGTGGCAGCCTTACAACAGACTTATTCCAGGCAACTGTGAAAGACCCCCCAGCACTCCCAGGAATCCATTCCAGAAATGACTGCTGAGGACGTGAAGCTCTGCTTTCTGTTTACGCTCGTTCACATCTGGGAGGTGCCAGCTCCAGACGTCTGCTGTTGGCTTCTGAATCCTTCCAGTCTATTCAAACCAAATGTGAGTTCATTTACAGGAAAACACAAAAAGGGCTACAATAAATTACCTTTGGCTATTTTAGCTCGAGACCACACTTGACGAAAGTTGCACCCTGTTCAGCTGGTCCATTATTACAAACACAAGAGCCGTCCCAGCTCCCTGAAGGGTGTTTAAAAAGGTTGATTAACCCAAACTGAACACAGATATATCACATTTGTTACCCCTGTCTGCAGTGGAGTGGAGTCTTACAGATAATTTGCAGTTTTTGTCAGTGTTTAGAGTCTAAACTGACTTTCATTTATTCCCACTTCAGCTACATTACTTCACTTAAACGCATCCTGATCATATAAAAACCAGGAGCCAAAGGTGAAATTTGATTCTCTCGTGTTTAATCTTCACTTTCTGACTTGTAAAATTACGCGTTTTCCCTAATAATATCTGTACTGTTATTGCCTGACAGCACCTTGTAACCAAAAGATAATTTCTCCAGGGTGGAAAATAAAGTTGATTGGATTTGTAACATTAATAACAAATTTATAACTTTACTGTGTTGTTATAAGATTAGCCACATCAAGGACATACTATATATCAGCGGTAGTGTTCAAATTACTTTTTATTTGATTTTTTTATAAGAATGGTCTCTTTATGTAGATTATCCAGGATATTGGATGTGTTTAAAAACATTTAGTATTTAAGTTTCCACCCAGAAACCTTACACCAGTCAGGCTCTGCATGTTGCTTTTAAATATTATATGCAATTCTTTAAGTCGCATTTAATAAGTTGTTTTAATTAAAAACAAGCAAAAAAAAAAAATTTTGTCATTAGTAGATGTAAAAAAAATAGGTCAAAATGTTTTTATACTCTGAAGGATGGGTGGGTAATAGATTATATAAATAAAACATTAGGAAAAATTAGGGTTTATTGTGTGCATATTTCTCCATATAAAGTTAATCTACTAATAAAAAAGCTTTAATAACAGATCAAGATTTAAACATTTAAAACTAATTGTTTATTTTTCCCAAATTGAATTGTATCGTCTGCATTGGAAACCCTGACAAGTAACAATAAAAGTTAATTAATTAACTAATATGTTAGGTTTTATATATAAAGATATAAATTTATTATCAACTGGGGAACTTCTCTTCTGTCCATTCAAGAAGTCACATTGTAAGCGGTCTGAATTAGCATTTTAAATCTTATTTTTAGAAGATGTTTAGTCCAGAAAGCAGCAAAGAAAACTGATTCTTACAAACATGAACGTCAAACTGTCCTTTAAAAGGCTTCAGGCAGAGAGAACCGCCTTCATCCCCACGCAGACGGTAATCCTCTCCCTGCCTCTTTAATCTCACTTGGACCCAATTCTGCTGAGTCATGTTTAAAAAAAAACTGCTGTGACACCTTCTGGTTGGTCAGCAACCAGAAGTTCAAGGTTTTATTAAAATCTTGATTTTAAATCCATATGTAGGAGAAAAAAAAGCTTATTTTTTTCCTTAAAGCATCAGGCTTGATATTGCTCCTATTTCTGGACTGATTAAGTGTTTAATAACCGGGAATAATCATGTGTTTTAAACAGCAAATCATCTGAAGTATCCATTTCTCCTGTCCTGTGGACGTTAGATGAAGTATTAAAGGAAACAGGACCTCACTCACTGATTAGACAGACGGTTTTCCGGCTCGGCTCAGTTCAGAAACACTGACAGAAACGAGGAAACATTCCCTGTGTTTGGTACAAACCAATCTCAGAGGATTTCATGACGTTCACAAGGTTCCAAACTAAAACATTTCAAATGTTTGAAACTGTCCCATGTCCGATTCTTGCCTGATGTATGGTTCTAGCTGTTCAGTCCTCGGTGTTTGTTAAAGTTTTAGTTTAATCATGAAACCAGATGTTTCCAGATGGTGACGGTTCTGACCAGTTCAGCAGCCGGACTCCAGCCATGATGTTCGAAAGCAATGATTCCCAAAGTTGGGGTCGGGACCCCAATGTGGGTCGCCCAACACCAAGCAGGGGTCCTTAGATAATCTCCAACCTACGACTAAAAACCTACTTTTTATGATATATTTGCAATATAATTGTGACAGAAATTTGAAATACGAATCATAAATTGATTTTAAAAAATAGCATAACGGATGTTAGGACTGTTTGTGTCGTCATTATGCTCTTATTTAACAGGGTCATTACCATTTACAGATGGGGTCACACACCTTTGTCACTATTAATTTATGGGTCGAAAGCTGAAAAGTTTGGGAAGCACTGCTCTAATGGATGCAGCGGGTTTGGCATTGTCTTCCTAAAACATACAAGGTTTTCCCAGTTTTCCGTTGAGGAACATTATTCTCCAATTTTTCCCCGATCTTAAGTCAGTTTTTGTGCTCATTGGTGAACCTCTGCCCATCTTTACTTCTGACGGATTCAGAAACTCCACCTGTTTCTTACTTTTACCTTTTCTTGTCCCTGTTCCAACTTTCTTTAGATTCACTGCTGCCATCAAATTCAAATTTCCCCAATTTCTTTCAAAAAAGGTCCTTTTTTTCCAGTTTAAACATGTCATATATATGTATATTGTTCCTTTGTGAATAAAATATTGGTTTATGAAGTCTGAAAATCACTGCGTTCTGTTTCATTTATATTTTACCCACTGTCCAAGCTTTTTAAGAAATTAGATTGTTTTACAAAATTCCTGCAAGAAGAGCCACAACCTGAACCAGAGGTGCTACATCTAGCTGCTGCCGCCAGCAGAAAACCATGACGTTTAATGTAAAAACAAACAACACGTAATTAAAAACTGACGGTGTGGTAAAGGTTTATAAAAAGGATTTAAAGGAAATGGTACGAACATATTGAGACTGAACTTGTTTTGATGCAACAGGAATCCATTTTGGTCTTGGCCCCTGCTCTGACTAGCCGTTAGCTCATCAAACCAGTCAAAATTGAACTTAAATTGAACACAAACACAGAGCCAAAAACATCGTCTGCCTTGAGCGATAAAAACAACATGAGGTCGCTGCTGCTGCTAATATTTGGAAAGAAAAATGTAAGTTGGCTGAATTTGCTTTAATTAAGCTTTAGTTCTCCAGACAAGATGATATATTTGAGCGGAAGTGTGTGCTCTTCTTTAAAATACATTCATTGTTTTATAAAATCAGTTTAAACGCTGTTATTAAACAGCAGTTTGTCTGTCGGTGATCTTGTTAAACGAGTCTCTCGACCCCGTGCACTCATTATAAGCTGTTGTTGTTTGTTAAGCTTGGCTGAACATAGCCGCCGTGACAGCGTGACGAAGCTTCACCTATTAACACTTCCTATGTCGCTCTTTTCTCCGTTTCCACTCACAACAGTGCAGACGTCAACCAATTTGCATGAAAGGAAAACAGAGTTCTCACTTTAACATTAATGTTGCACTGATTAATGAGGCAGAGTTGGTGGGAAGCCATTTAAAAAAACTGATTAAAAGTTGGTGCATCAACTCTTCCTCTTTTAATGAATTTATATGGAAAATGATTTTTTTCAACTTTTACTTGCAATTATTCGTCAAAAACAAAAGTTGCTTTTTATTTTTTAAAATAAAAAATACCAAAGAAAACGAAGAGGAGCTGAAACAGAAACATGTTGGAATCATTGGTAGTTTTTTTTAATTAGAACAGGCAGTCTGTGTTGTTGCACCATCTGGTGTACAGAAACCTTTTTAGTCATTGGGAAGTGTTACCGCTCATCCATCGAACCAGAATTTAAATACTGCACACATGCAATTCTGCACAGCTGCATGCAAAGCTCCTACATATGCATATAAATATGCTCGCTAATCTCTTGCACTTTATCCAACACACACACACACACACACACAACTCAAAGCCCTCTCAGAGCTTGTTTTACCAATGACAGATAGGTCAACTAGGAACACAAAGGCTCTTAGAAATACAAATCATCACCCATGTAAGCAGAAAGCTCTGTCATAGGAACATTTCTCCTACAATCTGACATTTAAAACCATCAGGGCTTTACAAACTGAGTGCAAATGACGCAGCTTTATTACACTGAACAAAAAAAACTAAATCACAGGATAACACGCAAACAAAAGGAGAACGTCGAGTTTTTTTCTCCTTGTATTATTACCCTGTTTCCTAGAGCTGGGGTCGAGTCTTTACAGAAATCTGTTATCGATCTAACATTGGATAGCACCGGGTGAACGACTAAAAGGCAAATTTGTAGAGATGTTAAGAATCAAAAGAGCCTCATGGAACGCCATCATTGTTTGCAGAAGCAGAAACTTACAGTGCAAAGGCGGTTTGCTGTTCTCAGATGAACTGCTACAGTCCCGGCCTGGTGCAGAACTCTACATGCTGTTATAACAGCCCAAAATGGAAAACAGTTTGATTTTTGTTTTTTTGTTGCTTTTACAACGCCTGGTTCCGCCTAAACACGTTCTGTTTTGATCACAAGTGTCACCAGAATCATTACTGGTAACGGACACCACACTGACTCAATCTTCGGCATAAATAAGAAAAAGTTTCTTTATAAATTAAAGCAGCTTTCCTGTCGCCCACCAACGTTTTGACCAAAGATCTCACATGATCTTTTTGTGCTCAGAGTACGTATTGGGGATCAGCCTCCGCTACTACCACACCAAATTTGAGCTCAATATCATTAAAACGTATCTTTTAGTTGGCTTTTGGTACTCTTAAGTTACCCTTACAGTACCTTTATTTTACTTATCTTAGTTTTTACTACGTAGGCCTTTTATTAAACTATTAAAATGTTTTTAACTCTTAGCTTAGTTAGCCTTTGGTATCTATAGTTCAGCTTTTATCACGTCTCATTAACTGAGGTTTTTAAAATCCTAGTCTAGTTTATGTTCACTTTCATTATATCCTAGTTTGGTTTTCCTCAGCTTATTTTTATTTTTAGTTTATTTTTAGTATGACTTGTTTTAGATCAGTTTTACTCTGTATTTTTATGTAACTTTAAATTGGGTGTGTGTTTTCATGGCTTCTGTTCGGCTGAGGTTTTTAAACTCTAGTTTAGTTTATGTTATATCGTAGTTTGGTTCTCCTCAACTTATCTTTAGTACGACTTAGTCTTATTTAGTGTCTCATGTTTTAGATATGTTTAGCTCTAAATTTTCGATATCGTTGTGTTTTACGACTCTGTATTTTTATGTTTGCATATTGCTGAAAAGTGCTATATAAATAAATTTGACTTTAACTTTGAGCTTGATATGGTTGATAAACTGTGGCAGTCATTTTGAATCATCATCATAAGAGTATCATTCAAAAGTGACAGCAGTGTAATGTTTTATAAAATAATAAAACTGGATGAAACTCTTGAGATTAGAGTCATGTTAAGATGGTGGAAATCCACTTTAGTCTTGGCTCTGTTAACTTCCTACTCTGATTTGAACCAATCTGAGATTAATCAAAAAGAATTACTGATCACAACATGTCACTTAAAGTCCTTTTTCTCCTTTTAGGAATGCCTTTAAGATTCAAACAGGAAGTAAATGCTGCAGAAAATGTCCGCCTTACCTATCGTCCGTGGAATCGTTCCTTGGCGTGGCATCAAGTTGTCATCGAGGCCCTCGAGGCCGCCGTACAAGGAGTGGGAGATCCTGCGCTCGTGGTCATCTAGGGTGGTGTTCACGGGCTGCTGGGGTCCGAGTGGGCTGCCTAGAGTCTCCTGAGAGAAGACGGGGTGTTAGATTTACGTTTATATCCGTTTTCCTGCAGTCAAATAACTTCTGTGAAGTCTGGACTAATGAAAAACAACCCTTTGTACTTCAGAGAAGAGGAACGAACTCGCCGTGCGAACATTTAATAAACACTCACAGATGAACACAGAGGGGCAGCTTTCTGAGCTAATGTGACCAGTGAGATAACAAGGATAAGTGAGCATAGATTTTCAATAGACCGTCGAGTCGCCGGCTGTTAGCGAGCCAGCTGAGACCCTGTAGAAGAAGGTTAACTCGTGACCATCTTGACATTTCCCTCAAGACCTGTGATGACACTTCCTTGTTTGCTGGACAAATAGACCATTTGCCGGGTCTGTCACCCGTAAGCTCACATCTCCGGCCTCGGAGAACAAGCGCACACGTCTGAGCAGGCGTCTCTGCCCTCAGTGTTTGTCTATTGGATCGTTGACTCTATTGATTTGCTATGGCTTCTGTTTTTCTTGCTGACGGTGATGACAACCCCTGCTATAAAGATAACCATCATCACTGGCATCACGTAACGAACGATAACACCGGAGTCAATACTGGAGCCAAATTACCCCGATCGATGACTGTAACTGGCTGAGCTGGGATTCGATTTTGGCAAAAGGACTTTGACCAATGATCCTTGCCTCTTACTAAATGGCTGAGGTGTTGTAATAACTACTGCGGACCAGGATCCGATGTAAACAAACAGGTTGCATTTAGAGGGGAGAGAAGATGTGTAATGAGTAACTACTTAAATTAAGATACTACTTCGTAAAATCTTCCAACTGGAAGTACAGCAAAAGATCTATAAGGCCTCTAATTCTTTGTAAGGTAGTGATTCATTCGGATAATTTAGACAAAATATTGTTTAAATGCAAAATGTCAATATGCAATTAAGACTGCAGTTAAAAAATTTCCACATCAATAGTCTGGTAAAAACACATTGCTCTCTGAGATGTGTTATATTTGCGATACAAGTTGATATTTCTTTGTAATTTCCTTTAGACAACATTAAAGATCAGTCAAAAACAGTTCTAATAAGGTTCAGGTTTTACTAATAACAGATCACATCTTTATTAGAAGTTTTTATTGTTGTTGATGCACTCTGGGTAAACAAACGCAAAACCAATCAAAACTTCACACGGAGACAACAAATCTACTTCGGAAACAAACTAATTTCAAAGGTCGCCATATGGTGCAGTGACTGCTGGCTGCTCTTGACTTTAAATGAGGTAGTTAATGAATCGGCCGACCAAGGAGCCGGGGTGAAATGCCTCCATAATAGCAGAGGGGATTTACCAGACCGACACCGCATCGACAAATCATGCAGCAGCTCATTGCATATTCAGGCTGATAGCCGAGCTCTGGGAGGGTCTCGATCCCACCGGTGTGCGGTAGTGCGCCGCTCTCGATTCAGCGCGTTTCTGGGATGGATGAAGGCGCGCGGAAGCAGTTGGGCTGGTGATTTATGCAGCGACAAACATTACAGATTGATTTGAGATTGGCTGTCAGGGGATGGAGACATGAGGAGGAAAGAAAATACAGGATTATTTGATCCCATATGTCAGTAAATGTTAAAACGAGCCAAGTCTTTTCATCCCAAAGTAATTAGTTATTATAAGGTTTTAACTAATATTTGACTGACAGCTGGTTGTGATGTATTATTCCACAGCAAGCCCACAGAGGCTCTGAGCAGTCTCCTTCAGTAAAAGTGTATGAAATTGTTTTCCATCTTTCTGTTTTCCCCGTGTTGTGGACACAGTTTCTTATAAATAGCCAGACACTTGGACAGCCTCAGGCCATGCCTCCAGCTGTGCATGTGAAGCAAAGATAGACTCTGAACGCTTGAATTTTATTCATTCTTCATGCATCCTGTGAAGTCTCGCTGCCTTGGCAAACGAGTACACACAAGCTCTCCAAGCAAACAAACAGAAAAAACCTGAAAATAAATGAATACATGCATTGATTGCTCCAACTATACACTTCACTACACTTATATATACATGCAGGGAGGCTGATGCCGACACATGTGCAGAGACGCACAAACACAAAAACACACCTCCAGGCTTAGCCTCTGCTTTCAATTACCAGACAGACCGAGGGGAAATCTAAACTTTGACACACCAGGTTGGAGAAGGAGAGCAGGGAAGCCTGGTAGTGCCAGAGGCGTACACAAACGTGCACACACACATTTATGACACACACACACACACACACACGCGCACTCGTTCAGCCGAAGCTTTCCAGCAGGCGACAGGCGAAGGTACACAGGGAATGTAAAGACATGACATTGACGGGAGGGGAAAAAATAAAAAGTTCACTGAATGTGGAGCGGATGGAAAACTTGCTGTTATTTTATGAAATAATCAACGAGTTTTTACAAGTAATTCAAGGTGGCCCGCTGTAGAGGGTCGTATTATTAATGAGCTCATGTCTACACAAGTGTCTGCGCTCAGGTTTCAGCACACATGGAAGCAATAGTTACAACCTCTTTAATCTTAACGAAACAAACAGTTTAAGCTCTGTATATCTGATCAAAGCTGCATTTGTCACGTTTGAAAAATACAAAAGTAAACCCAGATTATTTGATCAACTCCAGCAGTGGTTTTTAAACAACCTGCAGTTCTGGATCTAATCAGGCTTTCTGTGTTTACGTTAAATTAAAAAAGGCTGCTGTGGTCACATGGAAGGTGGAAGGTTGGTTTAAAATCCCAGGACTGCTGTTATAAACCTCAGATTTAACTAATGAGCACACTGCTTCTTTTACTCAATAACTAATGGTAAATATCTTCCAGCAGGGTGTTTACCCTTCAGGTTTTTTTTCCCACTAACTGCTCGTTTAACAGAAGTTGTAATGTACAACTCTGAGGTGTGAATGTGTGAAATCTGAGTGTGAAACAGGCTGCAGCTGCAGAAGGTCACGTGTGCACAGTCAAAATAAATCTGGAGTACGAATCCAGACCTCATCTTATAGAGAAGAAAACTGACGGTTACTGCTATAAATGTGAATATTTCCTGATTAAACGTGCCACAGATAGCAGACGTCTTTTCCTCACACGTCGGTCCATCTTCCTGCCTGTTCCTCACCTCGTTTCTCTTGGTCACCCGTCTGGCCACGATCAGCTGGATCATTCCTCGTTTGTTGCCTTCTGTGGACATGGACTTGCGCAGCGTCTCCATGGCGTCTTGGTTGGTTTTGCCCAGCAGCGATTCCCCGTTGACCGCAATCAGCTGGTCGTTTACTCTCAGACGCCCATCCTTTAGGTGAAAAGGGGACGAATGCTTTTAGCAATCTAACAGTAAAAATAATAATAACAGCTCTTCTTTAAACACACAGAAAATACATAATGTCAGGTAAATAAGAACGGTCAAATCTCCAACAATCATACTACCTGCTACAATAATCTATTTAATCTTTGCTGAAATGTTTCTATAATTATTAAATCCTATTTATGTTTGTATGACTCAAGCTACATGCTGCACTTGGTTTCATAATTTTGGTTCAGGTTTTAAAAAAGAAAATCACTCCCAGTTACTTTCTAACTGAGCAGGAAGTGTTATCTTATACTTTATTTATATTTTATGACTATTTTCCACACTGTTAATTTTATTTTCCGCTTTTAAATACAATCAGGTCCAAGAGTTTATAATGTGCATTTGCAGAAATAAACTAAAGGGAGTTTCATTACATTTATTTAATGTGCAACAAAGCATCTGAAATAAAAGAAACCACACCATACATTTAATATATTCAGATTTTCTTTGTGAATATGACTTAGTATTCAAGTCACTTTAAATAAATGACAACACTGAAATGTAAATTGACTCTAAAAAAGTGAATAATGATTTTTATTCCCAACACAAAGTCTGTGAAGTAAACCTAAATCATAATAACTAAAGAGCCACAATAAAAACAAATACACACCCATCCTGGAGATTAGAGTTTAATGAATAAAAGAAAGTGTTGTACCTTGAAGGCTGCTCCTCCATTTATGATGGATTTGACAAAGATTCCCAGATCCGCGTGGTTTTCCTTGGAGCGGTTTCCCTTGACGCTGACGCCCAAACCAGCCGAACCGGAATCACTGAGGGGGATCTCGAAGGTCAGGAACTCTCTGGTCCCGTCGGGGGTCAGGACCAACTCATCCTCCTCCGTTTTCTGCACCAGAAAAACCAAATAAACAATAAATAATAAAAAACACGAGATCCTGGATCAGTGGTGTCCAATCCTGGTGCTGCAGGGCCACCATCCTGCAGGTTTTAGATGTTTCTCTGCTCTTCAAGTTCTGCAGGAGCCTGCTAATCACTCAGTCATTCAAATCAGGTGTGTCACAGCAGAGAAACACCTAAAACCTGCAGGATGGTGTCCCCCCTGGACCAGGATTGGACACCACTGTCCTAGATATTAAAGATGCACCAAAATAAGCTGGAATTTGCAACAAACATGAAAAATAAAATCTTCTGAAATTAATTTGCATACAGTTCAATTATAAAAACCCTACCGTGATTAACTGCCAAAGTAACATCATTTATGCATTTATTTCAGCCAATAGCATGAACACAAAAGCTGCTTTAGTCTCGCCTCTCCTTGGGTTAGACAAATTACAAAAGTGAAGTTCATTTGTCAACATGAGGTTAATGAAAATTACTTGAATATAAATTACAAGTGAACAGTTAACGGGGAAATAAATCAGAGTTTAGGTTCATTATCTGCAACAAATATAGTAGGCTCAACAGAACAACAGCTCTAAGTGTTGAATTAGGTACTTAGTTCATGCAATTTTCTCTTAGGACCTCTGTTCATCAATACGGAACCACATACAGTAAGTAGGTGGTTGTTTAATATTTTAAAGATGGCCTCGTTTCAAATTAAAACAAGAACTCTTTGGAATCGATGAGATCTTGGATGAGATGTTTTGGCGAGTCAGAAATGGGTTGTTCTAGAAGTAAAAGCCTGGCAGAATAATTTGATTTATATCTGTGCGCCTGAAACGTATCCTAAAGCAAGTTTTCATTAAAACCTCTCAGCTCCTGTAGCTACACAGTCGCACCGTTTCCCCATGGGATGAATCTCAAGCACCGGTGCATTAAAGCAAATACAGCAGGAGAGCTTACATTATGAAGCATCTGCAGGTGCAAAACAGTGTTTCAGTTATGTAAAAAGAGCTCATCTGTCAGCGAACGCCGTTGATTACATCATATTTATGGATGGACTGTGATCAGTGATAAGCAGGCTGAAAACAGCATGTTGATCTGGTGGTAAAAAGGCAAAAATTCAAGTGTATAACAGGTATCCAAAGCAAGAACTACAACATTAAAACGATAATTCAGATGGTTCAAAGTGCTACCTGCTAAAGCTTTTTAAACAACCTAAATTTAAAGTTCTGACTGAATCGATAAGCTAACAGCTAGTGTGAGATGTGGCTCTGAAAAGTGTTTATGACAGGAATCAGTAACATGAAAACAACTTCAAGTGTTACCAGATGTATTAGGGCAGGATTTCAAGAGGCATTTACACACAGACCCTCTTCAGCACTGGACACAAACCCCACTAAACCACCAGCACTGAGCTTTTATCTGCAGTGGGAAAAGACAAAACAAGTAATCAGCTCCGAGTCAAATGATTCTGCAGTAATGGGTATTATCTATCAGCGTTTGCAGCACTGCACTGGTACAGTTTCTTTTCAGCTGCAAAAGTGAGCACAGTTAAATTTTAAAACCGGCTCTCAACGTGACAGGGGAGCCAATCGGTGGACAAAAAGATGGAACAGATCCATTTTGCGAGCTGGCAGCTCACTCACAGCCCTGGTTAGAGCTGGAAAAAAAAAACTTTTATTTTTACTTTAACTCTCAGAAAGTTGAACTTTTTCGGCTTTGTGTTCCACCTCAGTGTGTTCGACAGCTGAATGCTACCTTTTCCTGTTTCAGTAGTCTGCAGGGTTTCCCTGGGACCAGTAATTATAACAGACAGGATGTCCTATCTGTGTGCACTGAAGTTTACCATTTGGGCTTGTTTTTGCAGGTATGCTGGAGCTAAAAAAAAAAACAAAAACACACCTAATATACGTTATATGTAAGCCAATTTTTATACAGTTAATAAGGATAGTTTCAACATTAAGTCAAAATCTGTTCCTAAACCACATTGGAATGTTTCCTAAAGTGTTTTGACACAAAAGACCCACAGTTGAGCGCACACACACACAGACACACACGAATAAACTAAACCTTGCACCTGAATCATGATGCTGAATGTGTCACCTATGCAGTAAACTTGCCGGTAACCCTGCACGAACACATCAGCCTAATTGACATGCTGAGAGCTCTCCCTCTCTTCCTTTCACAACAGGTGCGTCTCTCACTTTTTCCTTATATTCATTCTCACTCCCTATTCCAGCTCAACAATAAAAAGCCATTCTCTCTTGCTTGTTATTTGACAGCTGTCCTCTGAATAGATGAGTGCGTGCACGCTGCCGCCTGGCAATTATTGCGCACGCCTAATGAATTCAATCATCAGGCTCAGTGTCAGCATGTCATTAGCTCTCTTTGTTTGCTAGGAGAAAGATGGAATTACTCTGGGAGGAACGGAGGAAGGAGAAAAAGGGATGGAGGGAGGAGAGGGGCAAAATGAAGACGGAGTAAGGAGGAAAGAGAGGGAACAGAAGGAAGCTAAGAGGGAGATAAAGGACGAGCAGGAATGAAAAGCACAGTCAGGGTGTCGGCTTATGTTAGGAAGACAAAAGAATGCTACCTGAAATAAATTTGTAATATATAAAATACAAGGAAAAACCAATTTGACATTAGAAACAGCAACTTCTGGGAATTACTCGGAGAAAACAACTGAATAAACATCAAGAATTCATTATTTGTAAACTTAAATCCAATTAATTCTACTAAATTAAATTTAAGGTTAATTAAAAAGGTACTATGGAAGATTTAATCCTCTGAATGAGAGACGAAACAAGAAAAACAAGCTGCTACGGCTACATGTACACAGTCTACTTAAGGGTTTAGAATAATCTCTATTCTTTGGTCAGAGTAAGTAGCTGTTAGGTTAAAGTATTATCTCTCTGGGCTGCGACTAGTTGGTGAACAGCATCGTGAAAGAGTCTCCAGAATGATTTGCAAAATTTGCGGGGGCTTTTCTCAAATTCCTCTCAAATTTCTTGAATTTTGAACACGTTTTTTAAAATCGTGCATCAAATTTTCTCTCAGAAGAGTAGAAACCTCAGGCCGGGTCTTAGACACCTTCCGGTCGCCTCGGTATGATTTCTGATTGGACCGAGGCGTTGGTGGTGGTGGGGGTGGAGGGGGTGTCGAAGCCAACCCGCCCGTGATGCTCCTTTGTGCCACGAAGCGAGGCGGTAACGGAGCCGAAATGTGAAAAGGTAAGATGGCCGAGCAGCTTTATAATATGATGAAGCGATGGTGTGTCGTCTGTGCGACCCCCCCAGTTGTTCTGGGAGGAACGGATAACAACAGATTCATTACTGGGGTGGCAGTGGTGTTAACCCGGAGGGATACAGGTTCAAACCCCCGCTCCGTCAGTCTCAGCCATGCAAGACACTTCACCTGCCTTGCCTACTGGTGGTGGTCAGAGGGCTCGGTGGCGCCGGTGTCATGGCCGCCTTACCTCTGTCAGCCCGCCCCAGGACAGCTCGCCTAATGCAGCTTACCACCATCAGTGTGTGAATGATTGTAGTGTGACGCAAGGGCCTAGCCAAGGGCCAATCACAATCAATATTTATTAAAAATTACATAAATTAATTGGTTTTAGATGTATTAAGTCAAATCATTCATATAGAAATATCAATGACCTTTTCCCAGTTACAGATTATACAGATTTTAGAGCAAACAGACTTTAATGAACACAGACAAATAGATCAAACTTCAAAAAGCTCATCATTAGCAGTCATTTCTTACGCCTCACTCAGCTTTTAAATGAATTTTTTTAACATAAAATAGATTTTTTTAAAAGCCATCAACAAAAACCTGATCATACAGAAATTAAAACTATATATTGTTGGCTTCAAAGTCACTGTCAGAGAAAACTTCACTAATTAGGCTCAGTTTTTTAAAGCAAAATAAGAATCAGAGACTCGATCCGTCCCAGACTAGAGGGCCGGATGAAATGGTACAGAGGGCCGGAAATGGCCCGCGGGCCTTGAGTTTGACACGTGTGCGCTATACCATTACCAAGGGAAGATCAATGATTACGCACAAAACTGAGTTAATTTATCATGTTTGGAAAAATGCTTCATTTCTGATGTGAGCAGAGGTGGAGAATGAAATAATGTGCACGACCTAGAATACGGTTTTGAAAGCCATGCACACTAAAATAAACTGACCAGCAAAATAATTCTGCACGGCTCGCTCGTTCCTCAGAAAACTGAGTTGTAGTGAGACTGAATCTGAAATTTTTCTAGTTTCCAGAAGTGGCAGCGTTACATTACATTAAGACTCAAAGGTTTTAAGGTTGAAACACATGTGAATAATTTAAAAAAAGAATTATTTGTCTTTTGACATTTAGTCCTGACAATCTGCAAAAAAAAAAAACGAACTTTCCGTAAAATAAATTCAAAAGTTTTCTCCAGAAAGATACAAGTAAAGTGTCTGAAGTTTAACATTTGCTATTATGGCCGGCAGTGACATCGAGAAGCTGTCAAAAAAAGTAAAATATGTGGAATTTTAAAAACAAATGGTTCAAAAGAACTCCAGTAGGTAATTTCTCATCACTCTACATTTAAATATACATTATTTGAAAAAATAAATATTTTAACAGATTTTTTACACTGGCGAGAAAAGAGGGAAATGACTAAATGAGAGCAGATAAAATGAAATAAAAGACAGGAGCCAGAAAGTGAGCAGACGGCACAAAGAGGAGCTGAATGAAGGTGACAGAAGAGAGAAGAATGATGTGCCGGAGAGATGAGGGACGGAGACAAACAGAGCGAGGGTGAAAAGGCGAGGAGCCGAAAAGAAAAGTGTGAAAAGAACGAGAAAGTGTGAGCATGACAATGACGAAGTGAGCGAGCAAGTGAGTGTGAATGAAAGGAATGAATCCATGTGGAACTCAGAATGAGACAGATACCACCGCCTCTCTGACGTTACATTTATCTTTCCCTCTCTCCATCCTCCTCCTTTCACAGCCTCACACCTTTTTCACCTGTCTCTGTTCTTACTACCTTTCTGATTTCTGCTCATTTCCTCTTTCCTCCCCCTCTCTAACCCTAACATTCGTTTACTAATTTCAAACCCCTCCGTCTCCTTCACACAACCACTCCTCAGTCAGGTAAAACCTAAACGTACATATTTTAGATTTCTCGAATGTTCTTCTAAGACTAAACGCATAAAAAGGAAACAAAGACTTGGATTTCGAAGCACGGCCTTGAATGCAGTTCTGCAGGCCGTGCACGTAGGCTCAGTGGGACTGTGGCTAAAAAGTCACATTTTCTTGCAATTTTCCAGCAGTTTTTCAGGATTTTTTGATAGTCTCACAACAGTCACGGCCCGTTGAAATACCACCTTAAAATGTACCACAGTACAAAAACCAGGAGAGTTTTTGGACTCTTTATTTACGTCTAGATTTTATGTAGTTTTAGCAACCAAAAGTAAAAAGTGGGCGTTTCATTGTTTCCCTGTTTCAGACGAGTCAGTGCAGAACTCGAAACCAAACACTACAATCCTCAAAACACATCTCTGAACTACGAACGTATTTTCCGGTCTATAAGGCGCACCTAAAAGCCTTAAATTTTGATAAATGATAAAAAATAATATGTAAAATAATTGTTACATAGTAGAATAAAGTTTTTTGTAGACCGTATGTTTTAGCATGCGCCTTATGGTGCAGAAAATACGGCACACAAAGGTGTTTTTCTGTTCCAGTCCGGTCAAATGTTCTGTGTTTTGTTGCGTTTTCTGTTACGTCTTTATTGCCCGCCGCGACAACAGGCGGGCAATCATGTAACTGCCTGTGTGAGAGGATGTGTGTGTTTGCCCATCTGTCTGTCTGCAAGCAAATACCTCACGAACCACTGGATGGATTTAACTAATTTCTCAAAGCAATCAACTGATTAAGTTTTAGTTTTAACCCTATTCAAGATGGCTGCCACAGCTTATCAAAGATGGAATCGGCTATAACACAATTTTACAGATAAATGACTCAAATTTGGTGTGGCAGGAGCTGAAAGTCATTGTCAAAACATTTTCCAAGCATTAATGAACGACACAAGATCTTTGTTTAAAGTTTGAGCATGTCATCATTTTGTGAAATGTCATGTTTTTGCTTTTAAGTGACTTTTTCTTGGTATTTTTTGGTAATATCTTGACCTTTTCTCTCTGTCTGCTGTGTTTCTTTAACCAGCTATGCTCTAAAATCGGTTTTCTGTGAGTTTGCTTTATGTTGCGCTCTGCAAATCAAGGCCAACATCATAAAGCTTGCTTTTAAAATTAACAGTGAGACTATTTGAGAGAATAAAATAGTTTTCACTAAACTTTTCTTTCATTTCCTTTACTTCTTCCTTTTACTTGTGCCATTCTACCTCAAACCGTCTCAGCTTTCCACATTTAATGCACGTCTCACACCCTCAAGGCCTTTCTTTCTTACAGACTGAGTCAAACTTCAGCTTTTTCAGAAACCTAAAGTTCCTCCTCCTCCAACTCAAAGCTTGCACTCTTCTCGCCGCTGCAAACCCTGAAATGATTAGCAGTTTAGCAGAAAACGTAATGCTGGCCAAAAGGAACTAGCCAATTTGAAGGCCTCTGGAAAAGTTACTCAAGGGGAATTAGAAAAAAAAAAAAAAGTGGGGGGTGGTTGCAGGGAAAGAGAAAGAAGGGCAGAGTGATTGAGGTGAAAAGAAGGCAGTGAAGGGTGTAATTGGCGGAGACAAGTCGAGCGTGGAGACCATTGTTGGCTGCTTACAGTAGCATCTATCTCTACGTATTCATACTCCGACTTTGTCGCTATTCCTGCCTCACGTTGAGTTGCTACATTTAGCTTCTCCTCCATCATCCCTTTATCTCACCCATCTCCACTTCATGTATGTGGACACGCCTGCTCCTATCTGCCCTGCTGAGTTTGGGCTTTAATTCGTTTTTCAAATGACGTAAAATCTCCCCTCTCATCTTTATCAGCCTCCCACCTTCCAGCTCCTTTTTTCTACAATCCTTTTAGCTTTTTTTCCTTCTTTTCCTCACTTTCAGTCCTCCCTTTCTGATGCATCTAGCTGTGGATCCATGCTGATAGACCATGAATATCAAATACCTGTGTGATTGACTGAGTCGAGCCTGGCACAGCATGGAGGAAGAGAGAGGAAGGCAGGTGCAGACGTATGTGTGCGGGAGTAAACATGTAAAGGAGGAAGACAAACAGGGAAAAAGGGGTCCTTCTTGTGTACATACATGTAGCATAAATGCCATCACTGAACAATGTTGGAGTGTCTCCACACACCGAGGACAACATTTGGAGGAAGAACACAAACATACAGTCACACTCGCTGTCCAAAACTAATCAGCTGCCCTCTTTCTATCACTCTCTCGACCAGTAGAAGCTATTCAAGCCAGAGCAATTACACCAACAGCTGCTACGAGCTATTCCACAAGCAAATTTGTGACGGTACATGTGCACAATGCATTTCTGCCATAAGGTTTGTGTGTTGTTGAGTTTGCAGCTTCTTTATAAACTGCACAGCTCTGTACTGAGTAAGAGTGAGTGCGGAGGGTTTGTGTGTGTTGGGAGCAGATGACAGCTTGAAGCATCACTTTAATTAACCAAAAAAAACTTGTTTTGTGGTAAAACGGTCATCTCTGACTGGCTTGAGTCACCAGCAGGTCTCTGCACAACACAGGGGCAGCATCAAGCCCTCTGCCATGGAGCTGCAGACATTAATCACTGCTGAAAATAATAATAAAGTTACACAAGTCCACTAAGGATTTCTTTGTTGCTTCACTGCAAGAAACACTGCAAGCAGCTTTTCACCTAAGTCTGTATATTATATCCTGGAAACTTTAATGACACAGATTTTATCCACATCTTTACATAAATAATTTGCTTTTTAGCTTTGTTTTTTAAAATGATCTAAAAGAGACAATAAATGTGAATAGTTCGATGGAGTTGGGTTGTCCATTGACCGATGTGTGAAAATATTCAGGCAGCCGATGGCTGATTTATGAAGCCAATTTTATTTGTTTGTTTTTGGCCCAAAACTATAACTTGCAAGATTTGGAATCAAAACAGAGAGACTGTTAAAATTTAGATCACCGCTTACAGTACAGTGTGTGATAACAGTCAACTGTAGGGAAATTTTGGGGCCTGGAACAAATCGATTACAACCACTTCGATTTTAAGAAAATAAATAAAAAACAACATTTCGTCTTTTCATACAGCCTGCTGCTGCTTTTATCTCTGGTGTTTAAAAAGACACAAAGGCCACTAGTGATGATGTCATCAATGGTTTTGGTTTGGACTCACAGACAATAGATGCATTAAATTAGTAAAGATAATAAAACAAAGTTAGAACGATGTTTTGGCCAAGATGCTTTTGGGTCCATTAATGATGTGTTAAAAAATCACCCCTGATATGAAAGGCACTCTTTTTGCAGAAAGCACAGTGACACAAGGGCATAGTGTCCATCCATCCATGCATCCATGCAACCGTCCATCCATGCATGCATCCATCCATCCATCCATCCATCCATCCATCCATGCATGCATCCATCCATCCATCCATCCATCCATGCATGCATCCATCCATCCATCCATCCATCCATCCATCCATGCATGCATCCATCCTCTCCCACTTCTCCAAATCTAGTAGGCAACAATTCCAAGAGGGAAACCCAGACAACCTTTTCCTTAGCAGCACTCTTCTGCTCCTCCTGAGGAATCCTAAGGCGTTCCCAGGACAGAGAGAATATTTAATCCCTCTCCTGTGTTCTAGGATCTCCTCCCAGTGAGATGTGCCTGGAAAACCTCCAGAAGGAGGCCTCCAGGAGGCATCCTAGTCCTGAACCCCCTCAGCTGACTCCTTTGGACACCAAGGGGCAGCACCTCCACCCCGAGCTCGACCTAAATGACAGAGCTCCTCATCCTATCTTCAAGGCTGAGCTGCAGAGAAAGCTCAGTTCAGCTGCTTTTATCTTATTTGGGGTGTAAAAATGCTGTGCTGCTCAAAAATATTCCTGTCCTTGAATTCTCAAGCGTGACTGATGCAGATTATTAAAAAATTGCAAAAATCCGCCTAATAAATCAAATGACTGATGATGTCATGACTTTTAACCAAAAATTAACTGAAAGTTCTGGTTTATGATGTGATGCAGCTCCTGCTGTATTGGTGAACGTCATTCAGTACCAAGCCATGACCCAGTTCCCAACACATTACAATGTGACTGGCAGCATTGCTTCTTCAAATTATGCCTCAGCATGTCGCGTGAGCAGAAATTAAAAACAACTCTACCACACCTAAAGACCTGTTGCAGACAGATTGTTTGGAACAGACAATATTTATGCTGTGCGATGTTATGCCAAATGCTACTGTATATTAAGCCATCAAGAAATCCTTCATCATTACATTACGGCGTAACAGATTATTGTTTCATAACAGCTTTGTGTGCAGAAAGGAGAGGAAATATGCCTGTGTGATAGACAGCATCTTGGCACAGTGTTGCTGCTGCACTTCTGCTGCTCCTGTTGATGGCTTTTCAACGTAGCATTGCAGTAATTTTCCATAAGCCTGTGTGACTAATGGCGTAAACAATAGGGCTGAATGTTCATGTTATGGGCCTATTATGGAACTATCAGAGCAGGCAAGGAGAGATTGATGCCTTTGATCAGCTCTATTGTCGGAGTCAGGTGCAGGGGACCGGATTTGTGTCTTAAAAGTGTGCTTTAAGTGTGTCTGTGAGACAAACAGAAGGGGGGAGGGGGGTGGATGGAGTGAAATAAAGAGGTGAGGAGAAACTATATAAAACTGGAGAGAAGACGGGTAGAAAGCTAAAGACAAAGAGACAGAGGAAACCCAACTGAGTGTTTTGTTTTTACAGACCATTGGCAAAGCAATGGATTGCTAAAATGACTTCTAGTCTATTCATGCAGCCACCCAAATTGGCTCATTTGCCTGTGATGCCTTTTGTTTCTATAGAGCAAAATTGCCCAAGTGTTGTCACAGACTGCAAAGCCCACAGAATACGCTGAAGGGTGCCTTAAATAGAGACCACAAGTGGACAGTATGTCATGTAATGAGGGGGCAGTTGGACCAGATAATTTAAAACAAAGAGACAAATCTTTAACACAGAGGGTCAGGATTAAATGCCATGGTTAAAAGGTTAACTTCTGACAATTTTTTATTCAGCGATTCAAGCAGAAATGAGCAATTTGATGAAATTAGTGAAAGTTCACGTGTCTGAAAGCTCATTTAAACAAAACAGAGCGTCACATGACTAAAGACAGCCTGTGCTGTAGAAATGCGAGTCATTTTGAGGGTCATTGGAGCAATCTCAATAAGTGTCTGCTTTTTCCACTTGAGTTGTTGCATTTTGTCTGCTGTGTAGCCCTCAGCAGAACTCGCTCTTTCTCTCTCTCTCTGTCTCCTGCAGAATAAATCTCGACCTCTAAAACCTCAACTGGAATGTTAGCAAACCTTCATCGAGAAGCCATCTACGTACGTTAGATTGTCAGATTATTTTTAGGTATATATTATTACCTGCCACGCACAGAGAGTTATAAAACCAACCGTTACGGTGGTAAAAAGCAACAGGTTGCAACTCGAAGCCCCTGTCCAGTTTGTCAAAACCCAAGAATTCATTGCTTTTTAAGTTTTTTTATCAAAAGAAACATATGAATTATGAACAATTCTGAAATCTGTAACATTTAGGTCATTAAAAACATATATAAGAAAAGAATAATGAAGTCATCGTTGCTCGTAATCCAACCTTCTCTACTGGAAATAAATCCATTTCTTGAAAATGCTCATGCAAGTCCATTAAAAGCTGGCCTGTTCTGTTTGGCACACACTCTTGTCCATAAAACCTTACACCATCACGGTGCCAGCGCTTGCTGTTGTTATTGGCAGCGAGATGTTTAAAATGAGGTGCCTGACAACAGATAATATCTGAAAGGCGCTGAATCCATTACGGTGGTTGATGTTCCGGGAATGGGCGAGTTGAAAAGAGGCTCATCTGGAGGTTTGGAGTTTGATGGCAGGAAGGAGGGGATTAAGGAGAGACAAAATGGAGGCAAGAGGAGTCGCTGTGACCACAATGCGTTAGTTTATCTGTCTGCCTCTTGTCCATATTACGGTAATGATTGTTACCAAGAAAAACAGAAACTGACATTTTTTTTACTTCCAAGTCTATTTATTTACATTATTACTAAGACTGCTTAATATTTAACATAAGAAAAGCAGGTTTAAATCAAAAGTATAGCAATAAACTGCATTTTATTTCTTATAAAGGATGTAAAATTACTGGTCTTGGTAACTTACACTAAACGTCACCATTTGTCATAGATGGGGTACGTAACACATTTTGTCCTTTAGTAAGATTTTTTTTTAATCCAAGTCTTTTATAAGTGAAGAAAAATACATCATATTTAGTGGCAGATCTATTTAAATGACGGTACAGGTGGAGCAGATACAGAAGTGTAAAGAAATTGCACGCGAGGCATTTAGAGGTGTTAGAAAAGGACATTTTCTCTGAAGAATTCAGAGATTCTTAAAGATGCATAGATGCCCCTGCTCTGATATAATTTTCATGGAACTACGAACGAGAACAGATTTGACTGTCCTGAGTGGAAGGTAGTGGTGAAGAGGTGCACGACGAGTCTTTGTGTCCGAGTTTAACAGCTACATGCTGACATCATGGTAGTAAAGATGGGATTATGAACTTGACTCTGACTTTTGCAGGTTTTGGTAATTAGTGATGGTTCATAAAAAGTGTTCTTTATGGCTGGTTAAACACCTTTTGAACCATCTGCAGAAGTTTCTCCAAAAATGATGGGACATCTGCCACTGCAATACAGTCCCTCCAGGATTTCGTGGACATTTTTTGTGATTGTTGCAGCTGAAATGCCTGATTTTGCGGGCATTTTCCTAAAAGTTGTGATTTTTTTTTTTTTACTAAAAATCAATAAAAAACCATAACTTTTAATATCTAAACCAAAAATACTTCCTAGTTTTGTAAGATAATTCCCAACAAACATTGACATTCTCAAAAGGTGCTTTATTTGAGAACTTTGACAGCTTCTAAACTGACATTCATGAGCATTT
>NC_051449.1:2218985-2229685 GCF_001649575.2 Kryptolebias marmoratus | reverse complement strand
GGAGGAAACTGGTTTGCTGAAATCTTTGTGGGCAAATGTGAAGCATTAGCGCACATTTTGGCTTCGGTCGCTGCTCCTGCACGCTCCCGGCATTCTGATGTTAACAGGAAGTGACGTCATGTGTCTTCTTCCTGAGTTATTTGGAGTTATTTTGTATTCCACGCTACACAAACCCACAAAGAAGAGACTAGACCGTAGAAACGGTGGCGAATCGCTTTAGAAACAATAAATATTGGGTTAAAGTTGCGGGAAAGTTGTGGTGTTTTGGACAAAGCTGCAAAAGGTTGAGATTTCGGGAGGTTTGCTTGATTTTGCGTTAATAGTTGCGATCGCAGCATTGCAAAATCTTGCAGGGTCTGTGCAATAGTAACGGTTCGGGATCACCAGGACCTGTACCAAGAGCCCAGTGGCACATTAGGAACAATACCATCTGATTTTACAAACTTTAAAGCGTTGAGCCATGCTGAAAGTGATGCATGTTATGTAATTTGGTTATTAAAGATTTTTTTTTCCTTCTTTGGGAAGGTGACAGCTTTTATTTAAACATAAAGCTGACAGGTTCAGATGTATTAACCTTAACAGAGAAGCGCTTATTTAAAATGGGCTCGCTAATGTGACGTTTAACAAGTTTTCAGGAAAAAGCGGCAGGTTGTGTTTGCACTTATTTTAACGCTGCTGATGATGCGGATATACGTCGCCTTGTCTGAACACATGTGCAGATGTGAAATGTGGCAGCTGCAGTCACAATAATCATTAATGTCCTGCCATAACATTTTGTCATGACGAGCATCATCCGCACAGCTGGCTGTTACAACTGCCAATCAAATTTACTGGCCAATTACGCCTCTAATGCAGCGTGCAGAACAGAACCAATTACTCGCATTCAGCCAGATGTAACCTGAAGGTAAAGCCAGATGTGAGGACCAGAAGTTTGCAGTTGTTAAATTACATCTCAGGTTTGAATGTAAATGGAGATTTATGGGAATCTGAATGGCCTTTTGATATTTGGAGTAAAAAAAAAGATGAGCTTAAGACAGCTGCCTCAATGTAAGCAAAACTGTTCGGATCTCAGTTTCCAAATCCTAAAACATCTTTTTCCCACAGCCACCTCTGTCTGCATTTTTACTAATAAAGTGAAACTGTTTGTTATTCAGAGCACACAAGAGGAAGTCTGCAGCAAGAAGGTCAGTCTGACAACCTTATCCCAGGCCAAGAAGAAAAGCTAACATCCAAATGTTCACTAAAGGGAGTGATGGAGAAAATGATCCTGCAACAGAGCCTCAACACAACGCTGATCAACCATTAAATTGTAATTTGTTAAAGCATCTTTGGAAGAAGATTAAAATTAGTTTTACTGACTAACACTTTATGCATGAGTAGTGATCTGCACTTTGAGCTATGAACGCACGCGTTGTCTGTTGTTTTTATCCCAACTGGGCGATAACATTCAGTGTTTTTCCTGAAAGAAATAAAGAACATTTCTGCAAAGGGATGGTGGGAATAAATAAACAAAAGAGGCTGGTTTTTTGGAAGTGGGGTTGATTGCTGGCTAGTGTCGAGGTGGAGTCTTACCAAGTCTCTGGGGCATTGCTTCTGGGGCTCAGTGGTCTAAAAGACGGAAGGGGGTGGGGGACAGAAGAACCAGAAGCAGTCAAGCAACATGTATTTTCTGACAGTAACTGTACAAACGTTATCACACATAATGCTGCAAAAACAGGGTAGCTGGAAATGTGAAGCAGCGTGAGGCATGCAGGGCATGGAAATGACTCTGAGCAGACGTGCTGACAGGAGTTGCTCTTTGCTGAACATTCAATCCTATCAACTCCGGCTCAAACAAAACTGCAAGGAAAACAAATCAATCTGTAAAAGCGTGAAGAACCATAATCAAATTGTCATTTCTGTGCCTTTTGCTGGAATAGTTCAGGAATATAAGTTAAGCATATCTGAAAAGCTTCCACTCAGTAGGTGACCTGGGTAGGTTCAGACATCAACCAGCAGTTCATGTCAGTTTTTTTTCCATTACACACCAAATCTCAGCTCTGTCACACAAACAAAACAAAGAAAGATTTATTTTATCTTAATTCCCGAAGAAAGAATGCTTTGAGGCATTCCTGGCAGCTCCAAAGCCGGCCCACGCACTCAATTCGCTCCGTTGGACCACGTTTCTCCTGCTTCTCCAACGATTCTAAGTCAGCAGTTTAAAACGAAAGGATTGTTTTCCTTTGACGGATTTTCATCCCTAATTCTGTTATGTAATCATGTTGTGCAATGACACACACACACACACACACACACACTGAATTTGGATTGAAATTTAGCTGCATCTTGTTCCTCAAGAGTTGATCAACCATCAAATTCAGAGCTGAAAAAAATTACTACGTTTAGTTTTGTCCTGTTTTCAGGGTGAAAGATTTAAAATTACCCTGACAGTTTTATACCCTCGTCCTAAGACGGAACATATTATGGTATGGCATCGACCGTCTGTCCATCCATTATGGCTCAAGGACGATCCTTATTGATTTCAAGGTGATGGGAGTCAAAGGTCAAGGTCAAAGCTGACCCCTTTGTTAAAACCTCGTCTACGCTCCAGCTTGACATTAAAGTAACATAGAAATGTCAAACTTTTTGTTCTCTAGTTTGTGCCCAAGTGTCCATCTATAATATGGTACAAAGTTGTCCATGATGTAAATCCACAAATATTTAGGGTAGAAAATGTCATCAGACTATGGCTCCACATTGGTTTAATTAGTTTAATTAAGACCACTTCCAAGAAGTGGTCCTCCCATTCTAAAACGGTTTGGATCGGCTGGTAGTGGCACGTTCATGTTCTTAAATGTCCTTTAATTGAATTCTGTGTGGATTTACACCATGGACATCATTATTAGTGACACCGACCTTTCACCTTAATTGACAAATATTCAGGATTGTTGTGTGAAGGAATTCATGTTTTTGGATTTTGATTACTCTGACAATTTACTGACGGGTGTATTGTGTACCCTTGGCAGGACTCTTGTTTTAGTATGCTGCAGCATTCACTGTAAAGGTGCAACAATTGAGGAGAACTCTATTCTGGGTGTCGTTTGTCTGCGTAAATTAAAGTGAATTACACATAATTAGCCCGTTAACAATAGAGCATAATAAGCATATTCATGAGAAAGGAGTAGAAATAGTTTTAGAAAATTCTACCAGTTTCACATTAAATGCATTACTGCTTTTGCATCTAAATACTAACAGTTCGTGTTTCACGTCTGCAAAGGTTTGGGGCAACTGGAGCAGTAACACAACAGCTGCTGTCTTTATGTTTTCATTAATCTGCATTAGGTGTAATTTATGTACCTGAGTAACTGACATTTGTTATTTAAACTTACAGTTGTGTTAAAAAAAAAAGACCCTTTCAGCTTTCGGGTTTTACATTTCAGGACATAAAATTAATCTCAAGTGTTCAAAAACACACAACAGACTCCACCACGTCATTATTTATTAAACGAAAACCAAGCCACAATAAAAATACTGTGGTTGATCATCTAAGTCCATCCCGTGGTCTAACAGCTTGTAGAACCTCCTTTGACAGCAGCAGCTCTCAGAAGTGGTTTTCTGTCCGACTTCATTGGTTTCTCACATGGTTGTGGAGGAATTTTGTCCCACTCTTTTTTCAAACGTTGCTTCATTTCATTTGTGCGTTTCTGCACAGCTCCCTTAAGGTCCAACCTCAGCATTTAAATCTGAACCATTAAGACCTTGATGTATATTTGACCAGTCGTTCTGTTGTAGATTAGCTGCTGAGTTTGGGATCATCGACCTGTTGCATCATGACCCAGTTTGGTTCTAGTTTCAGCTGTCAGACAGATAGCCTCACATCTGATTCAGTGGCGGCTGGTGGAGTTTTCTCCAGGGGGGGCTATAAGTCCAAAATAGACATATACTAAAACATATACTAAGGTATCACACCTGTGTATTTACATTAATTAGAACAACAGAAGCAACATTATAATGTACATATAAATGCACAAGTGCTTCCTGAACACCAATACTTACAAAGACGGAGGTCTCCCAAGGCACAAGCCTGTACGACACATTTAGCGTTTATAAGACCTGTTTTCTCCCTTATTTTTCAAAACTTTACAGGAGAAAATACATCAAAGCTTGTTTATGGTGAGAGCACTCACTACGTCATGTATTCTGCACGTAGATCTGATGTCTCACTCCGATTAGAATTCAAAACCAAACATTTTAACAGTTTTTTAGCATAAATTTTCTTAAACTAATTATTAACTATGAACTTATTTATTACCTTTTGTATGTAACTTAGTCAGGCAATGAACTTATTGCTGTCTTTGAATAAAAGGCAGCTCACCCGCGGCTCGACCTTTCAATCAGGCAAACTTTCTGACAGACGGATGTGACGTCAGCCCGCGGCGGGAGTCCCACGCTCCGGCGGCGGGAGTCCCACGCTCCGGCGGCGGGAGGCGGAGTCAGCTCTGGGCGCAGGAGAGGTGCGCCCAGAACGGTCCTATCTCTTGTACTGAGAGGAGCTACTGCGCATGTGCAACTTTTAACGAGAGTCTATGGACAAAGATTTTTGCGCCCTGGAGCGGAAATACGTCACCAATGAACGAAACAACTTTACTTATCATTAACTATAAAATATTTATCTTACACAACTAAAAATATATATACATATATTTCGAAATATTTTTATTTTACTATTTAATTTTTTTTACGTCTCATTCAAGGTAATGTGAGTGGTGGGGCGGCACTCTTGCGCCCTCTATTGGCCAGCCGCCACTGATCTGACTCCAGATTCCTTCTGGTCTACAGAGGAGCTCATGGGCAACTCAACGACTGCTAAGTGGCCAAGCCTTGTGGCTGCAAAACAAGCCCGAATGCTGCACCTTAAACCTACAATATGCATGTTCTTTTACAGAAATACATGCTCAGTCTGTTTTAATTGTACTCTGATAAACTTTTAACATTTTCTTATAACAGTATAGGACAATGCTAACTCTTCAAATCAACGCTGTGTAGTTTCCACTAGCTTTAAAGCCCGGGAGAAAACATCTAGTCCAGCCAAAACATGCCCCAGATGCTCATTTTGAGCACCAGACTTCATCTCCCTTGAGTCACATTCTCCACCCTGTACAGCTGATAAACACAGATCCAATAAATCCAACAGTCTGCCTACAAACCAGTCGAACTTAAAGCCCTGCTCTAATCTGAAGATGAGTATCGACCACTGCGGCAGTCCATTTTGAACTTCACCCTTGGCGACAGTCTGCCAGGAGCCTCATCTGCATCCTTTTCTGAGGTAATTGTCTCCAATCAACCATTTGATTGTCACCACTTGCTAGTGAATAGTTGTTTTTTGTCTTTAACAACTCCAGTGGCTTCTGGTTGTGCAGGTAGAAGCCCTTTTTATGACAACAGAAAAACGATTTAAAGCTGCCTGGCGCTATAAGTCAGTGTTAAAGCTGGCAAGCTAAAAGCTAAGGAGATAGTAAAGAATCAATGCTGCTGTGGAGGAAATACAGTGATTTAGAGCTCGCCAAGAGCTTCCACTTCTTCACTCGTCCTTCGCATTAAAGAGGCAGTTAGGTTTGTGTGTGTTCTGCTCCATGGTCATTTTGAGTCTCTTAACCTGGCTCCTTCAGATTATTTCCTTTAAAGATAATAAAATGTAAGCTTATGGAAAGCAAACAGTCACCAAATGTTAACAAGTTGTGAGAAGCAGATATCCAAACATTTTAATAGAACTGTCTTCTAATAATTTCTCAGAAAGATTTATGTGTCTATTTGTGTAATGCAACGCCTGATTGATATTCAAGCCAAGTGTGTTTTTCACTCTTTGCCTACTAACCTGCCCCCGAGTCTGTCTGTTCATCCAAACATCCATCAATCCCTAAGTCTGCTCAGAGGTAAAACACGGTGAGAGAGATGGAAGTGAAGACACAGAGAAGGTTTTCTTACAAAGAAATAAGTGGGAGGGAAGGGCGAAAGATAAAAAACACCGAAGACGGGGGGAACGTGGAGAGGTTGAAGGAAGTAAAAAGAATAAATTGAGCTCTGAGTTTCCTCTGAGGAGCTTGATAACAGAGAGGTGTACAGACTGAGACAATCCATCTGCGTGCTCGGATAGCGGGTTATTTAAACTCAAAAATAAGAAGTCAGCAACAACAGACGTCGTAGCAGAGCAGAAACAACGTGAGAGGATGCAGCAGTGAGCGACAGATGTTCACGGAGAGGGAGGGTGAATGTAAACACGTGAAGGGTGAAGAGTAGCAGGGTTGAACATGAAAGTGAAAATCAAGCATACCATGTCTCGGGGAAGGAACGTCTCCTCCTGTCGTAGAACCAGCAACCCGACGGCCCCGCCCATGGGTGTGTTCCTGAGCAAAGCCACCACCTCCTCCTGGGTCCGCCCGTTCAAGTCCACGCCGTTCACCTGAACAAAACAGCTGCTTTAAAGAGCTTTGTAAAAAAAAAACAGACTGAGTAACAAACTAATCAGAGATATTCTCTCCGAATCGAGGAAATTGTTGTTGTTATCACGGAGCTGTGACTGTTCGGAGACTAATTAGTGACTCAAAATTCCTGGAAAATTTGCAAGAAGATTTGTGAATTTTCAGCTGCAGTTTGACTGAACGATGAGCGTTTGCAGCCAAGTGACCAGAGAGCTAAACGGCAGCAACTTCAAATAAATTACAACGTTCCTGCGAACGACAATCAATTTTTTGTCACAAAGGCGCAGAATTTCATCTCAGCTTGACTGGAATTAATTCTATTCTATTTATTCTCCAATCAGATAGAGGTCAACAAACCGTCTCAAAGTTGTCTCATCTTTCTTTCATGGAAACTAATCTGAGACGGGTTCCTTCGAGTTCCAGGTGCTTCCAACAACTTTGTGACTGTTTTGAGAGTAAATCTGCCATGCAACATGAAAACGACACCCTGCAGCTCATGCATCGAAATTCAGATCCCTCATTGTCCTTTTGAGACATTTTGGAAATGCTGTTTGCACTAACAGCCGCCGCCTAACGAGATACATGTTAAAACTGATTAAAGATGTGGTTTTTTCCTCTTTTACAGATGAATATCACTGTAAAACATGCTGGCATAAAGCCTGTTTATCAAACAGATGTACAGAAATTTCATTTTGCAGCTTTAAACCAATCAGTCGTCCAGTTAGAAGAGGCTGAGCATTAAAGAGAGAGGCTGAATTGAAGTAATTGAAATAGAAATTTAAAGAACAATAAAAAAATTAACATGTTTTTCAAACATCAGATCATTCGACCTTTTCCAGTAAACTAGGATTACAAACTAAATGCTTCAAAATGTGGTCCACATAAGATTATTTTTGTCTTTTTTATTCCAGGCTGCAGGATGTTTGTTTTCTAATTTGAGAAGCCAATGAACTTGTGAGTTGAAAGTAAAGGCTCAAAGTTTTAACACCATGAATTCGGAGCCGCGCAGATTAATCCTTTATGCAAATGTTTTAAAATATGGGGTGACGCAACTTGAAAAGCTGTTCTGTCGCTGCAGCACAAGAGTTTGAAAACATGCTCTTTGATTTCAGAACAGGATGCACAATTTCCATATCAAACCAGCCAGCGTGGATTAATTGGTTGCACTTGAAATTAAACAGATGGCGGTCATGTTTGACAGATAAGAGTTTGCAACAGTGAGAAACTCGTTGCATACTAAGAAAACAGTTAAATTAATGTGATTCAGATTGAACAATCTAATCCTTCAGTTTTCAGCATTTAAATCCTGGAAACGGTCTCACCTCCAACAACCTGTCCCCTGCCTTCAGGCGGCCATCTTGGATGGCAGCTCCACGAGGCAGGATGTTCTTCACGTAGATGGGCGCCGAGCCCCCGATGGGAACGTCCCGTGACGTTATGCTGAAGCCGAGTCCCTCGGGACCTGTGTGGGGGGAGGAAACAGGTTTAATGATGGGATCTGGTTTTATCTGGAGGTGAATTCCTTCTAGAATCGCGCCGCTCGAGGTGGCTGCATGTTGGAGCAGCTCTGTTTTGTTCTGAAATGTTGCTTTGGAAAACTTTATTCCTCTTTTTTTCTTGACGTAAATCACTTTTTTTGGGATCATTATCTCCTCTGGTATCGGACGCTGTGCAGCAGGATTTTGTTATGATGCGTAACCATGACAACAAGTGTTAAATGTGAAGAACCCTGAAGTCCAGTCATGGCCAGAACCAAGCAGACTGCTCGTAAATCCACCGGAGGTAAAGCTCCCAGGAAGCAGCTCGCCGCTAAAGAAGAAGAAGCGAAGAAGCCTCACCGCTACAGGATCGGGACCGTGGTTCTCAGGGAGATCCACCGATACCAGAAGTCCACTGAGTCCACTGAGCACCTGGTCCAGGAGATCGCCCAGGACTTCAAGACCGACCTGAGCTTCCAGAGCTCGGCCATCATGGCTCCGCAGGAGGCCAGCGAGGCTCACCTGGTGGGGCTCTGAGGACACCAGGACCGAGGACACATCGGGACAGACCGCTACAAGAGACCCTTCCTGCCCACAGCCATCAGCATCTATAACAACTCTTTATCGAAACCAGGATTATGAGCTACAACATTTGATGTCCCTTTGGGATTAATAAAGTATTTTTGAATGGAATTGAATTCTGCTCTTCTGCTCCGTTTCCATCTCTGTAGCTCAAAGTGGTGAGAGTCCAGTTTATTTCCAACTGGCCCAGTTCTCACAACACATCTGGCAACTGTTGGGGAATAAAAGTGAAAAGGATTGTTTGAATAAGACTAAATATTTAGATATGATGCACCAGGAGTCACCTGATTCAGCTGAAGCTGCACCCGAAGGAGCGTCAGCGACAAAAAATACTTTAGGGAACATGTAAAAGACTGATTTATCATATCCAGGAGAACAGGAACAAGTTCACCATCATCACATGTTTATTTAATGATACGTTTGTGTTTTTAATTTTAAATCTTTCATAACACATTTCCACAAATTGAATTCATTTTCCTGAGAAGTCGTTACGCAAATTGTTGAAGATGCAGCCATATGAATTATTACAACTATAATCCTTTTGTTTCCTGTTGTCCATATTAAAGTCCCAATTATCAGACAAGTTAAAGGCAGAAAATCCTGCAATCTGTCCGCTCAGGTAACTTTCCAGTGAGTCTTTAAGAAAGACGCTGTGTTGTGAAGTAAGACAACTGCATGTTTTTTAAATCTGAGCCATGCAATAATTGCACACAGTTACATTCTGTAAGAGAGGAAGTTCAGCTGGAAGACTTTTAGTACTTTTGCTTGAAATTTAATTAAAGCTTGGAACTGAAAGAAAAAAAAACAGAAAACAGCCTGCTTTAATAAGAGATGGAACTTCCAGGGGCAATGGAAGCTGTAATGAAGGCCTCGTTGTTTCATTATATCCATCTGTGGTAACTTGCAGATGATCTTCAGTAGCTTCTTGTGCAAAAGCAACACATCCCACAAAACTGAGAATTAGGGTCAGGTGCTGCAGATTATGAGCAACCTTGTTGTATCAAAACTGTGGCCTTAATCCATTCTGCCGGTTAAACTGAGCTGATGCAAAGAAGAGTAAAACACTCAGCCATTCTGTTTTACATCCTCAAACTAATCCCCCTCATTGATGAAGCAATCAACTTCCCGCAGGCAGTCGAGGGCCGTTATTACTCTCACCGGTAAACCTGCGCGCAGTTCCTGACTTAAAACAAAGAGGAGGATCTCTGAAACTCCCATTAGCATGATTAGGACATACCTAAGCAATTTCCTGTGCAGAATAGGACTCTGTGATTGATTTTGATACTCCGCGGGATTTGCGAGGAGACCGGCGTCTGATTCAAGCACGTAAACAATGCGTGAGTTTTAATCTGCGCTCAAAGCTGCGGGTTTAAGTCGGTCCTCCAAACAAAACAGAGGAGCCGAACTGCCTGTCGGGAACTGCTGTTAATCCCAGCAAGTGTCTGCTCCAACAACGGCAAACAAAAGATGGGATGAGAACAGATAGCATCTTTGACTCTGAACACAACAGATCATGTGCAGAACGGAGCGTTTCAAAGGAAGGAGGAGTTAAAGCAACTTTGAATCAGGGTGGAATACGCAACAAGCTGCAGGGTTTTTGTTTGTTTGTTTGTTTTTTGACGTCCCACAGGAGAGGGTTAAATCTGGGTGAATATTTCAACAGGCAAACGGTGCAGCCGTGTCGGACTCTCCTCTGTGGCGTCTGACAGCACGCAGGGACCAGTGGCTGCTTAGCAACAAGCTTTCTGGCCCCGACACCTGAAATCCTGTTGGCAGAGGTTTGCACCACCTGTGCCAGCTGTCAGTCACAGCCTCTTGCAAAAAGATCTCTCCTAAAAATAAATAAATAAATAAATAAACCTCGTCCCTGTAACCGACTGCAGCTGAATTTATTGGATTCTTCAGGTCCTGCTGGTTCGTACCGACGCACTTCTTCTAAAGCGTCTTCACCAGGGCTGTAGCTACGATTGAGGACACCGAGGTCCGGACCTCAGTGTTTATAAAAACATGAATCCAAACAAGGCTTTTGAACGGCGTGGTTTTCTGCGTAGCTCCACCAGTTTCCTGTAGGAGGCGCTGCAACTGTGTGCAGCTGCAGCCAAACTCAATGTCTACGAAGAAGAGCGCAGCTTTGCTACCTTACTGCTAAAATAAAGACCAGAAGAAGAAGAAGAGCGCCACT
>NC_051449.1:2214762-2218684 GCF_001649575.2 Kryptolebias marmoratus | reverse complement strand
ATCCGGACCACACTAGAACTGGTCCAGCTCCAAAACTACAACACCTCACTGGTGTTTGATAAAAAGGTGAAATCTCTGCTAAAATCTTGTGTTTTGAATCAACATTCATATAAACTAATTCATGTCATTTCAGTGAGTCCTCTGTTGCTTCAGATGAGGCTGATCCCCATGGATTTACACACATTCAAGTCACTTGTTTTAAATAAATGCTTCTATTTTAATTCAGTTTTGGTCTTCATTGTAGCTGATGTGCAGGGGGAGAATGAGTGGTTGACATCAGGAACCTTTTCTCCAAGTTTTTGATGCTTCGCTGATGATAGAGTTGCTTGTTTGTTCATTTGAAAATAAAAAAAACCTAACACATGTTCCTTACAGCAGAGACTTACACAGAAAGAATCACACAACACAGCGGGAGTGGATACTTTCCATCCAAAATAAACAACAAAGAACATCTCTGTTAACAGATCTGAATGATTCCTGCAGCAAAGTTTCCCATCGATTCCACAGAAACAAGAAGTGGCTTTGGACCGAACGGTTCTCAGGGTTATAACAACTGTTGGTTCTCCTAAAGAGAGATTATAGGAACAATGCCTCCGTTCTGCTACCGCGATTGTGTAACAATTCCTCTATGGTCAATGGTCATATCATTTGTAATAATAACTGTATTTATTACTTTATTATTACATTATTGTTCAAAATGTAAATAAAATTAGAATGCAATGATTTGTAAATCTCATAAACTCATATTTTATTCACAGTAGTAAATATATCCAGTCCTGTTGGACGGGAGCAGATGTTCTAAAACCTGGAGAAACTAAGAACCGCTTACATTTACAGCCTTTTGCCCCTGCACCAACATTTTGAATTGTTTCTGCCATACAATTGAAAATTACCTTGTTTTTTCCAATTAGTTTCAACATTTGATATGTTTACTATGCTCCGTTGTGAATAAAATACGGGTTTATGAGATTTGCATTCTGTTTTTCTTTACAATTTACATACCTTGATTTTTTTTCTGAATCGAGGTTGTAGAACGTGAGCTAAGAGGATGAAACACCTGAGACCGATTGTCCTTTACGCCTCAGGAGGCGGAAAGAAGCGCACATCGTATCAGACGTGCAAGGAAATTCAGCTTTGGAGGAAAGTTTTCTTTTTCATGAATGAAAGTGATAATTCGGAGTAAACATGCAAACAATATCACACTCTGAGTTGTACATTAGTGTGTAAACATGAAGCTTAAACTGACAAACATTTGCTGTTTATATTTCAGGCTCTGCTGCTTTCTGCTGCACGGCGCTCTTTTTATTTGGACCATTTGGGTCAAAATGAGACCTAATGATCAGTGGAAACAATAATTATTTCAGTACATGTCACCATGTGAAGCTGTAAAGATGAATAAATATTAGTAATTGTCTTTTTATCACCTCAGGATTGAATCCAATAAACTGTAGCAGTTATTGCTTTTTCAATCTGATCCACATCGGTTCTTGTAATTAATGAGTTTTGAGTGTTTAGTTGTTTTTTTTTGCATGGTTTAAAATTGCTGTCTGTAGTTGCTTACAGTCAGGACTTTACGTCTTTAATTTTCCCACCATGTGAGCAAATCTTCATTAAAACACATTTAAATGGAGCAGGTGATGGGCGAGCCTTCAACTGATCAATCACATCCTTTTAGACATTAATGAGCTCCAGCTGAGATTTTAAAAAAGCTCTTATTCTGAAACAAGAGTGACAAAGACCTTATAAAAGCAGCTCTAGGTACTAAGCCCATTCACAGTCCAGGCAGTAAAAAACAACAAAGTAGTCGTGTTTGAAAAACTTGTGACGTAGCCTCCAACATGTTTCAAAATGTCAGTTTTCTCACTTGAGTTGCGGAGGATTGCAGAAGCGGAGCGCGGATCAATCCAAAGCTTGATATTACGAATACTAATGATTGCACCGGTTTGTAGCTCCTCTCTACTTTCAGAATGCTCCAAAAGTGAAAGGAAAGGAAAAAAAATGTTTTATGATTTCATTTCTGAACCAAATCATAAATTCTAAAATATTAATTCTCCATTTCGCACTGATTTAATTGTCACTAATTCTATTAGTTGCAGTAATATTTTTATTTTTCCAGAGTTTGCCTTGAATCCATCCTGGGTTTTTAAACGAGTTAGAAACAAAATCAGTCATTTAGTCATGAAAATATATTAAAACTTAGCACACTGATAATAAAACATGACGCACTCTCTCATGAAACAGGCTGGACCTGTTTTTACTTGATATCGAACTCATACCAGAGTTTGCAGAATAAAACGCCACTAGTTCCCACTATTAGCAGACAGATTTTCTTTCAAAATGGATGAAAAGTTTTTGTGGTAAATAATTGTAAATATTATTTATATTAAAATAAAACTGGTTCAAATCTGCCTCCCTTCATGTCAAAGCTCCAACGTCTATGTCAATTTTATTTATATAGCACATTTAAAAGCAACAGTAGTTGACCAAAGTGCTTCACAATTTACACCAACAGAGATTAGAACAAAATAAATTAAAACACAGAATTATAAACAGTAAACAGAGGAAGTGAAGATGCCTGATGTCAGAGGGCAGGTTGTTCCAGAGTTTAGGAATCTTCTCTGAGCTTCATCCTGGTTTTTGGGACAACCAATAACATCTGCTGAGATGATCTCAGCATAAGGCTGAAGCAGGTCAGAGAGATACGACGGTGCCAGTCCATGTAGGAATTAAAAGAATTTTAAAATCTATTCTTTAAGACACAGGGAGCCAGTGAAGGGAGGATAAAACAGCACATTAAATAATAAACATGAGGGAGGGGCTGACATGGTGGGTATAAAACGGGTCGTGGTAGTTATTAATGTGGGCAACGAAATGATGCCTAGAATACAGATTTGCAAAAATAAGCCATGACTTTCAAAACAACTGGCCGCCAAAAATGTGGCCACACAGCTTGCTAATTGGTTGGTCCCAAACACTCAGTGGCTGCAACAAAAATTCGCTTGTTTTCTTGCATTTTCCAGTGAGATTCTACCCATGGGAACTGGATCAGTGGAAAGGTTCCTGTTGTCCCAAAAACACCTGAAACACACAAGCAAGATCTTTGATCAGCTCACCTTTCTTCAGCTGGATATTGAACCGTCGGCCCACTTTCTTTGTGAATCCTGTTGTTGGGGTGGAGTTCACCGCCCTCTGTGGAGAGTGTCCCGTCGGAGGTTTGGCTGCGGAGACGCCAGGGTGGGTCAGGTGGGTGTAGCTGTCGGTCCGGTCCGGGTGAGGATGGGAATGTGGGTGCGTTTGGGAACCATGGCGGGACATCCTCTGCGGGTTGTGGTCGACGCCCGTCAGGGAGTCGGGGCTGAAGCGACCCGAGGAGAAGGAAGGGTTCCTCTCGACGTGAGACAGCTGCTCGTAGTGGGCCTTCATGGACGAAGGCACCACGTGGAACATTATCACAGGAGAACGCATGGCCTGGCGGAACATATTCTGAGCTCTTAGATAAAAAAAAAGAAAGACAAAGAAGGAAGACAGTTTAATTTTGGGACTGATTACAGCCTCACACACTTATCAAATCTTAATCACATAGAGCACAATTATAATTGTCTGTGCACAGCTCCAAAGTGGATCAGTCCACCTACCAGATGTCAGTCTTCGCCCACCTGAACAATCTGGCATGTTAATTAACACTTTGTGCCAACGTGAGAAGCTCTAAAAGGAAACCAAACCCTCCCTGACAGCTCCATCACATAATCCCCTCAATTGGCTGCAGACGAAGGAGAAAATCTTCCTTTAAACCCTCAGAATGAGCTCGTGTACAGTAGGTGTGAGTGGAAACTTATGTCGACTGTCAGCACACTATAAAAGGGGAGCCTTATTAGCGCCACCTGTTTGGTGTGGCTCTTTTCTTGCACACATCCCCCCCCCC
>NC_051449.1:2186692-2214728 GCF_001649575.2 Kryptolebias marmoratus | reverse complement strand
CAGCTGAACAGAAATTACAAAGAATAAAAAATGCTTCCCCCCTCCATCATCAATTAACAACTAAAACTTTAACATCATCTCTTTTTCCCAGCCACGAACATCACTCCCTGAGGATAACGGTCTTATCATGACATCGTTACAGGTTTTTTTTGGTTGCCAGACAAGATGTAATCTGCAGAGCGCCTCCATAAAAATACCATTTAACAACAAGAACAACTGTTACTAGAATGCTTTTTGGATAAAAAAAAAACTATGCAGGGAAGGTTTATTCCCACCTGTTGCATAACTTGTTTCCAGCAGCAGAAGCTGGTGAGGTCAGGTTTCATTTTACTGCTCAGAGAGTTTTTAGTGGTAACAACAGTTTATAACAAATAAATGCTTCTGATTCTAAATGTTTTAACAAAATTTGTGCATAACTGAAGTTAAATCTTTGTCTTTACCAAGGAAGAACACAATAATGTCTGTGGTATTTTACAAACTTAAAGCAGCAAAGTACAAAACATTATTTGGACAATCTTCCATTTCATTTAGAGCTCCTCAGATTTAGAATAATCTACCAACAGCAATAAAACTCTTAACGAATGTTAGATTTTCTTGCTCTCAGGTGAAACAGTGGCCGAAAAACAAAAACAAATCTGGGAACAGAGCTGGACACCAGCCTGTGGTTTTACATGAGTAATGCCAATGGAAGGAAATAAAATCACAAGTATGCATTGTTGAATTTCAATAACATCGTAAGTGCAACATCAAGGCAAGAATGGAATCATGAGCATGTGTGTTAGACAGGAATTGGAAGCCAGAGTCAAAAACACGACAGAAAAGCACGAGCGGTAAACGTTAGAAGCCTTTTTACAAGAAGGAAGGAAAAAGGTGCTAAAAGAGGAGTCCAGCTGAGCTGCAACACAGAGGGACAAAAGGTGAGAGGATTGCAGGGACTGAATCAGCAGCCGAGGCTGTAACCTACAGGAGTTAAACAGCGAAAGGTTAGCTTCGCACAGTGACAGGCGTCAGAGGAGGCTGTGCACCAGCAGGAGAGCCGTAAGGAAGAGGGGGCGAACAAAGAGAGGGTGTAACAGGACTGTAGATAAGGAAGGTCCAGAGAAACCAATCACACAGGAAGTTCGGGGGTTTCTTCACGAGGCCGTCTTACTGTTCGAATCGGATGTTTCGCAGGTCTCCATTATTGATACGGACGATACAGTCGTTCTCCTGGAACAGGCCCTGCTGCTCGGCCTTTCCTCCCCTCTCCAGACGCTTGACCAACAACCCAAGAGTTCTGAAACGTTTAAAAGTTCATGTCAAGGAGAAGAAACAACACCTGAGGATTTAGTGCAACCGGATAAAATAAAAGAGTGCTACTTTGTGCAAGGACTCCCTACAAAACAAAACGTAGTCGACTTTGTGTTGGATGTAAAAAAAATAATATTTCTTGGCTACCAACAATCTTTCAAAGAGCTGAAAAGTTTGGAAAGGCTTCTATCCACAGGAAATAACTAATGCAAAAACTCAATGTTAGCTCTGCTGAGGTTGATGGTTTCCAAGTATTCACAGAATCCTGGGTCATTTTTCTGAACAAGGAAGGAGTGAAGGTTTCAGGAGCTTAGGAAAAAAAAATCTCACACCAATAACACGGATATCAGTGGGGCTGAGTGAAGCTGCGCTGAGCTGCAACAGTGGTCGCTGTGTAATCTGGTGTAAAATGGTTTATACCTCCCCACACAGGCGCCACCAAACACTAACTTCACTAGAACGGATACGGCGACCATTTCTCACCAGAGTCTGAGGAAGAAAAGCAGCTTGAAAAGAAAACTAACCAAGTCTTTATATATACTTTCCCTGAGGCAGCATGAGCATGTACAATCCAAAAAAAGCTAAGATGTTGTGAAAATGTAAATAAAATCACGATGCAATGATTAGCAAATCTTCACAATGGAACATAGTAAATGTATTATACATTAAAAACTAAAGACATTGCTCCATTTGTTTTGAATAAGTCAAATTTCAATTTGATGCCAGCAACACATTCCAAAGACGTTGGACCAGGAGCAACAAAAGGCTGTAACATAAGTGGTATGAATAAGAAACAAATGAAGGAGCATTTTATAACAATTACATTAACTGGCAGCAGCTCTATAAGAGGACTGGGTATAAAAAGAACATTTTCTCTCAGAAGTAAAAATGGGCAGAGGTTCAACAGTCTACAAAAAAAATAAAATAAATAAAAACCTGTCTGAAACTAGTGCAACTATTTCAGAATAATGTTCCTTAACAACAAATTGGGAAGACTTTAATAATCACATCATCTACAGTTTATAAAAGAATCTGTAGAAACCTCTGAGGTCAAAGGTCAAGGCTGGTTCAGGAACACTTGTCTGTAAACACGGTTCACCGTGCCGTCCACAGATGCTGCTTAAAGCTCTATCAGGCAAAGAAGAAGCCAGATGTGAACAGATGTGTCTCCTCTGGACCAAAGAGGAGAACTGTTCTGAGGTCAGCCTGCCTCTCTGATGGTATGGGGGTGCATTAGTGCCTCAGGAAAGGATCTCCAGGCTTTAGAGCAGTGGTCTCCAACCCTGGTCCTCAGGGCCACCATCCTGCAGGTTTTCCTTGTTTCTCTGCTCCAACACACCTGATTTGAATCAATGGGTGATTAACAGGCTTCAGCAGAACAAGAAGAGGTGATTTAACCTCTGAATCAGGTGTGTTGGAGCAGGAAACAAGTAACACATGCAGGATAGTGGCCCTCCAGGACCAGGATTGGACACCCCTGCTTTAGATCAACATCTGCTCCCATCCAGGACTGTTGAACAGCCTCTACAGATAGAATGGGACAACATTCAGCAGCTGCTCTCCTCAGGTTCCAGGTGTTTACAGATTGTTTCTTTTCTTATTTTCATCACTTAATGGGTTTACTATGCTCCAATGTGAACAAATAATGGATTTACGAGATTTGGAAATCATTTCATCCATTTTTTTAAAAAACATTTTACACAATGCCCTAATTTTGACAGGATTGGGGCTGTCAGTAAATCCGGTCGATTTTAGGTTCTGGAACTTTTGCCCAAAGCTTTTAGCCCAATGCAAATGAGAATGTGATTAAATTGAGAGCAAGAAAGAAAAAAAAATGAAAAAGTTCAGGAGTTGAAGAAGTTAAAAGAGAAATCTATTGATTAAATTTGAGTTTAAAAAAAAACAAAAAACAAACAACAACAAAAACACACAATGTGATTTGCTGTGGAGAGGCCATTTCTCTGATGAAATCTGAGCATCTTAATCTTAATGCAACTCCCAAACTGACGTTTCCCCAATAAAAGAAAAGAGCATTATAAATGTGCTTTTAGGCTGATTAAGCTGGGCACTGGGGAAAGTGATACGGTTTGGATTTTAAAGAGTTTGCAGTTTGTGATGGCATTTAGAGCAAAGCCATACAAAGTTTATAGAGCTGTGGAACAGTGACATCCCATATCAGACCAACATGAAGCTCAGAAGTAAGTTTTTTCATACAGTTATCTATGACAAGGTTCTGTGTTACAGCTCCTCGTGACTTGGATCTCAACCTTCTGGGTAGATTTAATCCAGATGTGAAATTCCTTTAATTCCCCTCACAGCTTTGTCCCATTTGAGCCTGGAATAAGTTGCACGGATGTGTGTTACGTGCGCTGCTCAGTTTAGTCTTTCAGTGTTGCAAAACCGAAGTGACAGCAACCACGGGGAAATATGACGGTCACCTGAGAAGCCTAAACAAGCATGATTGATCACTGTAAACGGGCAAATGGCTTCATGATGCTGAAGCTGAAAACAGATGTTTGTGTGTGTGTGTGAAGTGTGTGTGTGTTGGAGTAGGTTCAGTTCTACATGATGGATGAAGTGATTGGACATCTGCGAGGAATGTCTGGTATGCACAACCCGTTTGTGTTGGTCCGACATGCTGCAGCTCAGTTTTCTGCTCATAATCAGCAAAGGCCGACACATTATAGGACATGTGGGCGGCAGTGGCTCAGGAGGTAGGGGTTTGTCCTGTAATCGGAGGGTTGCTGGTTCAAGCCCCCGCTCCGGCTGTCTCAGCCGTTGTGTCCTTGGGCAAGACACTTCACCCGCCTTGCCTACTGGTGGTGGTCAGAGGGCTCGGTGGCGCCGGTGTGATGGCAGCCTCACTTCTGTCAGCCCGCCCCAGGGCAGCTGTGGCTACGATGTAGCTTACCACCACCAGTGAGTGAATGTGTGGATGAATGGGTGAATGATTGCAGTGTAAAGCGCTTTGGGGTCCTTGGACTAGATAAAGCGCTATATAAGTGCAAGCCATTTACCATTAAAATAAAATAACCTAAACAAAACGTACCGAGCTGTGCATAAGTCTTAAATCATTTCCTGATTTCTTTACATTTTCCTTCCAAGCAGGCAGACTTTCTTGTAATCTTTTAAAGTGGTTATGATCACTAGATTTTTAGACTTTGGCAAGTTCAGTGCCTGATCATTTTCAGAAGGTTTTTCAAATTGTTTAAATCCCTATCAATCATTCAGGCATAAAAAGACTCCATAACTCAAGAGATGAACCAGTGTTGAGTCAACAACTCTCCAAAGAACTCATTTTAAATTCGATCTTAAGATTTGCAACCAGTTGTTTGTCACAAAGACCCAATTTGTTCCATTGTCTGAGTTGGATCTATAAAAATACCAACAATATAACAGTTTGTCAAACAGAATATAATATTTTAGCTCCAAGAGGGTGATTTTCTAAAAGCTGAAGACTGAAATCAGGCAGATGATGCATCTCTCAGAACCTTCCTGTTGCTTTAACATGACTTTCAGACACTGGTCATCTGTGGAAGATATGTTTTTTAGGCCTGACTCCTTATCTTTCGTCCTCTAATTGCCCACTTTCCTCATTTTTAAGCACATGCTGCATAACATGTTGCAGTCAAATAACAAGGACTGCAAAAGCAGAAAGAAAAACTTTGAAAAACCTTCAGAAAGTCTGAAGAACTGTTGACCCAGACCACTTCAACAGATTGCAAGAATATCTGGCTTTTTGGAAAAAAAATAAGCTTAGTTTAAAATTTTGGCATAAAACTACATTTTAGTAGACTACAAAAAAGGTACCAAGCCATCAGCTAAAGAAAGTAAGTGGGTAATTTTCTTTTCTTATTTAAATTCAATAACCTGTCATGCAGGCACTGTTGAAGAAAAATAACAGGAAAGTCTTGAAATCTGGTAAAATTGTACAAGAGTTCATTTAAAAATGAAAAATAGTTGTTATTTTTGACAAAGAACTTGTATCTAAAATGTTTTTTTGGGGTGTAATTCAAAACAAATTGATTTTATTCCATTAAAATTTTCCTTTCATCTCCTCCGGCCCGTTTGATTGGTTCTGGTTGGTTTTACCTGCGGTCCCTGCCACTGAAAGGCACCACGTGGATTCCCAGGGGCCCGCCGTCGTTTGACACCTCCACCAGTTTGACAATGTCTCTGGGAGACGGAGACGGATGGATGACACAGAGACGAGGGGGGAGGAGACAGGAAGGGGGGAGGTGGGGGTGACACCATGTGAACAAAAACAGGAAATAAGGCAGTGAAAGAAAGAAACAATATAATGATAAAAACTGTGATGGAATCAAAGTAAACACGAACAAGAAAACAAACAAAAATTCAAAAAGGACAAAAAAAAAGTAAAAATCTGAACAGATAATGGAAGGAGTCCCCAGGATCAGTCCTCACAAACACATCCAGGCCTTATAATTAATACAACATGAGATCTGCAAAGGATTCCAGGTGAAAATCTGAGAAATATTTTGTGCACCTCAGTTTACCTGCAGAGTACAGAGCGTTAAATGAGTCAAACATGTTTAATTCATCACTTTTGTGAAGCTTCGTTTAACGACTGTTTTAGACTTTTATAAATCAAAGTTAGATTTGTGTCCTGTAGTCAAAAGGGTTAAATCTAAAATACAGAAAACTTGTTTCCCATCAGTGGTGAAATAAACAACCTACTGCTCAGAATTAAATGTAAACAACAACAAACAGATTGATCCCTGGCACTAATACTGCATTTAGCTTCCTTTGCTGATAGAAAACTACAATAAACAGTTCGTTAGATCAACACATTTTCCCTGAGTCTCATCTGAACAGTCCTGTTCTCTTCAGGAGCTTAATTGTTGCTTTAGGTGCAGATATTTGCAAAAAAAAAAGAAAAGCCCAATAAACCAACTGCCAACATGTTCACAGATATGAAGCTCTTTCTGATTTTATTTGGAAACCAGAAACTTAAAAACAGCGACAGGACGTTCTTAAAATGCATAAAAATAAACCCCGAACTCCATCTTCCTCCCAGACGGATGCAGCTGCAATAAAATTTCGAGCTGTGGAGGATTTTACAGGTTTTATGTGGGGGTAAATAATGCAGGTGACATCTTCTGACCCTTTAAAAGCAGAAAGCACGGTTACAGCCCCGTCCCGTTCCTCGGCTGTTTTCCTGGCTGTGAAACGTGCACGCACCGGCAGATTTTACAAGACGCCAGATCTAATCCACTCACAGCTTAGAAGCAATGACTGTGATTAGCTTGGGGGGAGAAAAGGGCCCCTTGTTGACAGCTAAGAGGCAGGAGAAGCTGGAGTTTCTGCAAAATGGCAGGAATAAACAAAACACGGTTGTTAATAACAGGAGCTGAACAGGTTAGTGCGTGGGAGAGCTCCGGCGGCGAGATGAGGATCATTTTGCTCCCACAAAGATAATTATGTAAATCAGAGAGCAGGTTTTTCAAATGAGATTTGCTACAAAACAAACCTGGACTGCAACACAGAACCTGCTGGATGGAGCTTTAACCAGATTATTGTGAGAAGAAAGCAAAAGGAGAAAAAAATCATTTCCTCTGGTGAAAATTTCAAAAGAGAAGCGAGCAACAAACAACTCGTATTTTATCCTGATTCTTTTTTGGTGTCAGAGAAATAATACCACAGCTGCACAGGAGTTCTTTTTTCCTTTTTTTTTGTTTTTTGTTTTTTGACTTCATCAAAAGCAAAAGCAGTTTCTGGTTGTTCAAACTAACCTTTGGAAAAGCTCGACCTCAGTGTGGATAACGTGGGAGTACAAAGAATACCAGAGACTTTCAGATTCTCTTCTTTAAATCACCTGCTGCCGTGAAAAGCAGGTGAGTGTGTGTGTTCATTAGTCTGTCTGTTAGCAAAATATGCAAGTCTGCAACAGATTAACTTTTGTAGACAGCCCGATTCAAAACGGCTGCAACAGCTAATCAATGAAAATCAACTAAAACTGGCTATAAGTTTATAATTTTACAGCTACAGTTTGGGTTGATAGTAGCTGAGATTCATCCGCAACATATACTGTGAGGGCTAACAGATCACGCTTTATTTTTTATTTAAAACTCGGGCATTTAAAGCAGCAGGCAGTTTGCATTTCTTCAAGGAATGCTAGTTTATGCAGGTTTTTGTGAACAAAGATTTATTTTCAGAATAAAAGCGGGAAAAAGGCGTGAAAACTTTGCCCAACTTAAAGTTATTTTGCAACAACTGAGGGGAGTGGAAGAAATTGACATCATTTAATGATTTTTAGGGGCCATTATTTATGTATTTTCTATGTTGTTTTGTTTTTCTATAAAAAAAATAAAGCTGGGTAAACTTTGCAATCAGCAGGGTGATCCTCAAACTGAGAGGCTGATTAATAAACTTGACTGACTTACTCTAAAGACTTGACAGGTGTGTGCTCCATGCAGGAGTCGGCTCGGCCAACGGGCTCGATCCTCCCGTTTTCTTCGTCTCTGGTCTCCTCCTCCTAAAACGAAACACAAGCAAAGGAGGGAGGTGACAAACAAGACCTCTGCTGCATGTTGTCCTGCTTCTCAGATTAAAAGAAAGAACCTCAAACAACAATAAAGACAGAAAAATAAACAATGCTGCTGGATTTCTGCAAAATGACCTCAGCTGAAGACAAGTTCTGCCAACACACGACCATCAGTTTTATTTTTAATAAAGTGATGAGTATGTGGTCAGAATGTCTCCTGTAAAGAACAGACAATGTTTTTGGTTGAGCAGTTGGTCAAATTTTGCGCTCCTGGTCTGACCTTGATTTGACCGTGAGACACATGATGAGCAGCGTCCAATCAGCTTGCACCTTTGATGCACAACACAGATCCTTGCTAATAGTTTTACAGACAGATTTGAAGGATCTGGAGTGTCGAACCACAGAGCCAAGGAGAACATTGCAGATGTCTTCTTTCAGCCAAACGACACCGGATAAGGTGATTAGGATGAACAGAGTTGAGTTTGGGCTGATGCTGCACTGTCTGATCCTAAAATAAATGTTCCTCAGATATATTCCTGACCTCTTAACTCAACTGATGCGAAGCTAAAAAGCTGAGATTCAAACCTGATGGAGCCAAGAGGAGCAGACCGGAGGAGGTCTTCCAAAGGTATAAAAGTACATGCCCTTCAAAAATCGTCTTTGTTCTCCTCACACTCTCTGTAAGTCTGAGCAGTGAAGCTGACACTCGTGACGTGTACACACAAACACACACACACACACACACAGGGCACAGAGCACAAAGCAGAAAAATGAGAAGCCGAGAAAGAAGGTCATTAAAATTTCAGGGCGACACCGGAGAGGAGAGACGAGCGAGCAGCGAGCAGCAGCGGCTCAGACCTCCCCGGCAACCGGCCTCATCAGTATGAAAATGAGCCTGCCGTTACCGTGGCTGCCGTACGGTTGCCATGACACTTTGGTTGCCTGGAGGACATGCCTCTGCAGGGCAGTGGATGACTGTGAGCATGTGTGTCCAACAGCACGGAAAGACTTTGGACCGGTTTATTAAAAGTGACCCGTCATCTCCAGTTGGGGCTGATAAATCTGACTCACACTGAGGTTTTCTGATCAGAAGATAACGAACGAGTCTTTGCAGGATTGTAGGATTTAATCTTCTCTGAGTCATTTGGGTTATTAACAGGAAATGATTCACAGCTGATTGTTTAGATGCTTATTGTAGTATTAAAAGATTCACATAAGAATATTTGCTTGGATGGCTGATATAAACTCCAAAGAGTATTTGAATTATGTTCACCTTTAAGTAACACTTTAAATAAATGTAAAAGATAATCAATGAGATTCAGCAGGTCTGAGATAAACACACAAACCCAAAACCCTTTTTTTTAAAAAAAGCCTTTAAAAACATTAAATTCTTAGCTGGTATGAATCAATTTTCTTTAAGATGCTGTTATGCCAAACAAAAACTTAAATGTTTACCATAATCCGGTCAAGTTTTGCATCTTAAAGACTTTTCTGAATCTAAACCAGAATGAATGAGCAGATTTACTCCTATGAGATGATGCAAAACAGTCAAAAACAGACAATGTGGTTTAAAGTGCTTTTTTTTGATTATGCAAATACAACTGCACACATAAAAAAACTAAATAAAAACAGCAGGAAGAGAAACAATAACAGCATGGACAAACCTCACATCTATTGCAAATTTATATTTATTTTTTGCATACTAAAGTTAAAACATCAGAGCAGTTGTGAAACATTATTCTGAGGACTAAAAGGGATATCAGCAAAAAAGAAAACAACAAATTTAGGAACTATTTACGTTGACTTGATTAGTTTGACAAATGAAGCAATAAACTTTAACCCCAGCTTCTTGCTCAAAAATTTAAGTGGAGATACTCAGAAAAGCTCAGCCTCAGTTTTCCAATCCAAACTTCACTCATTCCCATCTCAGATAGTTGGCATGGCGAGAAAAGGCAGATAGCTGCATTAATAATGCAGGGTTAATGGCCGGCAGGCAGACAGGCAGGTAGGTATGGGTACAAGCGGACGATGTGTTTTCCAGCCGAGTCATTGTTTGTTTCCTGGACGTGGAGAGGAAAAGGCAGGCGGGCAGTTTTCAGGGCCGGGGGCTCATTAAAGATTAATGGAAGAATCCATCGAGGGCTCGTCCTTCCTATCTCTCAGAGTAAATGAAGTGGTCTGCGCCTTCTGTGTATGTATGGCAGAGTGCGAGTGGAGTAATGCTGCGCTTTAATGAAGTGCTGTCTACTCCCCTTTCCTGCTACTTTGACCGCACCGTCACTTTCAGGCTGATGTAAATGCATAAGGCAGAGATGGAGACAAGAGGAGCCTGATTTCTGAAGGCTCAGCCTCAAATCCTGGACTTAAAAACTTCTGGGAATCACAAATCTTTGCTCTAATAGCATCGACTTCCTGTGTGGTGATAGGGAATATTGAAATTTGCAATAGAGGATTGAGGTAGGTCATTAAAGGGATAGCGTAGTTGTTTTTCAGTGGGTTTGTATGAAGTAATTCGGAGTGGACAAGAGAAATATAATCTCTACTTGTGGAACTTGATACTCTGATTGCAGCTTTTTGGACCAAACGTAAAGTTTTTAAGGAACGGCAGTTAGTCCAAACAATAAAAGACAAAAGCATGGACCAGTCTTAATTGATGTCTCTTAATTTAGCAGTGTTACAGAAATAAAAGACACATCAGGTTCAAAAGCAGACAGAAAATCCTTCACATTTTATCGGCCCAGAAACAATTACTGGAGTTTTTCTTGAACCAAAAAGGTGAAATCACAAGTCTGCAGGCCTGTTACTTTAATAGTTAATTAGTTTCTCTGGCTTTATACACAAATAGAGCTAGGTGTTGTCTGCAAAATAACATAATAAAACAACAACAAAAACACAAACTTGACAAGTCCAATTTCTTGCGTCTTGGTCACAACCTCCCTACTTCCAGCAAGATAGATTTCTGTCAGTGTGATGCTGCTACTTCATAAGTAAAAATCTCATTAACCGTACAGCCAAAAGACCTAATCATTAAATATCTTGTGGGGAAAATGTGTTTTGTCCTCCCATACAGTTACAGAGACTTAAGGGATTAATATCAAGGACCACTGAAGCTGCTTTGTTGGTCCAACTTTTTGATGCTTCACCATCTAAAAAGGACAAAGACCTCCATGAGTGACTGCCAGCATCATCTTCAGCTCAAACACTGCCTACAGAATAACCGTGGGTTCTGCACCGAGTGATACAATCATCTTAAAACACCATCTGGCATGACAAGGCAGTGCAAGTCTGGAATGTTTTCATTCATAGTTTGATGGTGAAACAAGCTTCAAAATGATATCAAAGCAGGGTTTTCCCTTTTTAAGCTTTAAAAATCACCTTGACGGTCATCTTATCAGGGATCTCCTTCTTATTTAGGACCTCCACCACCATCACCTGTGCCACATGTTGCATTTCTGTACCACACCTACCTGTGATGTCATTTCCAAAGACCAGATGCCAAAAAAGAAATTGCTTATTTTTTGCAGAAAGTCATGAAGGAAAAAATAAATAATTCACACCCAATTATTACCACAGACACACACAAATATCCATCATTGTTAACTAATGTCTGTGTCTTCTCCAGCAAAGCTTCATGTATCCACAACTGGATGAAACACTGAACCCAAGACAATAAATTAGACTCGACCTTTAACCTTTAACCTGAAAACCATCACACACCATCTGTGCAGGAGTCACCAGAGGAATTCAAACATGAAGGTTAAATAAAACTCCAGACAATCTTCATATTGACTTTTTTTTTAAGTTACACAGCTGTTGCATCCGTCTGCATTTTTTTTTGTTCTTTCCTGGGAAAAATATCCTCAAACTTAGGAAAATAAATCCATGATAGTATGGACACAAAGAAACTAATACCTACTTTGACATGGCAGACGAAATGGCAGAATAACAGCCACAACCACAGAGGATCACAAAGGTTATCCACAAAAAATCTCAGTGGAAACACATTTGGAAAGACCCACATTTTATGGTTCCTGTCTGACAACACTAAATTAGTACCACAGACACAGAATAAGCTGAGATAAAACACCACTGTAAAGAGAAAGAGGGGAAAAAAAGGACATAATAGCATGCGAGTCAGGGAGTGTTTGACCCTTTCAGAGAAAAGCAACAAAAAAAATGTGTTCAATTTCTTTGTAGGTGAGATGACTCTCACACTCAAATCACTGCTGGTGTGCACTTTGCTCATCTGACAGTAAAGAGCCATCTTCAGATTTCCACTCAAACTCTCACTGAAAGCACTCAGAAGGCTCAACGCTGGCCACCTGAATGGACTCGCTGTGTTGGGGGGATGTGGTGATCAAACATCAGAGCACAACCTCTGATGCCTTATTCATTAGATAAATCCTTGAGGTAAGACACGCCGAAGGCTGATGTAGGACGTCAGGCAGAAAAATCCATTTAAATGAACACAAACAATTTCACTTGCTAGCAATATAACCCCTCCTGGGTTTGGTGTTTTTTAAATTTTGGTGAGAAATAACATCCAAGGATCAAACAAACTTGGATCATTTCGATATTATGGTGCACAACAGACAAATCTGAGACGTTTGATGAATGCCGATGCGAGACCCGCTGCGAGACCACAATGCATCATTACAGAGAGCGCTCAAATCCCTGCACTAATTTAATTAGTTTCCTTTGAAGACACTTTGATAATGGGATCCAGATGGGCGGATGGGATCGTCAATAATTTGAGGATTCTCAGAGGCGAGGGGACGTTATCAGTGCTGTTACCCAAGGAGAGGTGGATGGTAAATGTGTATTCTGTTTGGGCTTAACGAAGAAAAAAAGCTACAGAGGAGACTTCATTATCCACATCTTTACTCTCCATCTCTTTTTCATGGCCTTTTCTCAACACACTGCTGCTTAATATTATTCATAGAGATTTAAATATCTTACATTTCTGCATATTTATATACTTTCATGTGTTTTATACTAGCCCTAAATGTTGTGCTACATCCTGTATCTCCTTGTGATTAGGCCCTGTTCACATGGAAATGGTGTTTTGTGAATATGTAAAGGTTTTATATTGTTTTAGCCTTGCATCCACATGGAAACAGCATATTTAGAGCCCCAACGTGGTGTTTTTGGAAACCAGATTCCAGAGTGAAAAAAGCAGCCCTTGTTTCTTTGTGTGGAGAGCCTAAACGCAACATTTTAGAAACAAGGACGTCATAGTCCCACCTGTAAACTAACCTACAGCACAAACTCCAGATCAGTGGTAGTTTAATGTGAAACACGTCTGCTCCATGACTTGTTTGTAGGCAAACCGCCTCTGCATACAGCTGAAAATCTTGGGTTTCACCAATTACTCCACAGATTTCAGCGTGTGCTGTTTCTGCTTTTAAGTAACTTCATGCAACTACAAGAAGAATCAGCAAACATCAGCGTGAAGAAAGCAAGATTTTAGCATGTCCTTAAATATTCAGAGAGTTGCTGCAGAAATCCACTCCTGGAACTCAGCTTATCAAAGCAGCTGGTAAAGGGGTATTACTAAGATAAAATATGCACCACAGGTTACTTTAAGATGGTCCATAATAGAGGCTTCATTGGGAATCAAAGCTGTTTCTAAACTAAATATTCTGCAGCTTGGTCAGTGTTGCCTGAAATGCCAAAATGTTTCTAAACTTAACGTTTCAATTGACTTGCTTTATAATACTGAGTGATATCCTCGAGATATTACCGAGCACAGTCTCCTGAGAGTTCAGGGGAGATTAAAAGAGTGATGGAACTAAAAAAAAAAAGGGAAAGCAGACGGACAAACTGACTCAAAGAGAGTGACAGAGAGGCAGATAGTGAGACAGGCAAAGACACACTGCACAAAGGAACAACAAGCCGTGACAAAGCTCTTTCAAAGGATAACAAATGGTGCTTGGAAAAGTTTCAACCTGAAGCCTGAAGGGATTCTAAGATTTTCAGACATTTTAGGTTTTTTTTGCTGTCAGAACAAAAATGCAGCAGGAAGCTGGAGATGCTCTGAGTGTATAAATCGTAGAAAAACGATCAGTCATCGATGTCTGAACCTGAAAATAATTTCATCATCTGTTTAACCATCTAATAACTGGTGTTTGGATGCTACGTGCTATGTGGTTTAAATGGTTTAAATAAGAAGAAAAAAAAGGTAACAGGGGCTGAGGGCACAAGAAAAGTTAGGATTACCATCAACCACAGCCATAAAGGAAGGCGATTAGGTACTGACCTGTGTCTGTTTTTGTTTGTCTGTCAGCAAAATATCTTCAATACCGCTGAACAGACTTTAATGAAATTCACAGAGAGTATTCAACTTTTGGAGTCAACCTGATTCAAGATGGCTGCCACAGCTAATCAGCCATAGTAGTGTGGTGGAGGCATTCCCAACAGATACTCTTAAAAGACCTTTTTAAAACTCAACTGCCTTTATGTTAAAGTTTTTAGGCTAAACTACTAAAGATGAATCCCACTTCAACTTGGATCAAATTCTACATGCATTTCATTAATATGACACTTTAGTGTTATTAATAAAATGCTTTATGAGAAATGCATCTATTTATAATATCCATAAAAGCATTTATTACATTTAATGAGCTGCTCAACATCTTGTGCCACTGACAGTAAAATAAGTTTTTAAAGCAATAAATTTAAGACTACACATACCCTTTATTATAAAAATATCCCCTTCACACAGACACCTTTCACTCCATTCCCTGGCTTCTCAAATGTACTGAATACTAATGGCCAAGAATCTGCAGTTGGTGCTTTCGTCAGATGTTTGGGAGCTGCTGTAGTCCTGGTGGTGCAGTCACACGCCCCAACCACGGCGTGACCGCGGTGGGCTGCAGCCGCTCACACAGCTTGTTGTGTGATGCACCATTTACCAAGATGGGGCTCCCAGAGGAGCTGCAGCTAGAGAACAAAACAAAAGGTAAAACTGGCTAAAGTGCCCCTCTGAGAGGAAGGCAGCTAAGGATAATAGTGACAAGAATCACACACACACAGAGTGAGGTAGAGTTGTCAGATTGAAGACCATTTTTCTGACTGACTCCAACAGTAATTCTGCTGCAGAGAAGAAGACCGAGTCTCTATAAACAAGTTGAGAAAAAAAACTCACTTGGTTTCTTTTTCTCTGACTTTTTCCTTCTTGCTTCAGCGTGATTCACTGCAGACCGAACAGCAATAAACCGGAATAACCATTAGCGTAAAAGTTAATGTAGGAAATTCAAGTTTATTGTCCACTAAATACTGTTTTAAAAATCTACCATTCTCATCTTGAATGGTCATTATTCTTTAAAAAAATACATTTAGTGTTTTTAAAATGTCTTCATGGGTTGATGTTTCAAATCTCTTACAGCAATAAATACAACTACAGTACAGCCATTTTCTTTACCCGTTCTACTGTGTAACAAAAAGTCTCTGCAGAAAGAAAAAACTGTTAATTAACCCGTCATTCCATAATCTTTGGTCTAATCAAGAAATATTAAAACACTCATAATGTCTTTATGTGTTTTTGAATCTGAACTAATTTGCAAATAGTCCCATTTTCACTGGGGGCACAGTTGATATTTTTCCAGACTCCTCAAAGGGAAAACTTGCATTAATGCTGCAGCAAAGTGACAACAATGGTAAATGGTAAATGGCTTGCACTTATATAGCGCTTTATCTAGTCCAAGGACCCCAAAGCACTTCATACTACAATCATTCACACATTCATCCACACATTCACACACTGGTGGTGGTAAGCTACATCGTAGCCACAGCTGCCCTGGGGCGGGCTGACAGAGGTGAGGCTGCCATCACACCGGCGCCACCGAGCCCTCTGACCACCACCAGTAGGCAAGGCGGGTGAAGTGTCTTGCCCAAGGACACAACGGCTGAGACAGTCGGAGCGGGGGCTCGAACCAGCAACCCTCCGATTACAGGACAAACCCCTACCTCCTGAGCCACTGCCGCCCCAACAATAAGAAATATAAATCCGTCTAGTAATATAGATAGCATACAAAAGAGCATTTTAGGCATAAACTATACAAAATATGTAAACCATGTCTGAAAGATATTAATAAAACACTTGTGATGTGTGATATTCTTGTTTAATAATGTGATGATGGTATCATGTGCAATAAAACCATGTTTTCCTCTTCTAACATCTTTTATCATCATCTGAACCATCTAAAACATCCAGTGAGATCCATTGGATTGACCAAATACAGATATTATTACATGTAGAAGATGAAATATGATTTATGGCAGTCCTTTGACATATTGAGAAAGCGCTCACTGACAGTAAATGTTCAATATATTGTGCAACCCTGATATAAAAAAAAACAATTGCTGGAAGCCTAAATATGCAAAACTGAGAGAGATGTACACCAACACAAATAACGAAGACAAAATCAGCTCTGTCCTTGTTCTGTCATATCCACGTCTCTCCTCTGATAACAGCTGCCACCTGCCGTTGTCATCCTTCCCGTCCGGCTTTGATCGTTTTATCGCCCGCTGATAAACCCTCTTGTTCATAAACCTGAGGAGCGCGCCAGCTTTACATATCTGAGATTTTTATCTTTGATTTGAGTTGCTGCTTTGCCGTGTGTGATTCTGAAACCTTCATGAGCCTCAACAGGTGGATTAAGTTTCTACAAAGACCTGCCATCTGTCCAACCTGAGCGGGCTTATTTTTGGAGTAATTAGATTTTGGGAGCAGGTGATGAACATTGAATTATACGGCTGTGTGCGTGTATGTGACGTCCTGACAGCAGGCGGCACACTGAGACCCCCCCTTGGGGAAACTGCACGCCCTCGAGAGGAGAAGAGCTGTCTTTCATCTACCTTTCCATCTCTCTGCTGCAGCTTTTTCATCATGTTCCTCCCAGCTGGAAGGAATGTGCGCTCCCACGGTTCTCTGTCATATTCAAACCAAGAGATCAAATGCAATAAGGAGAGAAGGAGCTCAGAGAGAGAAAAAAATGACAATGCATGGATATTAAACAGGCCCAAGTTTACTCTGAACTGCTGCAGGTCTGAAATAGAGAAGAAAAGGGAAAAAAGTGGCTGAAATATGTGTGTAATACATGACAATGGACAAAAAAATGTATGGACTCTGTCTTTGTTCTTGGACCTATGTCATACGTGGAAAAGCGTCAACTGTAACCTTGTTAATAATTAAAATAACATTTTAAATTAGTAGGTGAGAGGATTCAGAATAAAAAGGAATTATAAAATGGTTTATCTGACTGTCAGGACTAAAACTGCAGAAAGGTTTTAGTATCACCATCGAAACTAACCAACAGGCGCCACACTGACCTGTTGTAAGATTTCCCTCTAATCATCAATGAGAAGACCAATAAATTCATGGATCATGCCTCACCTTTTCATTGCTACTAAAACTTAGTCCTTCTGCTGAAATGTGTCTGCCTCGAGGCGTTTTACTAACGTTATGTTTTAGACTCGGCTTCCAGTTCCTTCAGCCCACAATTTTCCTTTCAGTTTACAGTTCTCAACCAGAGCTTCAGCAGGTTTATCAAGTAATCCTTTAAGGTACTCAAAATTAAAGAATGAAATAAAAGTATTCGGTTAAACCCATTCTGGCAGCGTTGGGCCTTTCTAATCAAACACCTCTTCTTTTCAGCAGAGATTTTCTGTTTATCCACGTTGGCTGAGGGTCGAAGTACGGTCATCCAAAGATGTTCGGGTCTGAACTCTTATTTAGTCACTGCAGGATTTCCTGTGTCTGTATGTATTCATCTGTAATGCTATAAGTCAGTCAATTTTACAGATATTTAGCTAAAATTTGGTGTAGTAGTAGCTGAGAGTTATAACGAATCGCACATTAACTACAGGAGTCAACCTTCCAAACCAAATGAACATCTGTGCATCTACCAACTGACTAACCTTTGAATACAACCCAATTCAAGATGGCCACCACTTAGAAAACACAAAACTAGCTATACCTCCTTCAATTTTACAAAACTGTGAGCTTAAGTTTGTTGTGATAGTAGCTGAGACTCATTCACAACAAGCGTTCGTTTCATATCTTGCTGTCATTTGTCAACATAAGACGATCTTTTTGAAAACACTGGCCGGTGATATGCATCCTTTCATCGAATGCTAGAACCAGAAACTGAAAGACACTGATTAGGTTTACATGTTATGAAAGAAACCAGAAACATATATTAAAAAAACGACCCTAACTCCACTGAGATGTTGCTAAATGAGTTCTGACAACAGAATATTAAAGGCAGGTCGTGAAAATCACGCTAGAGGTGAGACAAAAGAAGAAAACAGAACAGAAAACTGAAACAACGAGCAAATACATAATCATCTAATGTGTGTATGAAGCCCAGAAACAGAGCGGTCAGTAAGAAGAGGAGCTGTTAAAAGAGACACAATAATAAGGTTCACAATACAGATGGAAACGTGAGAAGAGAGTCAGACTAAAAGCTCATTATAACAAGGTGACTGCGGATTAACACTGAACTATTCAGACATCTGCAAACACAAACACACACCTACAGCGTTTTATCTGTGCATCCATTCACACCACACCAACATATAGCACAAACAGAAGGACACACACACACACACACACACACACACACACAAACCTGCCCGTCTTCAATCTCAGCTCCACAGCAGCACCTGCTGGTCATTTGTTCTGAACCCACACTGATCCTGCTGGCCCGGTTCATCTATCTAACATCAAAACATCACAAACACGAAGCCTCGCAGAAGAATACATGCATGCTGAAAGCCGGGGGAAAACAATTCCTGCACACAGACACGGATTGGCAGGAAACACGCTGGTTTCCATGTGCATTATGCATGCACATAAGAACACGCATTCAGGTGAGCGTCCACACAGTCTGAAGTGATTTATGGGAGTAAGGCTCAGGTCTGCATGATTTATCCTTCTAAAGCTCTGCTGTGCACCTGAGGGACTCAACCCTCAGCTCCATGCTGCACAGAGGCTTGTTAGTCGGAAAGCAGTGGAGGAGAGTCTGTCTCTGCTTACAGAGATTTGTTTTGGTGCACACACATGCTTGCAGTGGAACTTTGCTTTATTTGTGTGTCTGAGGCGTGCATGTGCAGGCATGACTTCTGCTTGGAGACGACACATCGGTTTGTCTCACCCCCGGCTGCTTGTTAAAGTTCACGTGTATGAAGTAACATGATACCTACATGAGCATTTCTGCACAGGTGAAGAAGCTGTGTGTTGGAAGAGTTTGTGTGCAGATGTGCGAAGCCATGAAACTAACTCTGTGCCTCAGCGGTCTAATTGCTGAGGACACAGCAGAATTACAAACTGCACTAACATCACACACTGAGTCACAAACTCCATACTGCAGCTAAAGAAAGTAGTTTCTGACCCGAGGTTGGTTCGAACCCACTGCAGCACAAAGATCACACACTGAGGCAGTTTAATAAGAGCTCCACTTTTAAGTTGCTAATTGGAAGGAAAAACATGTTACTCATAATAATACTCACTATACAACGTTCTAGTTCAGTCAGGATGATAAAATTGCCCTCAGATATTATCTTAATTTGCACTGATAGATAAAAGGGAAGCATTTATTCTGTGTTGCTAAGCAGATTTAGTTTTCTTTGTGCATCACACCTACAAATGTCTACTTTGTTGTATATAGTGCTTTTTTGCAGAGTTTTTCGACATTTTACACATTGATGCTTTTAAATCGGGGGAAAAAAAGGGTTGCCGCCATGATTGTTTTGTTTTATGTTTGTTAATTTGGGTTTTTGAATATTTCTAAGGCTCGATGTAAGAAACTGATCACATCTACTGGGTGCTAAAAGTACCAAAAAGCCTGGAGAGTCTAAAGGGACTGATTGAGTTTTAAGTGGACTTTTGATGAACCCCTTTTTGTACCAAGCCATTACAAAGTGCACAAACGCACTTACCCTACGTATGTATGTCCACAATCCTGCATGTCCCCTGCACAGGATCATGCTGCACTTCTTTCTACAATCAACAACACTGTATGCAATAATCCCAATTTGTAAAACACACAGAAGAACAAATATTTCTGGTAAATTAAGGTTAAACCATCTACTTTGGGAGATGCATATTGGCTCAGTCGTGGCTCACAGCATACAGACGTTCCATGTCCTCTAACTGCATCCATATATGTCCTCTTTGTCTCCAGCATCCTTCTGTCCCTCCTCTGGACATGTCCAAACCATTTCAGTCTCTAACTTTACCTTCCAGTCCTTCAACCTGTGCTGGACCTCTGATAATAATAACAGCTATCATTAAACTAAATGTTTTGTGGGTTTTTCCATTTCAAAAGTGTACTCCAGTGGATTAAATGTTGGGAAGCTGGATGGAAAGAGATCAGACGGCTTTCTGTACCCAAAAAGTACAGATACGAGGTGACCGAAGCTAAGAAGGTACAGCGTGGTGGACAGATGAATAATTTCAAGCACAAACATTAACAGATTATTTAAAATAATAAGAGCTTGTGCACTCAAAGCACACCACATGTCTGTTAACAAACACAGGAGGTTTTAAAAAGCAGCAGAGAGAAAATATAACAAATACAAGCCGACATGCTGTGACACATTTTTCCACAGAGACTGCTGACTACCAGCAGAGGTGAACACTGAAGGCTGACCCAGACAGCCTGCGATGTGTGTGTGTGTGTGTGTGTGTGTGTGTTCTTCTGTGGTGATTGTTGAGCTTCAGCTCACCGACACTCCAGGAGGCTGGGTGGCTTTTGCCTCTTCCTCCTAATTGGTTGATTTGCAATGCAGTCGAAGACTTCTCGGATTTTTGACACATCCTCACAGCTGACACGCGAAACACACACAGCTACGATCACACACACATATTTCCAGATGCATAAATGCCCCCATGGCTCTTTAACATAAACAAAAACACACACATACACACAGCAGGGCAGGCCTCCTTTCCCTTTCTCCAACTCGCTTTCATTAATACCCTCGACTGACAGCTCGCTGTTGCCATGGTGACCCCAACCTGTTGCCAGTGAGCGCTGGTAGCTCCAGGAGCTCGTGAACGCAGCTCCAAACAGATTTTTTTCTTCCCCTCCTGTATGTCAGCGAGCTGCCAGTTGTGCTGCAGGCGCGCACAATTACCCACTTCAGAGCCGAGAATGGATTCGCTCATTTCAATGCAATTTAATCGGGATCAATTCAGCAGCAAAGCTATGCCCCGTTCTGTGCACCAGCAGTAAAATGGGCCTTCTTTATTATACAACTCCCTATTCTAATTCTTTCCCTCATTTTTAATCAGTCTGTTCAATGTTATTTTATTCTGGGAAGATCAGATGAAACCAACTTGAGGAAATCGCTTTGTTTAATTCTTCTTTTCAAGCTGCTCTGTTCTAATTAAATCAGTGCATATTCTATTGTCTGCGTGCCATTCTTCTTTTCCTTACGTTTCTTTTTTTAAATTCCCAACAAAGGCTTCATCCACCGCTGGAGAAAAAAGGGGTTTCAAGGCTATTTAATCCACAGAGGAATTATTTTCAGTGTGAAAATAAACTATTAGAGGACATATAATATATCATTACTATTAACAAAATACAGCAGAATTACCCTTTTATTCAGTCAGTCCTTTTTCTGCATCTGTCAGCTGCTTTTAATTAGGAAATTAGATTTTCGGTTTGCTGTCTTTTCTGAGTTAATATATTTCCCACTCAAACCTATTTTTTGTTGTTAGTAATACTCTCCATATAACAGATCATTACATCCTTGGTGTTATGTTTTTGTTTCTTTGCAATGTATATTCTGTTGCCTTTTAACTGTGCTGCTGTTTTGATGTTTAATAACGGTTCTGCTGGGCTGAAATGGTCTGTAAATCTCGGGGCATGCATGTTGTGTTAAAGACATTTAGTGCACGCCGTGTTGTAGCCATTCGAGTGATTCTGTCTGTGCAGAGGGCGTAAAAGCACAAATTAAACCGTGACTTCAGTTCTTCTGCAGGACGCTGCAGGTAAAAACCAGGCTTTACAACCGGGTCCGTGGTGCTAAAGCATTGCTTGCTCTCCCTAACGAAGACAGTTTCAGCTCTATAAGTAATTGTGTTTAAGAGTTCCACGTGAACTTCCATACAGGCAGGAACATCTGATCATCCTTGGATGGAAAGGTCTAAAAAGGGACAATTCTATTACAATGAACAACAGGCCTGCTTTTCCTGGCTGTGTCTTTACTTCCAAGTTGATGAAATAATCCTTTATTTATATGGACAGACAAAGTTGTTCCTTTTCCACAGTTCTTTCATGTCTTTATTAAATAAAAACCAGACTTCTCATTATGCAGTGTTGTTGCAACATCCTTCTCGTAACAAAGCAGAGCCGGTTTCAGCGAGCAGGAAATTTAGGACTGGACCTTTCCTGAAGCTAAACCTGATGTCACACGTGGAACTTTCTCCCAAACTGTTCGAGTTATTTCTGAGCTCCCACACAAACACAGTCAACAAGCTGCCTCTCGCTTTCACACAGAGAAGATACATAAATAACCCTCCCAACACACACACAGACACACACAGACACACCAACAGGATGAAAAGATTCATATAACTGTTGGAGTCACTGTGAGGTCTGTCGGAGGTACGGGGAGGGGGTGGGAATGTGTCTGTCTGTGAATCTGTGTGAGATCAGGAGGCCAGATGGACTTCAGCAGGTCCTCAACGCTGACTGAGTTACATCATTTAACCTCATAAACTAAAACCTGTTAGACTGATGAGTAACATTACTCAGATCGTGAGAACCTTTACTACACTTGCTTTTAAAATAAATCAACAAGTCTGGATAAATACGAAGAATCTAAACGGTTTAAAAGCTTGTTATTCTGTGCTGGATCTAAAGAAAGATGGTCAGGTCGTAGACTAACACAACTCTGAAAACAGATCATAAGCAAACCCAAACTAACTGTACAGAAATGTTTAAAATGTTCTCATTCTAAATAGACTAAATTAATGAATAAATGACCTTAATGCTTTATGGTATCTGTCTGAGTTGCTGAAGAAGGCTCGCGCACGTCAAAATGACTACTCCATCAAAATAAACTCATTTTATTGGTTTTAAAAAAAAAAAAAAGCAACATCTGCAGCCCTTCTGTTGGAACATGAGGCCGGAGTAATCAACACCACGTTACCCGTCACGCCACAGATTATTACTAAAATCCAGGCGGGCACATCATCAGTACTGTGCAGCTTATGGTGGCGTGGTTTTTAAACAAAAAAATAACTTTATTGCAATATAATTCATTCAAACCCTGCAAACCGAGGCCTGCATGCAAGTCATGAGATCTTCTGTTCAGCTTTAAAGTGCATAACCCCAAAGGGAGTTTAAAGAAAAAGAAAAAATCTGAAACCCTGGAAGATTTTAAAAGTCCACTTAAAGAGGACTGTATGAACTGTATGATTCATATTTATTGTGTCAGCACTGTTTCTCCTTCTATAACTTATCAGTCATTGGGGGTTTGTGGGGAAAATTTCTCACTTTTTAACCTCCACAATAAGAGCTGTGGCCGTTGAAAGGACTGGGTCAGACTCAGGAGGGGATCCGGGTCACTTAAAGAACTTTAGGCTCATAAAAAATAAAAAAAATCGGGAGTAATGACAACTGTTAGGTGCTGGATGTGTATCATTTAAGTAGATAAAAGTAAACAAATTATAATGCCTGTGGTTGTAATTTATTTCCACTTTCAAAACAAATGACAGATTTTTGAAACAACGCCCATATATTAAGCCTTGGGAAAGTAAAATATGTTCTGAGTTTGGAGGCGTTTACGTCCACGTACCTGCTCCTGTCTCTCCAACCAGCGGTCCACCATGGGGTGATTGGCGCTGAGGGACGACCTGGCTGTCTCTCGCTGAAACTCCCTCTGATTGGTCCAGGTCCCTGTGTCCCGCGGCAGGCTGCGGTACGTGTCCAAACCTTTACTCTGCAGGGACATAAACCGCATTTTTTTTAGAAAATTAGCTCTTCTAATGCAGGTATGCCTGTGGGTTTACTTTTCTTTTTTATCAAACACACACAGTACCTAAAGCGACAGTGGTTTCCACCATTTAAAATCAAAATATAAATAAGTATTATGCTAACAAACGTTTCCCTGGGCCTTTACCTTCCTCTCCAGGCTGTTTGTGTCGGAGGAATGCCGAGCCTTCAGGAAGCCCGCCGTGGTGGACCACCGGGTCGGGTTCTTCCTGGACGGCGTTTCTTCCGCTTGGACGCGTGACTCAACGCCGCCAAACGGCCCGTTGATGGTGATAAGGGCAGGGTCGCTGCTGCGCCGGACGTGGAGGGGCATATCTGAGGAATCGAACACGAAAGCGTCAAACGAGACCTTCTGAACATTCATCAGCTAACAGCTTATAAAGAGAAACAAACAGAATAAAACCCGGTTCTTTAAGAGACTCGGACTCCTTTTGGACGAACACCCATCCCCGTTGGTGCAGGTGATAAGACTCCAGACAGAAATTTATTACATTTATAGATGATGGATGCAAATTTGCTGGAACAAATGATATTCCTCAAACAATGTGGAGTAATAAAGTGAATTAATCACCGAGATTCCATTATCATCCTATAGTGAATGAATCTGATTTATCACTGAAAGTCTAATCAGGCAGCTCCAGTTTCTCCTTCCTGGCAGAGCAGCAGACTGAGTGGGAACACCAGCAGCCTCCATTAAAACTCTTCACTGTTTAAAAGTTGCATTGTGTGGGCGGTGGGCCGAGGGGCCGAATAATTACCCCAACAAAAGGACAGCTCACCAAACAAATGTTATGACCGGTCAGATGAATTATAAAAAAGGAAAATGACTAAAATAAGCACTTAAAGAGTTCGGGAAGCTGAATGTCATGTTCTCATGTTCCTGCTCACACAGGAAACACCCATCTGTCCTTTGGGCCAGCAGATTTATGCCCATGTGTGTGTTAAAAGTGTGTTTGTCCTCGTCGGTTTATTTCCCTGTTCTCTGATAAAGCGGCGAGTCTGTCCATCGCCGTGTTTGTGTTGGAACTCCTCACTCAGGAGCTGAGAGAGCGTTTATGCAAACTGAAGTGGAACTTTGTGGGTTTGCGAACAATTATACGACCGTGCGGAAAGCTGTTCGGCGCTTGTGCGGACATGTGTTTGTGTTTGGACTCCTCTAAGCCTGCAGCTACAGTAACTGTTGATTTATAGGAGTGTGTGTGTGTACACACACATGTATTTGGCTAAGCGGGTCACCAGGAGCGTGGGACAAGAATCACTCTCAGCTGTGGAAAGAACTGGGGGGGTCAGGTCTTAAAATCTGTTTGTGTGTGTCTAACACAACTGTAAATATTTAAAAAGGGAAAGATACCACAATATATGAAATGGTTTTTAAGAAAATAACATGCATATAGTTAAACCAGACATAGATTTAGACATTTAGATGAATGTGATCTAATGCAGCAGAGAACAGGTTGTTTTATATCCATTTTATTATTGTTTGACTTGATTCTCAAGATTATTACATAACAATTAGGTTTAAAACTTTCTTATTTGGGGGTTAAATTAACAGGAAGCAAATCTGTTCGGTTGCAGAACATGTGCAGTTTTAGCTGCAGGGGATATATCAGGATACAGGAGTGCATCACTTTAACTGGACTGCAGTAACGAGCGCCGTATTAACACCGTGCACTGATCTGCGCTGTGGTGGGTGGTGAAATATTCGGAGGAAATGATCTTTTATCCCTGCCAGTGGAGGAAAAAACCTCCAGCTTTCTCTGTAATCACTCATCTCATTCCTGGCAACAAAGAACAGCTGCTGACATTAACCTTTAGATCACGAAACAATTATTTTAACTGCAGCACATCGGATTAGTAATGAGTCCTGGTTAAGGTGGTATGACCTGTGACCAAAGTTCACGTTTCTAAACATCCAGAACACAAGAAAGATTAGATGCAGGTGACCTTTAGCAGGAATTCAGCTGCAGTAAATGATCGTATTTAGGAGCGGAAAGCGAGAAGACCACAGGAGATGTCAAGTCTCTGATATTTATTTTGTGTTTTTCACAAAAATTAATTACTTTTTCATTGTGATATCTGAAAGCAGCACATATCCTCAGAGGTATTATCCTTTAATCAGCAGTTTACCAAAGCCAAGAAAATCACATCAAACTATTTAGGAATTTCTGAAGCGCTCTCCTGTGTAAGAAGCTTCTCAGAAAATGAGTCCAGTTCTTCTAGCTGCTTCTTCTGACACATAAATCTGTGACTGTAAGCTATTCTCATTAAGAGCTCGTGAAAAAATTAATCAAACCCCTTCTTCTCCATGTCAGCCTTTTTGCTTGAAACGTATTAAAATTCAGCTGATGAGATTCTGTGTTGTCAATTAGGCAGAGCTGGAATTTATTACCAAGACGGTTAAATTGGGTGAAACTGGCAGGTGTAATTATCCCAAAGATTTGCTTTTCTTTTAGGAACTTCGTGTTCGGCAGCTCATCCAAAATGTAATTAGAACTGGAGTGACCTCGCTCACACCCAGACCTCTCCTGGGGACCAAACCCTGCTTCCTGTCGGGGTCAGAGGTTAGGTTTGGGGCTAAGCTGAGAACTGAGTTTAGGTTAGGTTTAAGGTAAGGGTCAGAGTTAGGCTACAGAAATGAAAGGAAGTCAATACGACGTTCTAACAAGGATAAAAATCCAAACTTGTGTTCTGGTGAGACAAAAAAAAATTAATCGCTGCCGTTTGACCTCATTTCTGCAGGGCCATTTTTTTTTAAAAAAAATGTTAAAATCTAATAAGTTTTGTGTCCTAATGAAAAATACCAACTTCATTAAATGTTTTGTCCAATTTTTATTTTGCTCTGAATTATTTTGAAAAGAAAAAAAAAACATTCATATAAAAATTTCTTCAATGCTTGAAGTAAAAACAAGGTATTTAATAAAAAAACTGACCAGTTACATTTCAGTTTAGGAGTTAGTTAAGATGTAATGACTCACGAAAATGACTTGTAAGGTTTTACTAAAGTAAAGAGAAAGAAATCACACAAAGTTGATGATAACTTTATTTGTAAATATGCTTAAAGACGTAGAAAAGTACAATTACAGCTGCCTCCATTCATTGTTTTTTTTTATTATTATTTGGTTTTTTTTAAAACCAAACATTTTAACTAAAAGTGGCAGAAACATGAATCCTCTAATTTAGCTGGTTTATGTGTAAAAACTTTGCTAATAACCTTAACAAGGACATAGTTTTAATAACTATGATACTAACTGTATGTTATTTGTAACAGTTATTCTGAAAATATACCTTTCCAGGTCATTTTATTTTGATTTCTGGAGTTTATCTGAGGATATTCACTTGGTCTTTACACAAATACTGCTGTTGGAATAAAACTAAGAATCTGTAATGACTTTAGAGCTAAAATCTCTATCCTCTTTTGCACAAACGGTAAATATTGAATGCACACTGTTGCTCTCGTTTTCTGACAAACATGACAAAGTTTGTCATTTTAACACAAAATACACATTTAATGGGCACGGATGGAGCTTTAAAAGGAGCAGATAATTATATACACTGATTTGACCTACTTATTACCCACTTTATCTTTAATAATGTTGTGCAACTTTCCTGCTAATAAATCCAGCTTTTAGTTGTTGTGTTTATATTTGTGTGTAAATGAGTAGTTTGATGGGTTTTTTATCTCCAAAGGAGAACAAGTAGAACTTGTATTCCCAATCACACAAAAACATGCAGATATTAGCTGAATAGTTCAATGAAAATAATTTAATCTGTTCGTTTTGATCCGAGATAATCCGTCACCATAACATTTTTTAAACGTCTTCTTGGTCCTTTAGTGTGTATTGTAACTGAAACTTTAGATTAAGACAAGGTTAGTGGAAGTAAATCAAGTTATCTTGTATCAACACAAGTCTAAATTTTGATAATTCAGACCCTGCAGGATTTCACGATGTTGCGATCGCAACTATTAACGCAAAATCAAGCAAACCCCGCGAAATCGCAACTTTTTGCAACTTTGCCCAAAACACCGCAACTTTCCTGCAACTTTAACCCAATATTTATTGTTTCTAAAGTGATTCGCCACAGTTTCTGCAGTCTAGTCTCTTCTTTGTGGGTTTGTGTAGCGTGGAATACAAAATAACCCCAAATAACTCAGGAAGAAGACACATGACGTCACTTCCTGTTAACATCAGAATGCCGGGAGCGTGCAGGAGCAGCGACCGAAGCCAAAATGTGC
>NC_051449.1:2138959-2186673 GCF_001649575.2 Kryptolebias marmoratus | reverse complement strand
TTCCTCCCCAGCTGCAGCTGTTTTGCACGTCCTGCAGTGTAATCATGGAACATAAACGCATCGACAAACACTTTGTGTCTGCAAAACATGTGAGGAGAGCTGCAGACCAGGGACAATCCAGAAATGCTCATGAATGTCAGTTTAGAAGCTACCAAAGTTCTCAAATAAAGCACCTTTTGAGAATGGCAATGTTTGTTGGTAATTATCTTACGAAACAAGTATTAAAAGTTATGGGTTTTTATTGATTTCAGTAAAAAAAAATTGCAACTTTTAGGAAAATGCCCCACGAAATCAGGCATTTTAGCTGCAACAATCACAAAAAATGCCTGCGAAATCCTGGAGTGATTGATAACGACAACGTTGCAGCTGCAACGTTGAAGAGAAGTGAAGCAAACAGAAACAGGAAAAATTTCTAAGTAATAAAAAGATATAAGGAAATATGTCACCTAAACATTTTCCTAACATGTTTAATACACTTGATTGGCAGTGGAACAGCTGATGTTTGTTTGTATCTCTGTGTGTTTTTATTTCCTTCTGCCTAAAATTGTATTGAAAACTGGCGGTTCGGTAACAAAAGGCTGCTTCCTGTCCGCGTTCGCAGTAATTAGGCTTAAAGAAGCGACCTGGCCGGGAGAGCTGCAGAGGTGAGCGCGCTCAATGACAAATTTGATTTAGGAGGCTGTGAATTGAACCAATTAGCCACTTTGGAAGCAGATCAAACTGCGAACTACGCCTGGAAAAAAGAAGCTCCTGTCCAATTAACTGAATTTATGGACAAAGCCGTGGTGAGGGGTGATGAGGTGATTTGTTGGGTTTTCTGTTAAACCACTGCAGCTTCTGACATTTGACTCAATGAGGATCATGAATTTAAAGTGACAAGAATGGCTCAAATGTTTATCATTTAAAAGCAATGCTGCGGTTCTTTAATGAACCTCCCCACATCGGTACATAACCCCATGACCTGTTTTCCAGAAGACACATTTATTATTTAAACCCTTTACTCTGACTTACTGGTGCGCAGGGCCGAAGGTGTGACTTCGATCTCACTGGTGGCCTGGTAGGGCTGAAAGGCCGAGGCCACGCTGCCAGCGCCGAGGTCTGCGGCGAACAGGTCGGGGCTCTGCGTCCCCGTGGAGCTGGCGCTGGTGCCATCGCCTCCGTGGTGGGGCTCCTGCTCGTCATATATCGCTATCAGCTGGAGGAAGACGAAAAGAAAAGGAGACGGAACATGTGAGAATGGATTTTACTGACATGAAATCTAATATTTATCTTCATAGTTATTATAATGTAGCAACATTATCACAAAGGGCTGCAACAATTGCCTCAATTCTGTTGTCTAGGTCTAAAAACCACACTTATGATAATCTGCCGATCTTCTTTTTAAAAGTGTACTCCAGTAGATTAAATCCTAAACATGGGGACAGCTGCTGAGGTGGGGGCAAAGCAAACCGAAATGTACAGAGATGCATACACAGCCTAGAATACAGTTCTGCAAGCTGTGATTTTCAAAAATTAGACTCGCAGCTCACTGGTCACTTGGCTGCAAACAATCAGCAAGACTGAAAACGAAAAACTGCATATTTTCTTCCAACACTGAGTCAAGTTTTAGTCCATAATTACTCTCCAACACCCACAACCCGGTAAGATACCACCTTAAATCAATCTCCATGAAGTTGAAAATATATTCTGAGAAAACCTTGAATGAATGATGAAATAAATAGGAACAGAGACAAAAATCAGTTGATATAATCTCAAAAAATAAATACCATTAACTCACAAAGACATTTTAGACTGATGAAGAGGCATAACTTTCTAAAAGTTTACATTTACAACATAGTTCCCTGTGGTATGAATGTAAACTTTCAGATATAAGTCTAACATTTAGAGTAAACTTTGACAAACTCCTGAAAGAGATATGGTCCAATTTCATCTCATCAAGAGGCTGAAATTAGAGCTGGAGTGAAAATGTGCTTTGATATTGATGCACGGACAGAAAAAGACTCGGCAGTCCCTCTTAATGCAAATGCATTAGGACGGCGGGGGAAAATAAAGGTGATTTAGACCCCTGAGACATTCATTATGTCCAATCATATTCTCTCTTCACTCAAAATGCTTCCACGCTCTTTCTCCATATTTTTATGTTCAAAGCTCCTTTCCCGAAGAGATTTGATTAATTCCAGCCTCTGACAAGTCTTTTTATTAGATTAAAGATGAGATTCGTGCCTTCCCTCTGACTCCCACCAAGGCTCATCTGTGTGTCCAGCTTGTTTTCCTTAAACTGGGAAGAAAATGAAAAAGCCCGTCCAGCTTTTTCACCAAACAGGACAACGCCATTCTTCTGTCCCTCGTGGCGAAATGAGATGAAGAAACCGGGTTTGATAATAACAAAGGTTCACCAGATGATCAACAGACTCAACATCACTGCAGATCATCTGGGTGCATTTAGACAATCCTGAGCAAAGAAAAAGCCTGGACTTTAAAAAGAAACACGCAGGACACCTCGAGGCAGAAAAAGCATTTGATCAAAACTCACTCAACACCAAATATCTTAACACAGGCAATAAGCACAAAAGCACATGAGATAAATGAGATGTTCTCAAGTCTCCTTTGAACATGATGGGAACAATTTCAGCTCACTTCTGTTAAGGATTACAGGCTCAGCAAACTCTGACTCAACTCTGATATATACCTAAAGGAAAAGACAAAACTCTATAAGTCTCTATAAACCAATCTGCCGTTCGGACCACTCCTGAGGTTGCATTGATGACATGAATACTTCGGCTCCTGTGGGTTCAGCCTGTATTTCAGTTGGAGACAAATAAAAATGCAAGAAAATATGCAAATTTACTGCAGAAATGCCACTGTTGACATGTTTGCTTGCTGCAAATAAACTGAGACGTTTGTGCAACATCCCTGCAGATGATTTTTTTCCTCTCAAGTCTTCATTGTGTGTCAATTTGATCACAGTTTATTCTCAGTTTTTGTCTCCAACCAGGCACAGTTTGGTTTCAGAGGTCATCTCGCTGAGCTGCGTCTGTCGGGAGACTAGTTGGTGGAAAAAGAAATTCCTCAAAATTGCAAGAATTTTTCGTTGCTGTCCTACTTAACAACACAAAAACGAGCCCATGCGACTCATATGAGGAAATTGAGAATCCTCGCCAACGTTCCAAGACATTTTGGAAAGTTCTTTGTGAATGCCGAATGCCAATCATGGCAGCCCTGTAATATCCAGGCTTTGGGGTTTCTGCGTATTCAGCTTGTTTCCAGTTTTTATTTGGTGAGCTTTGAAGCAGAATGAACATCTCTGTTCTGTTCTTCCAGCGGGAATCCACCATCACTCCAACCAGTTTCAATAACTGCCTTTTCTACAGCAGCCAATACTTCCTAATTTATAATTTAATTAGAGTCTATGCTTTTAAAACTGGGCTGAAGTAGCAGAGAGGAACCTGTAAACTGTACTGTGTGAAAAACTCAAACAAAATCCACTTTCTCCTTTAGGTCGAGCTACTGACACTTTGTTTGTCTGGGAGTGATGGAGCCGAAGGTATTTTACTGTTATAACTACAACCAATCATTCTGAGTCTGCTGGAGACGAATATCTGGGTTAGACTGCAGGCTTTGTTGAATAAATCATGTTTAAGGAGTTTTACAATTCCACCCAGAGATGAAGTGCAGCAAAAATTAGCAGTGAGAGCATTTCAAAGGGCTGAGCTGCAACCTTGAAAGCTCTGTCCCGGAAAGTTCCCGGCGTGGGGTGAAGAATGGAGAACAAGCCAAGTCACGGATGAAATGCAGGAACGAAGGAGGTCGGAGAGGAACAAGGCCACGGAGGAAATCTGCTAATGAAGAGGACGGGTTTTCATGGAAGCACTACAAAAAAACATCTGTCTGGAGTTACGATATTTCTCCACTTCTTCAAAGGAAGTACAGAATTTGGTGACTAACATCCACACAGACATCAACACAGCTAATAATTCAGTTTCATGTGATAGGCAGATATCTTAAATCAGACGCAACCAGAAAACATTTATTTAGGACTCTGAAGTGATAGAAGCAAAAAAAATAAACCCTGAAAAGGTTTGCTAAGCAGGGTGCATGTGGCTGGAAGATTAGCTGAAATAATGGCTCACGTGTTTTTGAAACTTTATCCCGTCTCAAGTCACATCAAGACTGAAAGACAAAACATCCCAGAATAATGAAGTTCCTCACGTCCTTTGAACCATTATTTTGCTGCCAAACTGAGCTTCGTTGTTTCCTGGAACGACGACAATCAAGTTCTTTTCTGTTCTATTCAACGTGCAAATCTAAAACACATGCAAGGAATTTTACCCTCCTTGCTAAAATATTAAAAAGACTATGGAATAAAACCATTCTGCTTCACTTGTTATGAGGATTCATTACATTTTTATAGGATATAATTATCAGAACAGAGCTATAAAATCGTGTACCGACTCATGCTGATCAATCAGCACTGAAATCAGATGTGTGTGCTCCCTAAGCCTGCTTTAGTTCTCCATGTTTATCAGGTTTTACACACAACAACAGGAAAAATAACATCTTGATCAAACTCAATAAAACATGACTTTCAAATATATCCCAATAAATACACATAATTACATTTAGAAATGCAGGAACACACATAATCCATAAAAAGGCCCGTTAATACACACAATATTCTAACCCGACCGGCCGTTTTCTGGCACATTAAACCCTCTTTGCAGCCACATTTTGCCGGAGAGCGAGGGATTTTTACGGCGTGCCGGACAGGCTCCCCGATGAGAAACAGCAGCTCTCCAGGGCACAAACGCACACGAGCATTTCCAATTAGCTCCGTTATATAAATGTGAACACATTTACTTCAAATTAAGAGAATGATGCTGCTTAAGGCTAACAAGTAAAAAAAACAAAAAGCCAAGAGAGAGAGAGAGAGAGAGAGAGTAGGTCAAACAGAGGAAATGTAGACAAAGGAAGAAGTAAAACATAAGCATGTGTGCTCAGGTTTGTGCAGTAGTTGTGTTTTAGTGAGACACATGGGACAAGGCAGTTAAATGGGTTGTGTCCGTCTGTGATTGTGTGTTTGTATAAAACTTTGTGTGTGTGTGTGACTGACAGATAACTGCACTCTTCCCTCATTAGAGCTCAGCTCCGTCCAGAGGAGCTGAGTCAGCTAAATCCTTCCCCTCCCCTGGACTCCTCCCCGGAGGACACCCCTGAGTGTTTCTGCAGCCCATGTGGTTGTTATTACATGGTAATCAGTTCAGCTGCAGTGCACAATATAAACGGGCTCGGGCCGAGCCAATCTGATATCAATTAAAAGGCAAAAACAATAAGTGATAATCATCAGTGCAGCAACAATATGAGCAGAGCGGAAATATGTCCCCTCAGCCTAATAAAACTCCTGAAAGCTGAAGCACAAAAACATCTGCTGTTTCTCTTTAATAATTCAGAAAGCTGCATTTTAAACAACGCCGTGCTCCTGTAACATCCTTCAATCAGTCTGCGACTGCTGGAAAAGCCCCAAGGGACCTGAAAACTTTGTTTTATCCAATTATGTTAAGGCAGAAAGAGTCCCCGAAACCGTTTCGCGCTGCATTGTTCCCAAAGTATGTGCGTGTGTGAGATAATTTGCTTACAACATCCATATGCAGATCAGTATGTGGCAATAAATATTTTTTTAATATAAAAACAAACGCTTGCTGTGAGGTGGCTGATAAGAAACAAATGTTACAAATGTGATAATTACTGGAAAAATATGTTTTTCATAAACTCCGGCCTGCGGAACAGTAAACACGCCTCGAGCTTTTCCACCTAATGTTGTGAAGCACCAAGAGAGGGACTTAATTGCCATCTCTGTTCTTCTATTCAATCTTTTTTTTTTTTTACTATAAACACAAAATGTATGCAAATTAAAGCTGAGCAATAAATGAAATGTTACAGAAAACCATTAAATAATAATAATAATACTTTCATTTCATGTGGTTTTATGACGTGTGGCCTTTACAGAGACGTGATTTTATTCCTCCAATAAACCAAAACTTGCACACCGACGAGTTTAAGTCAAGAAAGAAAACAGAACCTACGCTCATTAGGTTCTGTCAAGAAGTTAGATCGAGGTTTCTTTTGGTTCTTGTAAAACTGTAGATCTGACGTCTCGTGTCAGCTGGACGTTGGACCGCTGTCCAGAGGATTCTGTGCTAAAGTGTCAAACTTCACAGCAGCATCTGACTTCATCTGATTCTCAGAATAAGATGGGACCAGCCTGGGTTTTGCTTTCTTCACCAGTTTTATCCTCCCTTTACTGGCTTCCTGCGTCTTATAGAATAGATTTTAAAATTCTTTTAATGACTTATAAACACCAACATGGACTGGCACCGTCGTTTCTCTCGGACCTGCTTCAGCCTTATGCTGAGATCATCTGAGCAGATGTTATTGGTTGTCCCAAAAACCAGGATGAAGCTCAGAGGAGATTCCTAAACCTCCGACATCAGACAGGCTTCTTCACTTCCTCTTTTAAAAACGCATCTGTTTTCAGTTTGAGATATGTTTTCATCATACTTTTACTCAATTTGTTTTCCGTTTACTGTTTATATTTCTGTGTTTTAATTTATTTTGTTTTAATCTCGTTCTGTGTTTAACGGTTGGTGTAAATCGTGAAGCACTTGGTCAACTACTGTTGTTTTTTAAATGTGCTATATAAATAAAATTGACAGACATTGGAGCATTTCTGTCATTTTATTGCAACAATGGTTCTGTTTAACGAACGTACTTATTTTTAAAGTTTATTGTGTTTTATATAAAGCAGATAAATGAGTTGAAAAGTCGCCTCAAACTCAACCCAAGTGATTTCAAACCTAAAGTTAAGCCTTTTTATCGTCTCTTTGACCAAACTAAGCTGAGCGGTGTTGATTCTGCTCTTATTAGGGCTTCTTAGAAACACAACATTGTTTGCAAAGTGGTAAAAAAACCTGGAAATCTGCCTCTTCTGTCTGCACTGCAGTAAGAACTTGATGGTTTGGGTCACATGACGAGACCATTCAGTGATCTTAAAAACAGTTTAACACCAATAAATATTCACCCAGCTGATCATTTTTACTGTTTCACTGAGCTACATTTTGAAATACTGCTTGTTAAACCTTTATTAACAATGAAGCTCTAAAGTGCTACTTCTTTAAAAGTTTTAAATTTGAATTTTAAGCTGCTAATTGCACCGCATTTGCCAAAAAAAATATCTCCAGTTTGATCGAATTCAAACCAAAAACGAGGCGACAGAAACAGTGATTGAATCAAACAAAAAGGGAAAAGATGGTTCTTTAAATGATAAAAGAAAATAAGTGTCAAATCAATGGTTCATTCATCTAACACAGGGGTGTCAAACCCAAAATTACAAATTTGGTCCTAGCCAAGGGCCGATTGCGATCAATATTTATTAAAAATTACATAAATTAACCTTGATTTTAGATGCATTATGTCAAATCATTTATATAGAAATATCAATGACCTTTTCCCAGTTACAGATTATACAGAATTTAGAGCAAACAGACTTTAATGAACACAGACAAATAGGTTAAACTTCAAAAAGCTCATCATTAGCTGTCATTTCTTACGCCTCACTCAGCTTTTAAATGAAGTTTTTAACATTAAAACAGATTTTTAATAAAAGCCACCAACAAAAACCTGATCATACAGAAATTAAAACTATATATTGTTGGCTTCTAAGTCACTGTCAAGAGAAAACTTCACTAATTAGGCTCAGTTTTTTTAAGCAAAAGAAGAATCAGAGACTCGATCTGAACCAGACTGGAGGGCCGGATGAAATGTTACAGAGGGCCGGATCTGGCCCACGGGCCTCGACTTTGACACGTGTGATCTAACATAAAATAAAACCTCATATCAAAAAACAGATAATTAGGGAAACACTGAGTTTTCATAAACTGTCACAATGAATTAAACTTTTAATTCAAACCTATTACCATCAAATTAGGCCATTAATTTAAAAGTTTTAAATGTATTTGGAGAGTTTCATTAAAAAAAACAACAAACACATTCAATTTTTTTTATTCTTAACCTTATTTAGGTTTAAAAAGAAAAGAAAGAAAACCTGGTTTTGTTTTTAGATTTAAAATTTTACATTTTTTGTGATGATCAGAAACAACAAAAGGATAAACACGAACAGTCAACATATTTTAAATGTGTCTAAGTATTTTAACGTGAAAACGATGAAGCGCTCAGACCGCAGCTCAGGAATCTGACTGACAGACGCTCCCTCTGGACCGTCGTTTCCGTCACACGTTCTGTTGAGTGAATCGTTTTCTGGGAGCCATGAAACAGCTCCGAGTCAAAAGCTAATGGCTGAGGTCTGTTGACAAGCATCGCCCTGACCCTGTCACATGACAACAACACACACACACAGAAGAGCGAGAGAAAGTGTGACATCCAAACAACAGGCCGTCCCTCCCTCAGGAAACACAGGATGTGAACACAGAAATAGGTGTTGATTGGTTGGTGTGAGTGTGTTAATAATGCTTAGAAAACTAAAAATAACAGAACAGATACGGGAATAATAGCTTCATTCAGACTGTAAGACTCTTCTTTGTACTATTTGTTAAACAAACATTTATATTAACAACCAGTTTCATGGAGACAAGCATAAAAACTATTTGTCCTTTGTCAAATGTTTATTGTTTCTCATTTGACTCATTTTAGCTTGTGCAATGCACCCATATTTTATTAAAAAAACTTTAAAAACAGGTTTAGTTTGTGCAGCCTTTGTCCAGCCCAATGCTGCAATGATTTACATGCAACTCGTGCAGATGAATGGATGAGCGTTCATGAACGCATGGGTCCAAAAACGCTCAGTTCAGTTTAACTTTCATCCACTTTCTGCCTCACAGTTTCCTCCAAAGAAGAAGAAAAAAAATCAAACAATAATTGAAAAATAAATTACAACAGAAAGTTTGAGTCAGTCCACTTCACTCGCAGCTCATAAATCATCATCGTAACTCCGGTTCGCTCCAACGAGACGCTGGCAGCCGGGCAGGCGGAGGGATTAATCCGGAGAGGTTTGTGTTGGAGGGATGGTGTTGGGATCAGAAAGACGGGGCCGCGGCTCGCACCGCATCAGCAACGACTCCGTTTTATTTCATCAGAAATCCCCGACACTCGCCTTCCGAGCTTTTAAAGCTGAACCTACAGACCAATTCATTCGTTCATTCCCTCCTCGTATTAAATGTCTCCTCACACGTTCTCACTGAACTGTTTCACTGATAGACGGCGTTCTTCCTTCGTCCAGTTTGTGTTGTCTTACAAGATTTATTCAATTGAAGCAATAAAAGCGGATATAAAATGTGGGAGAGAAAAATTAATGAGGTGAAGGAACACTTTTCTTTTAAATCACAAAACACGAAGGAAATGAGATCGCACGTAAAAACTAAAGTAGGGCCAAATTTAACAATATATTTTGCAATAACTTATAAATGATTTTAATCATAATCATTTAAAACCACTAAAGTAGAGGCAGCTGCTTCTAATCAGTGGTTTAATTTCACCAAAAACAAACGGTTTTTAAATCTACAAACTCCAGATATGACCTCTGTTTCTACATCAGAACAATCTGAATTTACTGGATGAGAAGATAAGAGAACTGAGCAACTTTTTTTCCATTTTCACTGCTTCGTTCAAAAGGTCAATGTTAGAAATTATCCACCAGAGCATAAATTTAGTCCTATTTTTCACTTGAAAAATCGAATTTCAATGAACCCGATAACCAACTGGATGACTGCCAGACACACAAAAAAATGATGTTTGTCTGATTTTTAAAAGAAAAATACAATAAAAGAATAAATGAACTTGACAAAGCCCAACTAAACTGTAAATATGAACTTTCCTCGGTTGAGTAATGTCACACTAACTGACACCTCATTTCCAGGAAGTTTTAGGAGTTTAATCAGGAAATTTGAAACCATAAAGGACTTCCGTCCAGATATGGACAGGAAATATTTAACATGACCACAGTTATTTTTATTTAATACCAAAAACATTCACTTCTATAGAAACAAACTGGTTTAAAATAATCCAATTGTTACCAACAACGGCACTGATTCAGGTACAAAACCAAACAAATGCCTCTTTTACACGGGCTCTGATTCAGAAGTCCAGCTCTACTCCGCTCTACTCGGCTCAGCTCGATAAAGAATGCATCGCGTTCACACCGGCCAGTTTGGTCGGTAGCAGAGGAACGCCTCCTCATGTTGCGGGGGGCGGGGCCGAAAACTTGCGAAAACTACGAAAACTTGGCGCAAGTTGTGTAAACAACGAAAGCGCTATGGACAACGTTGGCCCTGTGTTGTTGCTGTTTTTTAAACTTATGGGGATTCTCCTGAGACTTCAGGAAGAGAGGCGCAGTGGAAGAAACGCTCTGGATGCTGCGATTGTTGGGCGGAGTAGGACAGCTGTGATCCGCCGGAGATTTCAGGCTTTACAGCTCCTTCAGCTGGGGGACAGACGGCTAAACGTTGCAGGGTAAGCTAACGCTGTTGTTTATATTCCTACCGTTTGCTCTTTATGCTTGCATCTGGTCACGCCCACGACCAATGAGGGAACAGGAGCTAAGCTTGCGCCGCCCACCCGGCTGGCCCGACTCTGAAGCAGGTACCGAAAAAGGAGGGCCGGCCTCGAAAAAATGCAGATGTGAACGCTTGCAAAGCGAGCCGAGTAGAGTGGAGCTGGGACCTTTAGGGTCCGTGTGAAAGGGGCAAAAGAGTCATTGGCAGAAGTCATAAACTCCTTCTGCTTCATATACAGTAGCTTCTACTTCTTTTCAGGAGGTATTACCATTGTTCACCCCATCTACACCTGGTTTAAAGGACGAGACGAGCAGAACGGTTTGTACAAAGTTCTAGCTCTGAGCTAAAGAGTGAAATAGAAAAAGTGAAGAATGTCAGCAAAATGAGGGAATTAGCCGCAACACTTTCACCTACACAGCTGTGTAATCTAAAGTCTTGCTCCAGCTCTCCTTTTAGGTCAAGAAACTGCAGAGCGGAGTGTTTTCCATGGTCGGGAGCTTCAGGGAAGTATGTCGAAAGTGTGAAGTTGCAACAAGCCCTTTCCCAAAAGCGACAGGCATGAAAACCCTCAGCAACAGGGTGCTGTGGCCAAAAACCACAAAGAGCAGGCAGGAGGTGACCGATGCTGCTCCGGGCTCAGCACAACGCACTGTTTGTGTAGGGAGTTCACTTCCAGAACAAGACAGATCAGAATATAACCATAGTTTATAACAGATGGTTACCATGTTTCAACAGAAAACATTTCTGACCGTTCACACTAATGAACTTCGGGTCTTAAAACAGTTTCAGTTTGTTCACTTCTGTCTTTCAGGAACTTTGCACCTCAGGTGAAACAACTGCTGACAGTTTATTAGATCAGCCACACTCTATATTAAGTGTTTCTATTTAAACAGCTGTTTCCAATGAAAAGGAGGCTCCAACCTGCCCGCTGTATCACGAACAGTCATTCTGATAGATTCACAAACGTAAAGCTACACATTACAACGCATTTGATATATTCCCCACATATGTTAAAAGGTTTTCTGTAAGTGTTTCATATAACAGAAGCAGACCATGCGGCTTCTAATAAAGGGTCTCTGGTGCAAATCCAAAACCTCCAAGATGACCCACGGGTCATTTACAGTGCTCAGAAACAATAAATGCTGGGAAAATGTCAAGGAGCTTTCAATCCAGAAGTTTAAACTATAACAGAATCAGAACTGTCACGTTTTCTTTTTTACCCTTAACCTTCACTCTTCATTCATCACATTTTGTTAAGCATTCAGGCTTATTTTGTCCCATTTTTTGAAGTGATTACATTTATGTATCCAGTTGGAAATGAGTTCTCGCTAACTGATGTAAAATTATTTGCCAGTTTCCCTCACAGTCATCACATATCACTCTAATGGATTCATACAGGCACATCTGCAGGTTTCAGAAAGATTAATTTAAGACTTAATGATAGGGAGCCATTCAAGACCCTGTAGAGAAACAAACCCAAGCACACTTGCCAAACTATTATACAATTTCCCATAACACACAGTGTGCCGTGCAAAGGTTTTATAGCATGTCTAATTTCCTAATACACAATGTGCTGTCAGTGTCATGTGCAGGGACTGGACAGAAAATGACCTTCAGAAAGCCTGAAGAACTATTGATCAGGACCAGTTTAAGATTACAAGAAAGTCTGGCTGCTTTGAAACAAGAGAAATGGCTCAAAATATTTGCACAGTCCCCTGCTTACCATATTATGCCCGGTAACTAATTTGTTTAAGATTTATTTCCATTTCCTGTTTAAAAAAGGGGCACAACCGTGCTGCGAGCTATGATGGAGAAACGTTAATCTGAGCTCCAAGCGGTGAACTGGCAGCAGTTGGATGTGTGATAAACGTGGATAAAGTTAGTTGTGGTTGGTAGACAAGCAGTGCAACCTCAAACTCCCACAGAGACTGTTACAGAGTGAGCAAAGGCAGAACGGACTGAGACTCTGACCTCCGAGAGTTTAAAAAGAAACCCACACCAAGAGGACAAAGGAGGAGGAGGACAGGGATCAAATGTAGGAGACTAAACATCACACAGGTGTGACTTCATCAAAAGCATGAAAAAAACACCTCTACCTCAATCTGACGTAACGCACTCAACAATTATGACCAAGAGAACCCTGATTGAGACTAACATCGTGATGAGGTTTGGTACAACAATTCGACTCAGCTACTATCAATTTCACTTTCATTTAAACCACAAAAGCATGTGGAGGAAAGCAGGGCTGGCCCCAGTCGAGGTCAGACTGAACAAATGAGAACTGCAATCAAACAGAGCAGTAAGGAAGTCAGACTAAATGTGATTCATTCTCCAGAAAGAGCAGGACTGAGCCAGGTCTCAAATCCTTTGTTATATGTTCCTTTAAATTAACTACCTTCATAATGAACATTTACATCTTCACTTCACTTTCAGGTGGTATCCAGCTGAGCTGCAACTGTTGGAGGAAAAGCTGATGAAAAAAATCCCTCACAACTCTGAGTGTTTCATATGTACAGCTTGCAAAACTGTATTCTTGGCCTTGCACATTATTCTGCTGCCCATATTTATAATTAAGCTGTCGGAATGGCAAAATCCATATCAGGTTCAAGAAGGGTTGGATACATGGCAACTCTGTCGTTTCAGGAGAAAAGTTGTTGCACAAAATGCTCAAAACTCAAACAACTCACGTGGACTAAATAAAAAGCAGTGGAAACCGTTTAAAGGTAAAAAATCCACCCACCAGCATCTGTTCAGTCGATACCAGGCAGCATAACAAGTAGATGAAAAGATTAACATGGCATCGTGTGGATAACCCTTTTATAAAATAGTTTGTATAAACCTTCAACAAGCCATTTCACCTTTTTCAGGAAAAATCTGATTTCATTTGTGAAGACTGGATGGAAAACTGTCATTTTATTTGAAATTTCTGGTACATTCTGTCCCTAATTGTCCCAAACTCACATACTGTCTGCATATTAGACTAAAAACTGGGATATTTCTTTTAGTCTGGGTTTCTTTTCCATCCTTTTTTATCAATCTGAAGGCTGTTAATCCCAAAGTACAACTCATGTCTGATGACATGAGAAGATATTGAAATGTTTCTGTAGACAAACTAAAGAAAAGAAAAAAATCAGATGCAAGGTTAAGGATTGTTGAGGCAGTTTTTCCTTTGGGACCAATATTGTTTCAGCTATTTCTAACTAAAGTCACAAAATTACTTGGCAACTGGTTATTTGTGAAACTTCCATGTAAATATGTTTCTGGTACATTTCTAGTGCTGGAAATAACCCAACTGGGATAAAAGCAGGGAAAGATTTATGGCCATCTCCCACCGGGAGCGTTCTGTTTCAAACTGAGGCTGCAATTAAACCCAAAAATTTCATTTTTCTCTTCCTTTCTCATCTTTGCATGTCATTTTTGAGAAGCATCGGTATCAAGTTAGCCCCATCTGCTTGTTCACTTATCTGCACCAACAAAACTGGATAAAAAAAGGCAAATAATGTGCTTACAGTAGTTCCACATGCTCAAAGGGGTGTTTAATTCAGGCTGAGGAAAGCTGATGGAAGTGGATATAACACAGAAAAGACAACAAAATCACTGGAGAGCCGAGCAAACACACACCCTGAAAGAGCCCATTTCCTGTGGCCAAAAACTTGATATTACATTGTGAACCCCGAGGAGGTTGTCCTCTGCTTTGATAGGTATAACAAAGTACAACCGCTGTGCTCAGTACAGGTTTGTTTCCCCACCGAGGCTGTACAAACCGAAGATAAATGCACTCAAGTTACTGTGGGGATTTTGAACAAAACCTTCATCAAATCAGCTTTCACCAAGAGTCTGCATCAAAACGGAGCAGAAATTACACCTCGCAAACTTCCAACTGCTTCTCAAATTTGTCCTTTCATTTGTTTACGCACTTCTCCGTTTTATGATTACAAAGCTTACTTTGCAGAAAGTAATAATCCTAAAGAATAATATGTCTGTGATTTTACCTCACAAAATACACCAACAGCAGATATTAGAAGAAAAATGTCAACATTTAAGCTGTAAACATCTGAACTGTTGGTTGTGGTAAACACTGGATGCCAGTTTTGTGTAGCTTCTAGTCTAACTGCACATTTTGCATAAATAATAGACTCAAGGACAATACATTTGGTTCAGTATTGTGAAAATAAATTGGCAAAAATTAAGTTAAATTTGTTCAAAAGAATGGCCATTTGTGTTGTGGTAGAACAGCCATGAACTGATGCAGTTTGGGGAATAAAGATTGTTTTTTTAAGTCTTTGTACTAATAAAATCTGATCCGTTTAATAATTAAAAGTCAGCAACAAGTTTGTTTTTACACAGAGGCTGCAATAAATGACAGAAAGGTTTAAGTGTAGTTATATTTGTGCATTAAGAACAGATTCCCTTCCTGCATTTCTTACAGCAGACAGATTTTCTTCTGGCTGCTGCTGTTCAGCTGTACCGTTTTCTCTTTAGTGACACCTACAGGTCAAGAGGAGAACTGCAGCAGCACTGGTGTAAACAGCAACAAACACTCTGAAAATGTGCTTAAAGCTGTGAATCAACTAATATTCCAGAGAAAACAAAGATTAACTTATGTTTTATTCTTTATAATGTGAAAAAATACATGTGGCTGCTCACTGCTGAGTTACTCTAAGAGTATTAAACACATCTGCTGCTGGAAAGTTTATTCATTTGGCCCTAAACTTTGTTTTTAGTCTATTATTCGTTCATTGTGAATCAGGTTTTATGAAAATGTTTTGCAATTTTAAAACAAGACCTGTTTTGTTTATCTGGTAGTAAATAAGTAGTTTCAGTAAGTGACATAGGAACATTCCTTTGCTTTGTGTTATATTGCATCGAATGGTAAATGGCTTGCACTTGTATAGCGTTTTATCTAATCCAAGGACCCCAAAGCTCTTCATCCTTTCATCCACTCATTCACACACTGATCGAATCAAACTCTTACTGAATCACATCGTAAAGCTGAATCGAATCATATCCTGACAGTTTTTGCTGCCCATGTATCTGAATGAACTGGACTGATGAATTTGTGTCTCGATACATATTCTGATCAGCGACGCAACAGAGACGCACAATCCTAATTTCCCTGGCATGAAACCTTTTCACGTCCTGTAACTATACTGATACTGATATTCCCTCCTGATGCTGTCAGAAACCATCTTTTGACTGTCAGGCAGAGCTGCAACCATGGATGTGATTCTAAGATCTTGTGTGATTTGTGGAATCGTCTCGCTGTAACAATCAGCAGATACAACAACAGCACGCAACAATGGACACTAACGTGGGAGATTTTAACATCTTTGGGTTTTTTTCTCTCCTTGTGATAGGTGTATGAACTAAAAAAAAAGGAATTAACATATGTTAAGCATCACACTCCACACTGACACTGTGAAGTTACACCTTACACCTCCACTAATTTTGTGTTGCAGCGATCCAATGTGAAAACGCACACTGAGGCTGGTTTGTTTGGTTCACTGTAAACTAACAAAGACGTTGTTGTCTTAGCAACCATACGGCAGCATGACTGTTTCGTGGGCATAAAGAGCAAGATGTTGAAAATTTTCACCAAAAAAGAAACAGTCTGAGTCTAAATGGACTCGTTTGATGAGAAAATGAGAGAATATCGATCTGTTCAGAAGATACTTTAAGCCTTTGTTGTAGTTTTCACTGAAACTGCCAGTGTTCAACTCACAGGTTTACACTTTTACTCCAGTTTAATAGGTGGCAATTATTTGACTCTTTAAAAGAAATGTGGTAGAAAATAAGTCTGAGTTATTTCTCACCAAAAATAAAAGTTATTTTTTGTCCCCTTACAGTTTTCAAGCAATAAGCTGTTCAAACGTGGCTGACAGCAACAGGAATACAGGAGGTATTTCTCCACAAACTCTTCAACGCACATTTTATTTTGCAGGTGCAGACAATGCAAACTGCGTCAATTTACAAATACAAATAGTAGCAAAACACAGACAGCTGGTAATTCACAAAAAATCCACCTCTTGCTTTCTAGATTTACAGAAAAGGTTTATCTTGCGACTTTTTTGAACATGCTCAAAATCTATGCAACTGGCGTGAGGAGAATGAAAACACCTGTGAATGTTTTCCAGATTTTTTGTAAACTCCTTTGCCGTTCAGACTTTGGCTTCTCGCTCATGACGGTACCTGAGGTCTTTGTTGCACCTCTGGTGCCACCTTCTGATCAGGAGTTTAGTTTTTGTTTACACGTAAGAACACACTCTGCACGTGGTCACAAAATCATATCCTTCGTGATTACATTATCTTTACTCGCACCTACTGTTTGTCGAGTTTAAGAAACGCAACTTTTGATTGAAAAGTCTTTTTGAAATCTGTTCGTAGATGCCAGTCACAGGCAGTTGTTACTGGTTGTTGCCATGGAAACTACAGTTTTTGCCTCTGAATCAAACTTGATGTTAGTCTTTGTTTTTCCTAAACCACACCAGACAAACTAACAGAAAGATCAAGAATGACCCGTTTGCACACCTACACATTGAACGCATCTTTATAAAAAAGCCTACATGCCTTCATGAAGCAAGCATTGACACCTTGTATTGATCTCCCAGCAGCACACAAACGGAGACACGGCTGAAAAACTGAGGACTGTTCCTTTAAATTAATGGCTAAGACACATTTCTGTGTGCGAGTAGATGGGTTGGTTGGGGTGAGAGGGCTGTTAGGTAGCACACTAATGAGCATCATACATCATGTTCTATCAGTGCTAGTCACACATAGGACTAAATTTAGTCATTTAGCTTCAATTACCTGCTTTCTGTGGGAGTGATCAACACTTAGTAGGCGACGCTGCTGCTGCAGATGTTGCTGGGAGTATTCTGCAGATTTGTGGATGCAGGGAATACTTTATGTTTAATTAAGCAGGCACAACTGCGTACGAACATATGGACTTAATAGCTCAAGGAAGAAAATGGCTATTTTCACCTTCAGCTTATCATAAACAGAGTTTCAGCTTCGTTATAACTTGAACCGCTAAATCCCACTGATGGCTTCCCCGAAACTAATTAGCTAAACCGTATAAGGGTTTTAAGACTAATATTTTATATGCGCTACTGAATAATGTCCATAAAAAGATCTACTTTTATATGTTTCAGTGCTGATATATGCTGCGCATTTTGTTTTGTTTGTTACCAAAACATTTGTTTATTTCAAACTTAAACTCACTTTTACAATTCAGTATTTTAAAATAGCTTTAATTCTCCAAAACATTAAAGCACAAGCCTTTTTATTTTTATCTACATATAATCCAACATAATGCAGTTTCACAAGTAGGAACACCTAATGTAGTGTATGTTGTACCGATTTCCAGAGAAACACAATTTTTCTTACAGTACACCTACGACAAAAGTAGCCAGAAGAAAATTTTAAATGTAATTTTTCTGAGTATAGTGTTAGAACCTATAAGGGGATGGAGGACTGTAGAAGAGTAAAGATGATGAAACAACAGATAGAGTTGAAAAGAATAGAGCCAGAGTGAAGAAAGAAAATTACAAAATTAATCTGGACGGAAAAGCCGGAGGGAGGAAGAAGAAAATGGGAAAAGGGGGACTGAATAGATGAGAAAGAGGAGGTGAACAGGTTGTATGAAGAGTGAAGGGGAATGAAGTGAAAAGCAGGAAAGAAGTGGAGCCAGTCGTCGATGAGAGGCTCTGGACGCAAAGCCAACTATGCTTTAAACCAAGTTGGGTTTTTTCCACAGAGTCTGGCGGCGATATTTCGAACACAGTGAACTGGACGTCTTCTCCTCTCTCCTTGCCGGGAAGTATTGTGTCACTCTCTTGGCCTTGAGAAGCGGTGCTGGGGAAAGTGTGAGCGTGGCTTGAGAGCAGATCTATGCGTGAGTGCAAGTGTAGCAACACAGCTGGCACGACTCACCGAAGCTCAGTTTCTGTTGCACAACAGAACAGCCATCAGGCAAGGGTAAGATGCTCTTTTTTAGCAGTGTATCAGCAATAAATAAGCTGAATAAAACAGAGCAAAACTGAAATGCATGAGCCAGAAAACAAGTTAATAAGACACCGGAGTGCACGCCGAAATGATAGGCAAGGACTGCCCAGATAATACTGTTTTTTCTGGGTAAGCTTAAGCGCACCCAACAACCAAATGTGGATATAAATACAAATTTTAGTGTGAGAATTCAAATTTTAGAGGCCTCAAGGCTGTATTTTCACCCTCAGAGCTTATATACTGGCAAAACCACAATGTCTTAAAGCCTAACTGACAGAACTCTATGATATTATTTGATCAGTTGTTGTTTGTGGATTTTATTTGTGCATTTTTTAGTATTATCCCAAGGAAAATGTTGTCTAAAGCTTGCAATCTAGGTCACTGCATTGCCTTTTTTGGTCAGCATTGTGACAAAATGTGCAGCTATTTAAATCCCTTTAAAATCAATGCCTATCTATTGTAGAAATTGATATAGATGGATAAAATACTTCTTAACAGACCAGTCAGTCAGGTTCGGGTCCTATTTCTCCTCAGTCTTTAAACTCATTTGTTTAGATTAGCTTTTAATAGTAACTGCATCCTTCTATTCCTGGTTTTTAATCTTTTGTTTGTTCTTATGATTCTTTCCTGTGTTTTTGCTCATCTTTTTGTCTGCTCTAATGGTTTTATGCCACATCTTTCTGCAGTTTTTAGTTGTAAAGCACTTAACTGGTCATGTAAGGTGCTATTTAGATAATTAATTAACTGATTGATTGATTAATTTATTGATTGATTATTTGATTGATGACTGCTGGTGCTTTACAGGGTCATACAGTCCATCCTATGCTTTGTAAATTCTAAACCAACTCATAAACAAAAGTTTTATAAACACATGGAAAATAACCTGTAAGGTAAAAGAAACGAAGTCTAAAAATGGACTGTAACAACAACTTTGCACTTAAATCTTCAAAACAAAGTAACTAAGAATAAACTTAAGGAGGAAGAAAGACATAAATGAAAGTAGGATAGCACAGAGGGTCAATAAATTTAAATTCTTGGGTACATAAATGTCTTTGAATCGCACGCAGAGTGCTAACAGTGAAAAGATCCACATCAGCGGCTCCACTGAGGAGAGTAAATCTGTCCCGGCTACAGTATTGAAAGTATCTTCTATAATAATATTCTGGTTCGGTTCACAAGCTGCACTGTGACAAACAAAAAAAAAAGAAAACAGAAACACAACAGGGAGTTATTAAATCAGCAAAGAACATCATAAACACACAGCTACCCTCTTTCAAAGACAGAGCTCAGAGCCTGAAGCGAGTAACAAATATCATACAGGATAACCACCTGTTTACTCTGCTACCTTCTGGGAGACACTGAGGGTCTATTAAAAGCTGCAACTCTTAACTCCTGAACAGTTTTATCCACATGCCATAAAAGTGAACTCCCATTGGAAAGCTGCAATATCACAGCTAAGTGCAATAATTTTTATCCTTTGGGTATTGTGGAAAACACTGACTCTGCAGAATCTATTTATTATCCTGCTACCAGTTTATTTATTGAGCATGACTTACATGGGTTTTACTTGGCCTTTTATGTAATTTTGTTATATTTATATCTTTTGTTCTTTTTTTTCCACCACTGTTAGAGGGCAACCTGACATTGCAGTGCACAGCTATGCAATTTAATTTATTTATTTAAATTATATTTTAACAGAAACAGTACAGAAATACAATGTTGTGTTGTACATAGGCCTTCTAGACAAAGGCTAATTTGCAGATACAATTAAATCTGCAAAAGTACCAATGCAAAAATAAAGAACTACATATTTAAAATAAACTAAATGCCATTTGATGTTCATTTGTTAGTCCATAATGGCCTTTACACACAGCTACGGGATACAATCTGTAAGTACAACATGATAGATTTCAGAACCCACAACAACATCGATTGTTCCACTGAAGGCTTCATTAAAGAACACTTGCATTGCAGCTATAATGTGACTGAGCTGTGTGGGCAGTAAACCACCATAAATAAAGTGCAGATCTGTATAAAAGGCATCACCAATGGGAACATAAGTGCTAATGCTGGACGTGTTAGAACATTCCTTCGCCCTGTGAATTCTGCAGAAACGCTTGGTTTTCAAACTCCTTCCCCGTATCATTATCTGAGTTTATCTTCTCTAGTGTCTGACCAAGGATTGGAAATCTCAAGATGGGAGAATGACCCACATACGAAGCCTTTCTCCAGCCAGATGGAGGTCTCATAAGCTTTGCTGTAATTGAAGGCCAAGGGAGCACCCCGGGAGTGACAGCCACTTAATGAGAAATTATAGTTATGCTGATTTGTTCAGAAAACCTGACTCCATTTGATAGTACCATCTAATACGGTTTGATTACGCAAGCTCCTTATTTGGATTAGGAAATATTACGACTGAAATAACAGGTGATAAACCCTGCTGGGATTAACGCTCATTTGGGACCATAACTCAAACACACACACACACACACACACACAAACGGAGATAAATTAATCAGGTCTGCAGGTCATACACAAGGGGTCACAAAGAGACATTCCAATACAAAATCTGATGCTAATTTATCCAAACTACCAAAGAAACAACTCGATTCAGGCTTGTTTATTCCCATTACTGCCATAATTTCCAGCAGAATAGAAGTTGCTTTTAAGTCAATAGGTTTTGCAACTGGCACCAAAGGTAGCAATCATACTGGGTTAGTTTTAAGCAGAAAAGTGTTTATTACTCTAAAGTGCATAATGTAGCAAACAGGTATTGCACAAAATCACACAACTGGGCTTTTTCTAATAAAGTGGCTCACTTGACAAACAAGTTCTTAGCCGGAATTGCTTTAGAAAAAAACACAAAGAATGAAAGTAGCATTCTTTGTCACCTGCCATCATGTCAAAGTTTTAAACAAAGATTTCATGCAATCTGTTAGTGCTTGATATATGGGTTGTGGATGACTTTCAGCTACTACCACACCAAATTTTACCTCAATATCTGCAGCCATGTTTGTGCAGCCATGAGTTGTAGATGTGCATACGATGATTACATTGTGAGATTTTCCTTAAAACCCATCCAGCAGTTCAGACACTTTACTAACAGACAGACAAGCTGATACGGATCCCCTTCCTGCAATAAAAGGCAGCCGTAAATAAAAAAAGAAAGTTTTTTTATTCCATCATGTTTATCCCTGCATTTAGAGATAACATGTTTATGTTTCATTCTGAGTTATCTGAAAAAACTTCAAAATCTGCATTTTCCAGCTCAACTATTGTCTCAATCCTCTTTTTTTTCTTTTGGGAGACATTACTGTGCCACTTACTGCTTTTTAGACCACTGTTGATAGTGAGAGGAGAGCTGTTTGCACGGAGAATACTCCAGGCAGCACAGACTTTCTTATTACTCCAAATATTGCACTTGAGATTAAGAGCGTACCCTCTGAGTTAGAGGTAAGAGAGAGTGGATTTAAGGTGCAGGGGTATTAGCCCTGAAAGTTTAGGTGTTAATCCATCCGAAGGTGGAGCACATGTGAAGGTTTTGCATGTCCCACTCTCACACTTGACTCAAGAGCCAACACACACATATACAAGTTAACTCCGCCACTTATGAGCCTTAACAAACACCAGAGCAGAAGTTAACTCCTACCTTAGAAGTACCCAAAGTTCCCTCATCTCGTTTTTACACAGACAGATAGAGCTCCCCAAACTCATCATCAAATCCCCTTTCCCTTTCACCACCTTCATCCCCGGGAGAGGTGCTCCAGCTCTGAAATCTAATTAAAGACTCCATGAGCAGAGCTCAAATGAAACTGTCACATCAAAGTCACAGCTGGGACAGAATGACACAAATCAATAAGACTGAGAGCTTCGGCAGATCCCTCTGCACCCTGGAGATTTCTGAGCCGACCCGGGCTGGGATTAGAGCAGTCGAACAGCAGGCTGCGAGGAGAGCATGCAGTCTGGGGTGGAGGGCTACCTGAAGGTGCCTCTTTGTCCTCGCTGGACCTTGTAGTCTCCTATTTTCCTTATCTCATGAAAATGTTCCATGATGTCTATGGAAATTGATTAGGGGGAAAAAGCAAAGGGTGGAAAAAAAGTTTCACAAGTCCTTTTGTTTTCAGTTATTCCTCACAAACTGATGCAACTTTTCTACAAACAAAACAAAAAAAAAAGAATATTCAACTAGGATGAATTTGAGATCTTGACACTTCCTGTACACACTAAAAACTGATGGGTTAAAAAACAACCCAATCAATAACAGAGCTGGGTCAAATGTGGACTAAACCAACCCTGGGTAGTTGTAACTCAGCAGAGTTGGATTATTAGTTTTCAACCCAAGAATTGGGTCAAAACTATTGATTTGTTAATAAGTTGAGTTAAAAAGACCAAAAATCCGGTTTATTAAATAAATACCACTTGGGTTGGAGCTAGCTAGCTGGTGCTAACCCCTACTAGCATCAGCTAATGTTATTTTAGGAAGCAAGACTGACTGTGTAGTTTAAATTAAAGTTATTAACGAAGCCAACCAGATTAAACATCTTATCATCGCTTATTACATCCTAAAACGGAGGTCCAGTCAGGTCAGATTTGGTTTAAAATGGCGGACAGTGAAAAACGACACGGCTCAGCTCAGACCCAACCACAGGGTCAAACTTACTGACTTAATATTTGGTCAAACTAACCCAACCTGTGAGCACCTAGTTTTAATCCAGACATTGAGTTATCCAAAAAAAAAAAATAACAGCAGTTTTTAGTGTGTAGGAATAAAATTACGTTTTAGATTGATTTGAGTCATCTTATCTTTTCTACACACCTATTGATCCACTCATAACTCACAGATTGTTTTGCAGTGTGTAAATCTAGTTAGCCATGAGTAAAACTTGACTTTTGCAAACTAAATTTCAGTATATTTTCCTTTTTTCCCCTGCAACTTTGCACAATAAAAGCCTTTTTTTCCATATTTTGTGGCCTTGGCTTTGTGTTTTAGGTGAAGTTCAATGGGTTAGAAAATAAATTTTGGGCCCAGCATGTATTTCCACTCCTTTGAGCCCCCAAAGTACCGCAGGAACGTATTAGGATGAAACATATTGAGAAATTTAAGCCATCCAGGATTTTCCCTTCTCAGCTCTGGTAGAAGTTTATGGTGCACTAAATCCTCCAAGAGCTGGTAAAATGCATAATGGAATAGGATTTATTGGAGTCTGTAGGAAAGTTGCAGAAGATGCAGGTGAGTTGAAACAAAGGCCTGAAGAATAAGGAATAAGTTATCTGCACCAAAGACACTCGGGGGGAGATATAGAGTCAGAAAATCATTTTAAAAGATGCTAAAAAAGAAACAAAATATAGAGTTAACTTGATTAATTGAGTCATCACAGAACTTCACACAAATTACTATCTTTTGTATGATGTTGTGCAGTTTTTTGATTTAATTTAAAGCTCCAAATGAGTTCAAATGTGCTTAACGAATGTTTAAGAGCAAAAATCTGAGGTATAGTGTGTTAAGAGTCTAATACTCTAGATTTATTTTGAAACACTCAGAGATATTTGGGACTTCACCAGCTCGTATTGGCCAATATGCTTTCTCTATTGTTGAGTGAACTGAACGTCCCTACAGGCCTGAAACCAATTATGCATTACATGAAGTTAAATTGCCAGGAACAAATGTGTCATTTTGCTAGTTTTCATGCAACTACCAACAGGAGAATGCTATCCTTTGCCTTCGTATTTTGTTTTATTGGCAATTAAAGGACAGAGCTTTCCAATTCCATCAAAGAATAAACACATAAACATCTGTTTTCTTTTATTTGTGGGCATCTTTTCTTGTTTTTTTTTAATTCACACTGAAATGTGTAACAGGAACAGTTGAAACAAGATCTGACTTAGTTTAATCTGTTTTCAGGGCTTTAGTTTGTCCTTTTTCTGACTTTATACCCTAATGCCATCATTTAGGAAAGGTAAAGAACTGACCAACTCCGTGCAAAACACCTTTTTTGTCTTAGAAAATCTCCAAACTTCACTGAATACCAGGGGTATAGGAGACTGAGCATTGTTGAAATAATTACTTTCAATTCTGCACAGGGTGAGAAAATCTGACAATGATACTTTACACAATGCACATTGTTAGAGGCAAAGCAGTGAGAGAAAAGCAAGCAAACAGGCTTATTTGCTATGTGAACAAAGGGATGTGTGTGACAGCTCTGCAGTGCACAGTACTGTAGCATTACAGATAGATAAGAGATTAAAAAGAAGCTCGTGATTCGGTGTTGTATGACTGTGATCTTTGTAAAAAAAAGATGCTGCACAGTTTGGCTGAAACATGTCTGCAGAAAAGAAAGGAAAATAATGGGAACAACAGACGTTCTGTCCCCCTTCCTCACAATATTTATCCCTTATCCCTGCTGGAAAAAAAGCTGCAAACAGAGATGTCAATGCACCACACCAATGTAGTTATTTCTGCTGCAAAATCTCAGAAATAAAAAAATTTCTAAACCAGAAAAGCACTACACAAACTGAACTTTAGGAGAAGTTAAAGTAATCTCTGTTACACCTGTTTATATCAAGAAAAGTTGTTTTAATTTCTCAGCCTTCAACTGAAAAAGAAGAAACACAGAAGTCATGTCATTTAGATGCAAAACAAAAAGCTGATCAGCAGAAAATGTCACATTATATTTAACTTTTTACTCAAATTTATTCTCATCTACTGTGAGGTTTTTCCCCATTAAAAGCATGGGGTAAATACAGCATTCGCTGTCCTATATTAAAACTGTGTTATGTTAGTGATCTAAAAGCCAACATCTGAGCATCTGAAAGGATTTGTTCCAAGTCATGGCAGAGCCCCAAAACTTCAACAAGCAGCCAACTTTGATAAATGATGTACACTGTAAAAACAGAGCAAGCTACACTGGTTTGGGGAAACACTCTGTATCTCTCAAAGATTTTAAATTGGGGAAAACACACATTGTGTCTCCATTTCAGCCATTCCCACAAGCCATTAGGTCTGAAAGATGGGGATAAATTATGTATTTCTCCTCAGTGCTGCAGAAGAGTCTCCAAAGTTGTACACAAAAACAAACTTTAAATGCTAAACTTCAATCTTTTCCACTGTAGAAAACTGAATCTACAGCAGGACTCGACTTCTAATAGAAAATTACAATCTACACTTGTTTAAATCCCCTACTCAAAACAAGAAGTGAAAGGATTCAGTCCTAAAGTAACTTGAATTTGAGTTTTTTCATGATTGTTAGTCTCCTGAATATTCTGGCTAAGTGTTTGTTTATCTGTTTGGTTTAGTGTGAAAACCAGAAGCAACAGGTACATCCTGATTCGAGCCCATCTGACAAAAATATTCTGCAGGATCTGAGTTTGCGGGTTCATTGTGAGTGTGACTGAGCAAACCATTTTAAAGTGCACATTTATGAATGTGCACAAGTATTCATTTGCAAACATGCTCAGTCATATCCTCCCAATCTCTTTGAATGGGCTAAGCTGCAGCTCCCCATCTGCGAGTCTTTCCTTAATTCCCAGATAAAGCTCCAAAATTAAGTTCCCATGACCGAGATAATGCTCATCAACCATCTCACATTACAAACATTGCACAATAATTACATCATTTTTCACGATCCGATGAAAAGCCTTCTCTTTGGTTGATCCTAGACAGATTTGGTCTAAACCAGCCTTGATCAACCCCCAGCCTGACAAAAGTTCACAGTATTCCCAGCAGAAAAACAGCCTTACAGGGAAAATTCACACAATGGACCGAGACGTGGGTGGGAATAAGTTGTTTAATACATAAAAGCAGAAGGATATAGACAGGAAAAGAATTAATACAAAACAAGAATCTGATCTTTCAGTGGCCTCAGATCCAGGATGACTAATTCAATGTTTTAGTGTTAATTCAGTCAAATGGACAACAAGTGCTGCTCTGCTTCTTCAGGCAATTAATCTTGTGTGAGCCAAGCGAAGAGAGATTTCAGAGAGAGCTAAATAAGTCTGCATAATTTTTCTGAACCAATTACCATGACAAGATGAGGAGGAGAGCAGGAAGGAGGACGAAAGGCAAGAAAGATGGCTGGACAGAGAGAAAACGAGGGAGGAAGGTAAATCAAATAAATCTGGAAACACGTAAAAGGAAAAGCCACAAACAGGTTTAGGCTTGGACCACTGTTTTTTTTTTTTTATTTGCAAGACTTTCCTGTTTTTGATCCTGTTTGTGGTGTTCATGAACTGGATCTCAAAGTGCAGTCATGGAGAGGAGGGTGTCTCATCTCTGCTTTTTATAGATTATGTGGATTTTAGGTGTTTCAACCCATGACCTTCATCGTGTACTGGGGGGCTGTTTGCAGCCGAAAGTGAAGCAGCTGGGGATGAGAGTCAGCTCCTCTAAGTCTGACGTTCAGCTGGGAAATGGCAGAATGAAAGGCAAAGCTCCCGATTTACTGGTCCTTCTAAGTTTTAACCATCATCTACTGTCATGAGGTTTGAACCGTGACCAAAAGAACACGATCACGCATGCAACCATCTGAAATTAGTTTCCTCTGGAAGGTGGTCAAGCTCAACCTCAGAGATGGGATGAGGAGGTTTGAACTCTGAGTGGAGCCACTGCCCAGCCACACTAAAAAGAGTCAGGAGGTTGTTTGTTTGGACATCTATTAAGGATGCCTCCTGAGCACCTTCTTCTGGAGCCTTTCCAGGCATGTTCCACTGGGAGCAAACCCCAGGGCACACCCAGAACTTGCTGGAGGCATCATAAATCCCCTCTGGGCTGGGAACACCTTGGGATCCACAAGGAGGAGCTGCAGAGAGTCGCTGGGGAGAGGGTTGTCTGGGTTTCCCACCCGGGACTGTGACAGCCAGAACCACACCACAGAGAAACAGGAAAATAATGAATAAATGGGCTTTCTTGTGATCTTTTAAAGTGGTCTTGAAGTCTTTTAAAATTATTTCTTCTTCTGCATCTTTGTCCCTATTGACTCAATCTTAGATGACTGTAACATGTCAATAAATGCAACGACTGTGAATGTAGTTAAAATTCAAAGTAATCCATTGAACAGGATGAGCGTCTATCAGTTAAGGTTGTTAAAAAAGGAAAAATAAACCATCCTGTCACACATGTTGCTGGTATTCTGCACGCGTTAAAGAAAAGCTGTAAACCCTGATACTTAAGAGGAGCAGACAGAGGTTGTAATTTTTTGTCTGCCTCAATAATCTTAGCTGTCAGTGATGCACTTACATCCTGACAGATATTACCATTATTATTGAAGCTGCTAATGTCAAACGATGTCACTAAAAGACAAACACTTTTATGGGGACTCGTGCATGAGGGTTACTTTTCCTCCATTTACAAACTAGTTAAATCTACATTTTAACTGCTGTGGGATTTTAATATTTATTGGAGGATTTTGTGCAATCATCACAAGGAGGTGCCAAAATATAAACAGAGGTGTTTTGTTAATTTTTAGCACCTCGAATCATCAGAAAAAACCCATGCCTCTGGTTAATATTGATGCTTTTTTTGGTGGTTATATTTAAACAGCACAACGAAAAACAGCAAAGGAAATTCTGAATAACTTGTTTGTTGAAGCAGCCAGATTTAAATAATTGTTATCAAGAGTTTGAAAACAACATGGAGGAAGGAAGCTGATGCGAAGAGGACATTCCCAAAGATCTTCTTCCTTCAGGAAATAACCTTACACACATAAACACAGAGGTCTATATACAAACTGAGCAAAGTCAGATTGTTTCAGTCCGTTTTTGTAAACTATTTTAAAAAGAAGCAATGCAACTTTAATGAATTTATGAAACTTTTCGTTTCTGTTAGGAAGTTAACGTTATGTTGTAAAGTATGAGTCCGTGTCCCAGTTATAAGCCGGCCTACTTTCTGTCCACACACCTTTTCTCGTTTAACTGCATCGCTGGCCTTGCCTGTGTCTGCTCTCTCCCCTGCTGCTCTGTCAGAGATTGCAGAGGTTATTTCATAAAGGTCCATCTCCAGGCCTGCCTCAGACCCAATCATCTCTCTCTCCCCCCCCAGCAAATCTCATTTACACCAAACCCCGGGGACACTGCGGCCATTTCTGCTGCTAAGTCTGTACTGCAGCAGGTCGTGAGGCTGAGTTAAAGCACTGAAAACACGGTAGAAATGGACATGCTGTCGTTCACATCATACAGAGTCTCATCAAGGTGTGGGTCACCGAGCTGTTAGAGCTCAGGGTTCTCAGATTAGATTTCTCTGGGAAGAAGAAGAAAAGAGATAAAGATGCAGAAGAAGAAAACAATGACAGAAGGAGGCGTAGATGAAGAAATCAAGAAGCAAGAGTGGAAGAAGACGGAGAAAAAGTCGACAGAATCAATCAATCAATCAAATTTTATTTGTATAGCACATTTCAGCAGCAAGGCATTTCAAGGTGCTTTACATAATTAAAAAACAAAATAAAAACAGCATGTGACAATGAATAAACAGTAAGAAAGAAACAAACATACAAAAAAACCCGCACTCTAACCCTAATTTAGCCATAAGCAACTCTAAACAGGTGGGTTTTAAGTTGAGATTTAAAGGCACCCAGTGTTTCAGAAGGAGCAGAAACAACAAGAAGCGGCAGCAGAAGGAAACAAAAACAAGGCAGAAGGTGGAGAAGATGCAGACAATCAACAAAAATGAAGATTTTCAGCTAAATAACTTTTTATTTGGCCTCTTGTCCCAAATTCCAATTTATGATACCACCATTATAAAAAAATAAAAGGTTTAAAACTTCACTGCAGGACCCCACCCAACATCAACTTCAACTTTTAAAGTGCAGCACAGCCTAAAATAAGCCAACATTTTTAACTGAAAACAATCAGTGAAGCAAATATGCACATTAAGGAACCTAAAAGGAGCTAATGTTTGCAAGTTCACGTCATAAATAATGCAAAAAACTTATCATTTTTATGACAGAAGCAACTCGGAGCATTTATTTTTGCTTTTACGAGTCAGAATGATGGTTGCTTCCCTGCTGTTAAACTCCCACTCATCTATTATTTATATAATCAGCTTAAATCAAATATAAAAGTCAAGCTTAGAGATAAATGTGAGCCCAAAGCATCTTCAAAACAGGACATTTTCCATGCTTTTACTTATCTCATGTGTTTTATGCTTGTAGAGTAAGCAGAGAGTGATTAAAGATAAACTCTGGTACGCTTCACTGCTGAGGGAGGGTGTGAGGAGGGTCACGACTCTGTCTGACGAAGAGTCTGGCTGCTCCTCGCGGAGGTGGAGCCCTCAGAGGACGAGCGGCAGCAGAACCGTCTGTGGACGGAAGACGAGGGCCTGAAGTTCCTTTCTTCGCGGTGTCAGACTCATCAGTGTCTCAACACGAGTCCAAAGTCCAAAGGATCAAATTGAGCAACATCTCTGTTATGACAACCACATATTGTGTGTATCATCCTTTAGGGGATGAGAGAAACGGTAACTGAGCCTGTTTGGGAGTTGGGGAAAGGCTCAACGAGAGTCCACACTTACTGCAGGGATAAACCCATCACTGAAACTGGAAACCGAAGTGTTTTAATGATATTTGATCTGATTTGTTAGCCAAAGATTTTCCAGAAATAAAGTCTTCCTTGAGATGCATCTGGGAATCTTTTAAAATCCTCAACCGCTTGTGGTTTCGGGGCACTGACAACTATTTTTTTCTGTAATTATAAAGACATTTCCCTCCTCTGCTGAAGTCTGAAGACTCACCACCGTCTGCAGCTTTGGATCAAACCGTGTGAACATGTCTGCCTACAAATAATGTTCACTTTAACTTTTTACTGAACGCATTTAGGAACAGCATCAGAAACCTGAATGCACTTTAACCAACAACAGTCACTGCTCTCATTTTAGATCATTAAAAAGGAAAGGTGTCAGAAATACACCAGGAACAGTGAAGACGACGTGGAGCAGACGCTCCAAACTGTAAACACAAGAAGAAGAAAAACAGGGATGGAGATACAAGAGCAAAAACTGACTCCTTTTCGTGGACTGATGACGAAGTAGGAGCTTCTTCTGTCTTCTTTGTGTCACAATAAAGTACAGACAGGGAGTCGTTTCAGCCTAAATATGTGACCATAATGGAGGATTTCAGGCAGAGAATTCAAAGAGAGACAGCTCTGCAAATTATACACAAGTGGTGATCTTTTAAAAACCATTCCCATTTCTCACATTCTTTTAAATGACACTTGATGTTTATTGTCGATCCTTTCCTGCAGCATCGGTTTCAATGTCGTTAACAGTTCAGTAAAGTTATATAAAACCAATTTTGACCTTAGAATATTTGGTGTAAAATGATATTTTTATCTGCTCTAATCATGAAAATGGTTATAGTTGAGGACCAGAAACAAACAAACATGTCACATCCATCATGCTTGGGCCTGTCGGTTGGGCAGGAGGTGGGATTATGACATCATAGTTTCTCAAAGGTTGTCTTTATGCTGTCAACATAAGAATGCAAAGGAGGCTTTTAAAGATGTTTTCAACCTGGATCCCAGTTTTGAAAAACACCATTTAGGGGGCTCCTAAAACACTGTTTTCATGTGAACACAAGATGATAAGATAATGTGTGGATGGGACACTAAACAGATGAGGATTTATCAATGGATGACGCCAATCTTTAGAATTCAGGGCAGCTGATGGAGCATTTATTTATTTGTTTGGTTGTGGTCTTTAAATAAAACACTTCATTACAACTGCATCTATTGAATGCTAACGATGAGTAAAGCTTGAAAAGCATATTTTTTCTCCACAGGTAACATTTCCCATCTTACTAATCAACAATAAAAGGCTTTGAAAGACAAAAATTAGGGGCTTATCGTTTAACCTGGTAAATACCAGATTACTCTTTTAAAAGTAGTTTAATAATCTGGTCAGCTTCCTCTGAGGTCTGCCGGTGTTGTACATGACCCCACTGTAAGAAATGTCTCTTAAATTGAGTTAACACTTGCTTTAAAATGGTGCCATTTTTAGACAATAAGACGGGTATTAATAAAATATAACATGAAACTCAATGTTCAAAAAAACCAGAACAGATAAAATAATTCCTGGAACACTCATGAATGTCTCCACAGAGTGACGCTGGAAGTGCCTGAAAACTTGCAGATTTTTCTTCAGGGAATCTCTCAAAGTGACTGGAAGCGAACATCATTTCACCACGTTAAAGTAAGTGTGTTAAAACTCACACCTGTACTGAAGAAAGCCCCGACCATGAATGGAAATACATGAGGGAAGCTTATTGGAAACACAATTAGAAAAGGTGTAAGGTCAAAACTGGATCTTTTAATGTTTCCACATTTGCATACCCTTTAACTCAACTATTATGTTAAAGTGAACACCATCCATCCATCCATCCATCCATCCTGGGGTCGGGTCGCGGGGTCAGCAGCCCCAAGCAGGAATCCCAAGGCGTTCCCAGGCCAGCCGAGAAACATAGTCCCTCCAGCGTGTCCTGGGTCTTCCTCTGGGCCTCCTCCCGGTAGGACGTCACCAGGGAGGCGTCCAGGAGGCGTCCTCACCAGATGCCCGAGCCACCTCAACTGGCTCCTCTCGACGTGGAGGAGCAGCGGCTCTACTCTGAGTCCCTCCCGGATGACCGAGCTTCTCACCCTATCTCTAAGGGAGAGCCCAGACACCCTGCGGAGGAAACTCATTTCAGCCGCTTGTATTCGCGATCTCGTTCTTTCGGTCACTACCCAAAGCTCGTGACCATAGATGAGGGTAGGAACGTAGATCGACCGGTAAATCGAGAGCTTCGCTTTTTGGCTCAGCTCTCTCTTCACCACGACAGATCGGTACAGCGCCCGCTTCACTGCAGACGCTGCACCAATCCGCCTGTCGATCTCCCGCTCCATTTTTCCCTCATTNGTGAACAAGACCCCGAGATACTTAAACTCCTCCACTTGGGGCAGGACATCTTCCCCGACCCGGAGAAGGCACTCTACCCTTTGCCGGCTCAAGACCATGGCCTCGGATTTGGAGGCACTGATCCTCATCCCGGCCGTTTCACACTCAGCTGCGAACCGCTCCAGTGAGAGCTGTAGATCATGGTCCGATGAAGCCAACAGGACCACATCATCTGCAAAAAGCAGAGATGCGATCCTAAGGCCACCAAAACGGATCCCCTCAACACCTTGGCTGCGCCTAGAAATTCTGTCCATTCTGTCTGTCTAAGCTCGACTTAAAGTGAACACAATGTGATTATTAAAACTTTGGCTTCATTTAGCAGCTGATTCATTGGTCAGTCTACGTAACAACACTTTCCTGCTGGAAACTTTATGGCTCTGCCAACACATCATTAGTTCAGCAAGGTCTACAGCTTGAAAATGACTGGAACAGCCCTTTAAAGTCTGAGTGCGTAAAACAGCACCTTCTTTACAAACAGTTCACATCCTCCTCGTTCTCTGGTCACTTCATACATCAGACGATAACAGGATGTTGTTTCTGCTCGGGTCAAAAGCCGCTCGGAGGACTCCGGGGTTGCGTTGTTCACATCTGATAAACAGAAAGTGAAGCGGCTGGCTGCGAGTCAACACTCTGCTTACTTTAATACTCGTGTAGAGTTCCTGAGGTTTAACGCTGAGGAGGAAGACACACACACACGCACACACTTCCCCACGCCAGCCAGCGCCAGCTTGGCACTTGCGGATTAGCCGTAATGGATTTAGCATGTGCCGAGCGCAGAGAGGTGCTCGCCTTTATCCCCCCATGTCAGACTCGGTGAATGAGTGAATGAATGGCAGGATATCAGGGCAGTCCATCACTCCTTAACCTGCACCTCCAGATAGTGCTGCTATCTGTTTATTCCTCCTATCAGACAGAATCCTGCTCAGGCGGATCTCAGGAAGGTTTACCGACTGCAACAAATGTATGAAGAGACTAAAAGGTGATGCATTCATTTGCTCAGGATTTGATTTGATTTATCACCAGTCAACAAACACTCCTCCTGTCTGAACTGTGGAGTCTGAGTAAAATATCCATTAAAGCAAAGCTCAGTAAGTTTTATTATTGTTTCATTGTCTGATTGACACACAAGGATTTCTTTTAGATGTTTCCAAACACTGATGCTGATTAAACATTTACTGTTTCGGTTTTTAGTCTTTTAGTCAAAAAAAAGATAAGAAGTTGGCTGTCATGTAGTAAAAGCGGCAGAAAATCATTCTGGTACTAAAATCCTTCTAATATTAGCCAATGAAACAGTGGTTGATGCTATGTTTAACTTTAAAAAGGGGCAAAAATCAGCTAAAAATGTTACGTTGAGTCATAATCTTTGTTTTGTTTATCAACTTATTAGATATTTACAGATGTTACAGAAGTAAAAAGGATTAAGTAGGTTTTCTGACAGAGAACACAAAAATATAAGATTTATGAAGGTAAAGAGTTTTTAAAAGCAGGACAGAAGTTAGAGCAGCTCTGTCTTTCTAATAATAACAATAATATGGACACCATCGTGTGCTTATTATAGAATAAAAGCTGATTTTCGAAACAACAGAAGGTGGTGTTTTGTGTGGTGGAGCGACGGATCGATTGGACAAGATCTGGATTCTTCCAGATCGATGAGTTTGTTGTGAGTGAAGTCGAACTGGGTGCTTAGAGAAAGTCCTTCCTTTATTGCTTGTACGCATTAAGACTGCGCACTCATCTCGATGTATGTTATTAGAAATGTTTTAAGTTATGACATATTACTGGAATGCTTCAATCCTCCAGAAGCTTTTAGTTTTAATCGGATCTTTTATCCTGGAGTCCTCGATGGAAAAAACAAAACAAAACAAGAAAACATGTTTTGCCACTCAAACAGTTCTACGTTCCTGGATAATTGCTCAAATTAAAGCTCACCCTTTAAATGTTTTCTTTTTTTACCAGTTTGATTTATTTCTGACAACTTTCACAGATCATCAGAACGGTGAAAGGAAGTGACTCCACAGGCGGCACCGATCACAACATCCTGTTTATTACCCCTCAGACCCTCACTTCCTGCCTACTTCCCTGCTCACTTCCTGGAGAAGGAATTCAAAAATTCCAAAGATCTCTTCTGGCAGACAAAAGGGACAAAATAACGGCCTAATATTAGGGAATTATTTCATGACTTCATATCACATCGTAAACATTCGACGTCTCTGAATCCAATTTACTTCTGTGAGACAGAGCGCGGATTTTAGTAACACGAGTAAATAAGATAAAATCACTTCCTTCCTGCTGAGACTCTGAAAACCTTGTGCAAGCAGCCTAACATTAAATACAGTCCCGGCAGACACAAAGCACCCAGGGGATATGATGTAAGGCCTCCAAGTCTTATTAAGAGTCAACCCTTCCCCTGAAATGTGCAGATTGAAGCCCTCAGCTTCAGGCTTTTGGAACCTGGACCCACACTGCCCCCCAGTGGTGGAAGAGGAACGAGCCCATCGACGTGTGTTTGGGTTTCCAATTAATCATATTGATATGTTGAGCAAGAAAATAAGGTTTCAGATCAGAAACGGTTTAAACTTCATTAGAGAAGTCGTTTTCTAGTTTATAATCTATAGGAAAAACCTTCAAAAGGAAAAACTTAATCCCACCTAAAACCTGATTAGATCAAGTAGATTTCTGGTTAACATTTCAAACGAGATTACTTTTAAATCTGAACAGCAGAAGAAGAGTTTTCTCTGAACAAAACACCCATTAATCCAGCTGTAAACACGTCAGGCCTCAGCTCCAAACTGTTGGATAACGTCTCATATTTACACAGCTTGACGTTCATCCAGTGGTTCAAAGTTTCATTAAAATCCACTCAGTGATTCATGAGATATTTGCTAATCACACACACACACACACACACACACACACACACACACACACACACACGTCACGTTGGGGGATAATTACGGAGGCGCATCATTTCCTGTCTGAGCTGGCGGTTTTCACCAGCCGCAGCAGATTGAGTCACCGATGATAAAAACCTGAATGAAGATTTCATCGATACCAAATTACTGTTATTATCCTGTGAGTTTGTAATTCAGAACAATCAGAACTTTTGTCTTTTTTACTTTCACTGTTAAAAATAAGACACTACTTAGATGAGTCATTATAAACTTAACCATTTCTATTTTTTTTAAAAAAGCACTATATACTTTTAAGACAAGGTAAACAAAATCCTGAGGCTTTGAGCCAACATCAAAAACTGAACGTGAACCTCAGACTCAAATTGAAATCCTTGTTGCTGAATTAATAATTATTGTCATAACAGATTTATTCTAATAAATAAAACCAAAGATAAAGGCATAGAGATGAACTCTTTTTGACTCTGAGGATAAAGGTGTCTCTGGCTCCCCCTGGTGTTTCTTTTGGAGATGACACCAACACTAACCTGTTGGAAACGCCTCCTGGTTTCCAACAGGTGTCAGTCTCTCCACAGCCTCTGCAGTTGCCACGGCAACCGGTCTGCGCCTGCATGACGTTCCCGTCCTCCTCAAGGTTACAAGGTGCCTGTCAATCATTGTCAATCAAAACCGAGCAAACAATTCCCCTCACCTGGTGTCTAGACGCGAAGGTGTTTAAATAAATCAAAAAAAAAAAAAGTTTTTTTTGTTGGTTTTTTTTTTCTGCACATGAAGTGGATCTGACCTCGAACATTAGTGCGTCGATATGAAACAAACAAGCGTCGAAGCCTGACTCATCTGCGAGGCCTTCAAAGACACGAAACAAATACTTTCAAACCGAACAGGGATGTTGACACGTTTAAACGGTTTACACGAAGATTAATCATTTATTTCAGAATCTCAAAACAAAACTGAAGCACCTTCGGACCAGCAGCTGGGATGTCAGAGCTCAGACCAGCCAGGTACGTACTGCTAATAGATTAATTTATTTCTGACACCCATCTCAGTTTCCTTGGTTATCATTAGGTTTTTTAGGCTCACACAAAGATCTGCAGTGATGGTTGCCGACTGCTGCAGAGACCAAACCTCTCTGAGGAATCAAATTAAAACTAATGAGGAGTTTCAAATGCGTTTTATTTTTATCATAAAAAAAAACATATAAGTCCGGATGAGAAATGGGAACAACCTCTGAATGATTTCACCTGTTGTTGTTTTTTTTACCACAATAAAAGTATCTAAAGTTGCTAGATTGATGAATCTTTAAAATTCAGCAGAAGTAAGAGCTTGAAACTAAAGCAGCAGCCAAAGTGGGCGTCAAACATGATCCTGCTGCTGCTGATGGGTTTAAACCATCTCAGTTTTCAGGAACAAGTCTTTAATACACAAATAAATAAATAATCATTAAACACACCTCGCTGCACCTACATTGGGCCACCACCAGAGGGCAGACTAAGTCCTTCAGACCAACTTTTCTCCAGCATCCTATCAGGTCAAACGTATTTAAATTGGACCTTTGGTTCAGTCTAAAGCAGTGGTTCCCAAATTTGGGATGAGGATTCCAAAAGTAAGCCACAAAACACCAAACAGGAGTCCTTAAATTTACTCTTGACATTAAAAATGATTGCTCATTTGTATTTGCAAGCCAGCAGCAGAATCAAAGCTCTTTTGTCGTGATTATTTTGTTGGCTGGAAGCTAAAAAAAATGCTAAAAGGTCTGTGATTGTGTGAGAAAGAATAGCGATGGCAGATGAGATGTATGAGGAAAGGATCTGAGGGAGGAGAGAATAGGGAGAGGGTCGAAGGAGGGGAGTCCTAATCTCATTACCACACACACACACACACACACACACACACACACACACACACACACTCTTATCTGTTGTGAGCTGTTGTAATCCTGATTGTCCTGTTGGCTCCACAGACACAGTCTTTGTCTCCTCCTGACTTTTCTTCTGCATAATTAAGACAAAAGGCCACATCTGTGGACCGGCTTCTAGATAAAACGTATCTGGATGCCTTCTTTAACAAGCTTTTAGTAAAGTATCTTTCTATGAAGTATTATAAATTATCATACTAAGAGAAAAGCTTTAAAGACACAAACTTTGTATTTTTTCTTCCCAGAATTTGCCCCCTTTAAGACAAACGTTTTGAAGCTCTGGGTTTCAGAGTTGTCGTTTCTGAACAAGGAACCAAAAATTCAGATTGACCACATTTCTCTAAGCTTTATGGACTAAACGGCTCCGTTTGTTTTGTCCATGTAAGGTGTTCTGGAGCTCCGACGTGTTGTGGGTTCTCCGGTTCCTGAGCCCTGACAGGAAAGAGGAGGGAGGAGGCGGCGCTCCGCTCCGTCACCTCGCCAGGAGACAACAGTCTGTCAGGCTGGAACTAATAACCTACAATTGAACGAGTGGATCCACAACATCCATCATACCAGTTCAGTTTAAATGCACCTTATATGCATGTGCCATAAATGCACACACACACACACACACACACACATAAAAGACTGAGTAATGATGACTCAGGCTGTGTGTGGGAGACAATTACCCAGGGTGAAACTCAGAGTGCTGAGTGTGTGTGTGAGTAATCGCTTCACAAAGCTGCTTGGATAACAGAAGGTGGAGCTCTAAGTTTAAAAGGTGCCGTGTTTTATTAAATGTTTTTACGAATGCTGTGTGTTAGAGGTCAGAAAGGTTCCTGGGAAGCTTCGGCTGAGGTTCGGAGATCGTTTGAACCGTTCAAAGATCAGGAAGATGTGACCAAACTGGAATATCGCCAGACAAAGGTCGAAAATAATGGTTTTGTTTTGTCTTTTTGTGTGTTTCTCTCTGTTAACAAAATATCTTGTGAATTAAGGGACAGATTTTAACTCGACTTTGCTTCATCGACAGCATGTGGAGTCAATCCAAGATGGCCGCAGCCGTCTTTGGATTTTGTCACAGCTGCAGAAGCACAGATTCCTCAGCAGGTGACTGAAGGGTGGGTGGAGGACCTGACATTCAGAAATCCCACCTTTTTTCAGTTCAGTGAATACAACACTGTATGGCCGCTCAGGCTGTGGAACTTCTAATTTAAGTTTGGAAGACCTAAAGTTATTTATTTAAAAAAAGAGCTCCATCTGCCACTTCAACAGGTGACGAAATTCAGCAAAAGGATCAAATTCTTGCAAAACCTTCAGACTGCATCGCCTCCCATTAGGACTCCGAGAAGCTCTCCTGATTCCTGCCATTCATCAGGTGGCTGAGTGCAGTCACTGTTTGCAGAGTAAGAGGTGGGCTGTTGGAACATGACCCGTCACAGAAGTGGAAACGCCTCAAGTGTTTCGACAGCTTTTAAAGCATTTTTTGTGCTGCATGCTTGTAAACTTTGGCAGCTTTCGACTTCCAGCTCAGTCCAACGTAAGCGATAAACAAAGAGTACATTCAGGCCGACGTGAAGCACTTAGGCGATCAGTTTAAACGCAGAAGGCCTGCGTGTCGCGTCTTGTAGCCGTTTTGATAAAAAAAAAAAAAAAAAAAAAAAGCCCCGCAGTTAGGATGAGGAGGTGCAAGCTTGTTGAAAGATGCTGGAAGATCTCTGCAGAGAGAAGCGGCTCTAAGCAGCGCTGCAGGTTTGAAACTTGACAGGAAATGACAGGAATTTCTGCTGAATGATGTAAAACTGACATTTTGCCTTCTGTGGAGACTGATCACATCCCAAAAGCTGAGTTGGAGAAGAAGTGATATCATAGCTAATGAAATATGCAAAAATAAACATTCAAAACTGTTTTGTTTTCCTAATGACAATAAACTATTTAACTGTTTCAAAAAAAGCCAGTATAACTAATAATCTTCATCCATTCTTTGATGAATTAAATGCAATGCAATGATAAATATTTTACCCATATTAAGCTGGATTACAAGCACAATTTCTTGATGATTTTAAGCTGATAAACATTTTAATTTTCTCCCCTTCCTAAGACATCCAGAGCACGTTGCCTGGACAAACGTACAAATAAAACGTCTCGTTTCTGTCAGTCAGTCTGCAGCTCAGATCTAAGCTCTGATATTTCTGCCACCCAGCTGAATCTGTTGTAAACTTCTCATCTTGTTCTCATTAGGAGGCAAAAAAGAGGGAAAAGAAAAAGGAGGCGGGTGGGGGAGGAGAGCGAGGAAGGCTCGCCTGGAATAAATGAGGTCATCGTCAGCCCTAGTAAGAGGTAAGACAGGAAGTCACTACGTTTGCAGGCAAGATGGTTTTATTATATATCACATCCTGCAGCAATCATTTCTCCTTTGAAGGAATGTCTTGGAGGAATTTCCGGAACTGCACAGGAAGTGATGCGTTTTCTGTTTACTAACGAGTCCCGCCGCTGCTGGTTCGGCACAAAACTAACAACCGCTCAAAGACTACGTCAATCCGAACCTCAAACATGCTCCGAACGTCAGGAGCCATTTTGATTTTCCTCCGAAGCTGCATGCTTGTGTTGGCTGACCTCTGATCCAGTTGTTGGAGGAGCTCCACTCAGGCACCGGTCCAGACCAGAACCTCACTCACAGCAGCTCTATCTGTGCTTTCCATCACCCTAAATGGATTCAAACAGAGGCTACAGAGTTCATTTCCATCTTTAGTTTGTTTGGTTTCATCAAACGGTGACGAACTTTAAGGCTCAGGTGGCAACAAGCTGCCTGAACGTCTCCAAGACAAACTCAGACTCTAACAAGGCCGAAAACCACCAGAAAAATCGGCTGATTTTTGGCATCTTTCTACCAAACTAGGCAAGAATCTTCTCCTCCAAATCAAAAATATCCTTTTTTTTTTTTTTCTAAAACCAGAGAAAAACCTCCACAGTCAGCATCTAAAGCTCAGGAGGCCTCATTTTCACATCGTCGAGCACTTAGAGAAATCAATATCAACCACAGACACAACAAACGGGCAAAACTAAGACATCAGATCAATATTTGTAAATACTTCTGTGTTTCAACATGTCATCCTTTCCCCCCCAACATATATTACATTTTACTTTCACCAATAAACGAGCTGGAGCCAATAAATCGTCACCTTGTGTTTTTATATAGATGCCTCCAATGTAAATGACTCTTTCAGTTATTACTGCAGTTACTCAGTAGGAGATGTAACGTGTCTCACACACACACACACACACACACACACACACACACACACACTGAAGTATGCATGTAGCAGCCTGTCTGTCTGTCTGGCAGGATAAACAGAGCACCGGAGGAGTCGCTTTCAGACACTCCTCTGGGTTGATTTAACCCCGTGGCCCCTCCTGTCTGTCATCCTGTCTGTCTGCTCGTCTCCATCGCAGCGGCTCCGCTCTATATGCGGCTGAGAAATCGCTCGGATCAACAACAAACAACACACAAACAATCTGAAGCGAGATCGTGCATACCAGGAATGCGACTCGTTCAGCTCAGTGAGTTTATCATTTAATCCGCCGGGGCTCGATGGAACGCGGCTTCGCTAACGGTCGCCGCCGACTCGAGGGAAGATTTCCACAACATTTACAGAAAACATGCTTATGTCTGACAGCAAGGTACCACACTGACCGGGTCAGACAAGCGTCTGTGTGACGCCCGCTGGCTCAAGTCCTACTAAAGTTTGAGACATATCCACAGAGGGATAGTAATTTTGCAAGAAAAGTGCTGCAGAACCATCGCCTCACACTCAGATATTTAAAAACACAGAAGGACAGCTTCCTGGACTGCTTTATGTGAAGCTCTGATGTTGTTATTTCTGTCAATAAATTGTATTTAACTTTAACAGATTACAGGTTCTTCTGGAAACCTGGACAGAGGTGTTTGTACAAATAAAATCCAACTAAAAAGGAGTTCCAACACGTCTCCTTTTTAAATCAGTACGTAAATCCTTCAACTTGCAGCTTTTTCATCTTCTTTCTTTAAAACACAACTCAAAACATAAACGTGCACCACACAACAGAGCAAAGATTTGGAAAAGAAAACTAAAGCACATGTGTCAAAGTCAAGGCCCGCGGGCCAGATCCGGCCCTCTGTAACATTTCATCCGGCCCTCTAGTCTGGGACAGATCGAGTCTCTGATTCTTATTTTGCTTAAAAAAACTGAGCCTAATTAGTAAAGTTTTCTCTGACAGTGACTTAGAAGCCAACAATATATAGTTTTAATTTCTGTATGATCAGGTTTTTGTTGATGGCTTTTATTAAAAATCTGTTTTAATGTTAAAAAATTCATTTAAAAGCTGAGTGAGGCGTAAGAAATGACAGCTAATGATGAGCTTTTTGAAGTTTGATCTTTTTGTCTGTGTTCATTAAAGTCTGTTTGCTCTAAATTCTGTATAATCTGTAACTGGGAAAAGGTCATTGATATTTCTATAATAATACATCTAAAACCAAGGTTAATTTATGTAATTTTTAATAAATATTGATCATGATTGGCCCTTGGCTTGGACCAAATTTGTAATTTTGGCCCCCTTGCATCACTGGGTTTGACACCCCTGCTCTAAATCAATCATTTAATTAGACTTAATTAATTCCACGTCATTTATGAACATATTTTAAATGGATTCAAAGAGCAGCGACTATAAGGCTGTAGATTTACCACCGGGCAGCTGACGCTCAACACTCCTGCAGCTGGCACGTCCAGCACCATTTAAAGCTACGCAGCATTTCCTTTTTTATATCTGTAACAGTGAGTGTCCACATCAGGATCAGCTAACACAATTTCAAACTCCCAGCCAATCGAAAACAAGTATTTTCCATGAGCTCAAGATAGAAAACGTCACAGAAACAGCTGCTGGAAAGTCAGTTCCCAACGCATGAGGCCAATAAAGGTTACAGAAAAGTTGGTGCGCTTAAAATAATTAAAAAAACAAGGTTTCTGTTTGTGTGAGAGGTAGAATGAAAAGAAGGGAGAGGAAGGAAAAGAAACACGAGCAGATAAAAAAATAAAAAGAGCATCTGGAAAAACAATCTGAGGGCAAGCTGCCACCTTTCCTGGCACACACGCTTTCTGTACAGATATTAAAGTGGAAATGAACTTCAACACACAAATCTGCTTTAACAGAGACCAAAACACAACAAAAACACTAAAAACGTGCAGCGTACACGCAGAATACAGGCAGCGAGCCAATAAATGTGTCCTTGTGTGATTGGCCAGACATTCCTTCCAGTCTTTAAAAAGCTCCTGTGGAATAACAGAGATGAGTCCCAGCTGCCAGGAGACCACCAAACTGAGTCACTCATACATGTTTAATGCCCTCATGCTTCCCTCTCATCCCAGTTCAAACTTACGTCAACACAGATCGGTGGAAGGACAAAAAAAAAACGGGATTTATTTCCACATAAATCCAATGACCCAAACAAGTCCCGACCCACGATCAGAACTGAAGAAAGCTTAGATCAGAGGTGAAACATCTTCAAGAAACAAGAAAAACAGCCCAGCTGCCTTCTCTACTGTTCGCCAAGTTAAAAGAGCTTATAAATCTGTGTACTGACGTGTACAGAACCAGTTATTTCATATAATTAGTTCTATTTTACACCATAAATCATTATAAACAGTCCTACGGTGCCTCATTAAGGGAGCGATGAATAATAATACAAACTTGACCAAAGACTGACGGGCTGAATCCCATCCCTGTAACAGACTTATATATAAAACTGTGTTGGCAGGCAGGTTTAAGGCAGGAACATAAAGATATTGTTCATGCTTTCTGAGCCCGCTCTGCCTGTCGTACTGCATGCAGCCGTACACGCCTCCTCCATCTAAAACAGTGGCACCAAAGACACAACAGACAAAAACAACCAGAAAAAGAAGGAAAACAGACACTGGGTTCATGCAAAAGCTGTGAAAGGAGACTTAATGCTGTCAAAACTTGGGAAAATGATCAGTCAGGGACAACAAAATCACTCAAACTTTGTTTCCTTGTCTTGTTTTTGATAATAAATCAGTGTATTATTACCACCTGTGAAGCAGAGACGTTTGTGTTTTCATTTATTCCTCTCAGACTCGCTGTTTCTCTAACTTAAATGTGCATTTTTCTCAGTACCTGTCACAGATCTGGATGCAGCAGCTTCTGTCAGGGTTACTTGTGTCTGTCCTCGGTTTGCAGCCGTCCTCCTGACAGGTTTCCTAGTTTCCACCACAGCGCTGGACGCAGTATTTTCCATTACTTGCATCTAACGAGTCTGTAAAATGACTGTGTGGATTTGAGCGGTTATATTTGATGATAAATGTGATTTTCTGGCGATGGACATGTTTTCATTTTGCAGGCCGAGTTTGATTCCAGGAAGTGAAACCAGGCGGGGGGGCTGAGGGTCAAATTTGCGGAAAAGTTATGGTTTATCGGTCAAAACTGGGACTCTGGGTAAAATCTGCTGGAACTGGTTGACTTTGCATGAATCTCCTACATAGTTTCATATGTGTAATACTGTCTGTTGTATCATGTGAGGTTAACAGTCACAGTATACGGTTACAGTAAATGTACACTCAGACACTTTCTCTCAAACACACAAGCAGAGAGCACCAATGAGGGCCAGCAGAGGCCATGAACTCAGAGCTCAGAGCTCCAGTTTCCACTGGAAGCTCCTCCGGATCGCCCCCATTCTGCCAACACTCACCCTGAGGCACAGCCCAACGCTGGAGGGCTTTTAAAAGGAGTCAGTTCAGTTTGCTGCCATTTTCCTCACAGTGTTTAAGATCCGCGACGTCAGAAACATCATGTGGGTTTAAAATGTCTGTTTGGACTTTGGGGTGAACTCCGTCAGTCCTTTAAACACATCAGACTGGTTTGGAGTTCCAGTATCGAAGCAAAGTCACGTTAAAAGATTTAGATTTTTCCAGCAGACGAAAGTGGAAAAATATTAAAGATAATCTGTGTAAAAAAAGCTGCTATTTTGAGGTAACTTGGTGTGGTTTGTGCCCTAAACAGTGAAACTTGTGAATCAGATTAAAAAGTAAAAAGAACGAACATCGAACGTGTTTTTATCTTCAGTGATATTTATTCTAATGGCTGTGCTGAAGACCAAACTCTTTCTGTGCAAAAACCATCAAGTCAAACACTAACAATCCAGCCGGGGACAAGGATGGAAATCAGAGTTTTAGAAACAGGAATGTTGGAAAAATTTAGGAAAATTTGAGTCAAAGTCCTGAACACAAAGCTGTTGTGTGATAATAGTTACTCATCCTAATCTTTGTTGATTGGTAAGACATCTGAATGGGTCATAAAGCCGAAAAATATCTACAATACAAAAACCACAAACCTCTGAAACTGAAAATAGTTCTGGAAACATCAATGCCAAATCCAGTTTATGCATTTTTAGTGAACTTAGTTTTTATGATCGACTTTTTTACAGATAATCTGCTGCACAGACAGGAAAATACTAACAAAAAAAAACTATTTCATCATCCTGTCGGTTTGTTATTTCATTTTTATCAGATTTTAAAGATGAAGGAAAAGTTTAGCTGAGCAGATTTAGAGGAACGTTTTGCAGACTTGGTCTAAAACTAAACTTTTAGATCAAACATTTGCTCAGTTTTTCCTTAATATTTTGCACTATAAAGGGAGAAGTTATAACTGAGTCAATAACATATTTCAAGAAGAAACTGCACTGAAAAACCTACAGGAACACAACAAAGAACTTCTTAGTTAGAACCTGAACCGGTCCTAAAGACAGAGGTTCCACCCAACAACCCGCAGCACCACAGGACTGAACACAGAACCCGCGAGCTGCCCTGTCCGGTGACGAGCTGCACCTGGTGTTCTGTATGAAAACAACCTTTGCAGGGAACCAGAACATTCACTGTCGGCCCGGAGGGGTTCAGTGTCGGAGCTGTGAGAGCTGCAGGTATGTGTCAGTGAGGCTGACAGGCTGTCATGTCAGAAACGTACACGTTCTCAGCTGTGGGAAAGGCCTGAAGGGAAGAGGGAGGAGAAGGATGTGAAAGGACACGATGATGAGAGGAAGAACACTTTTACACTTACATGCAGACATGCAATAGGATCCTGAAAAATCTATTATTATTATATGTTGAGGAATGCAAAAAGCAGAATTCTGAAGCTTGGAAGAGCAGCACCCAGACAGGTTATGGTGTGCACAAAACAACAAGAAAACAAGGCTGATCGAGACACAAATAACTCCTTCTGCCCTTAAAATCAGTGTTTGGAAGCATTTCAGCTTCCATGAAGTTACAAGGGGAAAACGCTGTTGACAAGAGCCTCACTACATGTAAGTTGTGTACATGTTTCTACCCAGAGGAGGAAGAAGGAAACAGCTGGTGGTAGCTTGCTGCCGCTGTTAGAGAAGCATCAAGCAAGACGTCAAAGTTTCCAGCAAACTCGAAGAAGGTGAAGTAAATATTAAAACTCACTGCAGCTTTTCCTGCAAAGGATTTAGTGGTTGAAAACCAGGGCTTGTGTGCCGTGTTTCACAGTTTGGAGCCATAATTGAACATGATTGTTCAATGCTGAGGATACTAAAGCTGTTTGCATCCTCCATGAGAAGTCATGAAGTCGGCTCTCGGTCATGTGGTCGCGTGATGAAAACTGCGTCGTTTTGTTCTTGTAGCAGCTTCCTCCACCGCTTCACGACACAAAACCCTGACCAAACTTTTTCTCCAACTACAAATCAGACAAGAAGCTCACCTGAGCAAAAAATTATAAACTTTCCAACTAAAATCAGGAACCACTGCAGCTTTTTTCACCCAAACCCAACATCTGTCTCCTGTAGTTGACGGATGTTTACTCTTCGACTTTAAAAAGCCAGTCTTGGTTTATGCAACTTATGGTTCAACATGTAAAGACATTAAATACCAACACAGAGGAGTAATTAACAACCATTTTAGATTGATCTCAGACTACGAAATATGCCAAGATGTTTACGCAAAATTTGCAACTGAAAAACCTGTAAAAGCTAACAATCTGACCTCTGACCTTCCCTAGTCCGCTCAGCAATTGTCTATTTTTGTTTAAGATAACAGAAAGTGACTCTGTGACCTGCAGGTCATCAGTCCGTGAGCTTCTCTAATTTGCATTTCACACTTCAGACAGCAGCAAAGGCAATAGATGAAGGTGATCATAAGAGAAGCATCGGGCTCCTGATAGGACGGTTTGTGGATCTAAGGTCTGAAACGAGTGTGAAGAAAGTTGTTTGTCTTATTCCTGCAAAGAGCTTCACCCAATTTGATATTTTAAGACAAACAGCCCTAAAATGAACGTCTCCCATGAATCGCTCACCCTGTCTTTGTCGTCGGCCACGTCGCAGAGCACGTCGTCCAAGTCGAGGATCCCACCGTCGCTGTGCTCCAACCGGTGCACCTGCAGCCAATAAGCAGCATCCTGCAAAACACAGCGAGAAGATTAAATATTTAAAAACACCTAAAGTCAGAATGAGGCTAAAATTAAACTCTGTGATGAATGTATGAGGACTGAAGCATCTAAAACAGGGGTGTCCAATCCTGGTCCTGGAGAGCCACCATCCTGCAGGTTTTCCTTGTTTCTCTGCTCCGACACACCTGATTTGAATCAATGGGTGATTAACAGGCTTCAGCAGAACAAAAAGAGGTGATTGAACCTCTGAATCAAGTGTGTTGGAGCAGAGGAACAAGGAAAACATGCAGGATGGTGGCCCTCCAGGACCAGGATTGGACACCCCTGATCTAAAACTATTAAATGTTTTGGATCTGCACTTCTTTGTAAAGAAATTAGAAGCAGGTATTTACAGTATTTACAGGGAGAAAACTGAAAAAGATGTGACAGGCAGAAAACAGCCCACCATTAAAGTCTTTAAACAGGTGTTTGAACATGACATTCATCTCATTTTTCACTCCTGAACTGTCATTAAAGCCTTTCTAATCGTCACATCCTGGGGGAATCCCACCCACAGCTGCTCTACAACGGAGACCAATTTTCCTGTCAAACGTTTTGACACAAAGAAACACAAGAAGGTCACAGAAGATTACAAGAAGAGATAAGCACAGGATTGAAGAGGAATCGGGACAAGAAAACACAGGATTATCACAAAATATTTTTAAAAAGAGCACGCAATACTAAAAGTATACATGTTTATAAATAGATCAGACATTCAAGAAAAGTTGGATGTATTATCTGCCTTTAATTCAGTCCCTCCAGGATTTCGCAGGCATTTTTTGTGATTGTTGCAGCTAAAATGCCTGATTTCGTGGGGCATTTTCCTAAAAGTTGCAATTTTTTTTACTAAAATCAATAAAAAACCATAACTTTTAATATATAAACCAAAAATCCTTCCTAGTTTTGTAAGATAATTCCCAACAAACATTGACATTCTCAAA
>NC_051449.1:2107221-2138783 GCF_001649575.2 Kryptolebias marmoratus | reverse complement strand
AGCTGGGGAGGAAACTGGTTTGCTGAAATCTTTGTGGGCAAATGTGAAGCATTAGCGCACATTTTGGCTTCGGTCGCTGCTCCTGCACGCTCCCGGCATTCTGATGTTAACAGGAAGTGACGTCACGTGTCTTCTTCCTGAGTTTTTTGGGGTTATTTTGCTTAAAGTTGCGGGAAAGTTGTGGTGTTTTGGGCAAAGTTGCACAAAGTTTGCGCAACATCGCAAAATCCTGGAGGGACTGTTTAATAGAAATTCCAGCTGGAGAAAAAAACCTCCTAACTCTAGTTTAAGCAGAAGTGAAGCCAAAGACAGAATTATTCATGTAATTCAATGTGTTAAACGTTGTTTTGTCTTTAAACCTGAGTGTGCAGATGTGGAAGCATCTTTTGACTTTTAGCTTTTCATAAAAACTCTGAGAGTCACGGCTTTATCAGAGGCCTAATAACAGGTAAGAGAAAAACTGTCTTAGTTTGATTCTGCATTTTCTAAACAGACAACCTTAAGAGTGAGACAAATAATAAAACAGTAACTCGTCCTGTCTTTGAGTTGACACTTTATATCATTTGTTTTTAGTCTCCAACAGAACAAAAGTCAATCAGCATCCACTTTTACAATAACTGAGGATTTCTTGGCTTTCTCGTCAGCAGCAAAGTCCTTTAATAATCGCATCGCAGCGTCTGAAAATTAATCTAATCGAATCGTGAGGTGCCCGTGGATTTCCACCCCAGGTAATAAGTGCAATCACGTCTCCGGCATGAAAGCAGCTTCAGTCTGTTTGTCCTTGTTTCTACTGCTTGGATTTAAGGGCGATAATACTGATATTTGAGCCTGTGTTGACTTATCCTTCTCCAAGTTCTGACAGCATTCAGGAGCACGGGCCACATCAGAGAGGGTGTAAATTAAAGAGCGTGATGGGCCTTCTGGGGGTCAAGTTCAACGAGTAAAAGTAGCTCACAGCACATTCCTTATAACAAACCAAAGACAAGGGAAACAAAGGAAACCAGTTAACTGCTATAGAGGATAAAAAAAACAAGTATCACAGTTTTTCTCCTACAAATAAAAATAATAATCCTACAGTTTTAACTCCAGCTTCTCACTCTTCGCCTGCTGCCTCTGGACCCAGCTGAGATTCCCATGACACTAATCTGAAGAGCCCCTCATCTGAAGGACTGCGGAACGATGAAGGACAGATCTGGAGCTGGATCACAGCAACCATTGCCTATTTTAGCTCTCATCGGACCAGCAGCAGACTTGGAAGGAGGCCAAGGCCGACGCCGTGACGGTGGGGGAAGCCCAGACGAGGAGGCTCGGGGAGCTCGCTGCTCCACGACAGCAAAACATCCACGATTAAAAGTGTGTCAGTTATACCACGATGTGTACGGTTATTACAGATGAATGAGGAAAACAGCCTGTTTTAAAGTATAACAAGCAACAAACATGATGATTACTGGCTGAAAAATTAACATTAAACCTTTTTAACAATCTGCAGTAGGCCTGCACAGTATTAAAAACATTATTATATCGCAATATAAAAGTGAAGAATATTTATTTTGCAGCTTAGACTGCGAATGCATGTATTCACACTCCGAAAATCTATAATATATCTGGCCAATCAAAAAGCGGCTCACCTGATGCTAAAGCCCACAGAGTTGTGTGAACACTGATGATGAAAGAGAAAGCGAGGAAGATGAGGGTTTAAACCAACGGATGCCTTCATCGCAATATTTAACAATAATATTGCAATCACGTGCTTCTTTAATTTTTAGTCACAATAAAACTTTAAACTGTAGCTATTAAAAGAAATTGAGTGTTTTAGCAATAAGATAATAAAAAAAATCCTTTAAAGTTAAATGAGAAAAATAGCAAAGCAGAGCAATTTTATCCAGTTCTGCTACAGTAGAGTTATTAAGACAAGCAAGGGGAAAACTTTGCAAATACCTAAATTGAATATCTAAATTTAAGACAAAAAGAGTAAAAAAAACTGGTTTTCAGCCGAGCTGTGACAACAAAACAGCAAAAAAGGAGCACACCTAAACGGCTCTAAATTAATCTTATTTATTAGTGTTTGTGAACGCTTTTTATTGTAATGCAGACATCAGCTTTAACAGACATTAATAAATGCTGCTGCATTTATTAAACTGTGTGTTTAAAAGTCATTTTTTGGTATTCAGAAGTTTCTAAATAACATCTGGAGCAGCGATCAGAGACACTTCAGTAACACATTAGCAGCTGTTTATCTTCCATGAGAAATTAATGGTTGACTCTAAGAAAGAAGGATGTCATAAAAAAGAAGCAAGGGGTTCAGATTTTCAAGTTTGAAAATCTGCACAAATAATCACTGAAAAAGCAGCTTTTTGCAAACGTTTCCTTCCACTCCCAACCAAAGCAAGCGGCTCCACCAAGCAGTGGATCTGCTCTCCATCGGAATAAAAACACAGTGGAACACACATCAATGCTCTAAAACTGTTTTTAAATCAAAGCATCACCCTGTTGCTCAGCAAACACCGGCTACACTTGTTGTGACGACGATGATGATTCTGAGCCATTCTCTCAGGTTTCACACCCAGTTCGAGAGCAGGAGGGCGGCAGACGAACTCCAAACACCCAAATGTCTCTCGAAGACCTGAATGAGGACTTCCAGTCAGACGAGAGCGACCACGAGGCGGAGCTGGAGGTGGAAGTGTGCAATTACAGAAATGAAAACCATAATGAGATGAACTACATCGACCTTCTCCTGCTGTACAGCAATCTCACAACATTTCGGGGGATTTACTTCAACAATGTGATTATTGACATGGAGGTAAGGATTATTCAACAACAAGTACAATAAATATTACACCAGGTGCCTTAATTAAGGCCTAAATGTGGCAATCAAACCTCTGACGAGAGTTAGGAGATATTTCTCCAATTTAAGCTTCTCTCCATTAAGTTCTTGTTAAATTCATAACAAATCCCAACAACCAAGCTCTATCTTATATTAAAGATCTTATTGTTCCATATTTTCCTAACAGAGCACTTCGCTCTCAGACTGCAGGTTTACTTGTGGTTCCTAGAGTTTCTAAAAGTAGAGCTTTCAGTTCTCAGGCTCCTCTCTCCAGTTTCTGTCTGTAAGGCTGACACCCTGTCCACTTCTAAGACCTTCCTTTTTGATAAATCCTATAGTAAGGGTTGGGTTTCCTGAGCTATCCCTTAGTTCTGCTGCTATATGCTGCAGGACAAACTGACCACATCTCACTCTGCTGCTGTCTTTTACTCTCCATGTTTGTAATTGTAATTATTTCTATCATTAACTGCACCTGGATCAGTCATTCTGGGTTTGTCTGCGCTCCTTTCCTCTCAAACCCTGGCAATTAAGGCAGAAGGCCGCCCATCCTGACCCTGGTTCTGGTTCTGTTGAAGGTTTCTTCCTGTTAGAAGGGAGTTGTTCCTTTCCAAATAACTGTAACTAACTGGCATTTTATATTGTATGTGAATGTTTTTGTACAGTGCCCTGACATGATTGTTTTTTTTGTGAATACATAAACTGACTAGAATTAAATTGAATAATGTGTTTCTGTGTCCACAGGCAGAGCGTGAAGTTGAATTAAGATTGAACTCTAACAGTCTGCCCTCAGATCTGGCTCTGTTGGAGGAATACATAGAAAATATTTTTGACAATGCTTCACACGAAGGTGAGCAAACCTCTGATGGCGAGTACTCTGATCTGAGGTGCATTCGGGACTTAATCCAGCTGTTTCAAGAAGTGGTCTCTGTGTCCTCCTCCAATTCTCCTACTTTATCCAACTCTTCCAGCAGAGAAACATCTTCCACCAGTTCACAAACTGTATTCAATGCTTCCATTAGCGAACAGTCTTCCTCCAGTTTACCTATACTGTCCGATGCTTCCATCAACGAATCATCTCCCTCCAGTTCACCAACAGGATCCGATGCTTCCATCAATGAATCATCTCCCTCCAGTTCACCTACAGAGTCCGATACTTCCATCAACGAATCATCTCCCTCCAGTTCACCAACAGGATCCGATGCTTCCATCAATGAATCATCTTCCTCCAGTTTGTCGACTGTGTCCGATACTTCCACGAGTGAAACAAATGAGGATGAAACGAGCAACTCTGATAGTGAAGAAAACTAGGAGTCAAGCTGTGAGAGTCTATCCAATAAAAAGAACGGCGTCATCTTCATACAACATTTGGTTATTTTAGGACAATCAGTTCTTTAGCCATGAATTTTATTAGTTATTAAGAATTTCTATAAAGAATTATGTCCATCAATCATCACTAAGCACTTAGTAAGGCTGCCTGTTATTCGATTGCTTAACAAATTAGGAATTGGCCAACTGTAAAATTCAGGTCCAGAACCAGTGGTAAATATGGTCAATCACCAAAACAGATGTATACTTTTTCTTTAATGGCACAAAACTGTTTTTAGCCACACATCATGCTCTTTGAATGAGCTTAAAAAAACTTTTAAGCCTTTTTACATAGAAAAAGATCATTTATGAAAATAAATGACACTATCCCAAGACTGTACGAACTATTAAACCATTACCAACTTTATTTTTATATGAGACAATAATTTACTGTGAATTAATTCAAGTTAAGTCATCTTCAAAGCATTTCAACCAGGACCTGCCAGATAAAATAAACTGACCAACGTCCCTAAATTCTTACTGAACAAAACCAACGTCAGCCAACAAGTTATCTATTAATACCAATGTTAACATCAATATTTATTTGCAATCCTATTATATAAGTCTCAGGTTTGGGAAACAACATTAGCTCCTGTTATTCAAACACAATTAAATTTGATATCTGAGCTAAAGTTGAACTTGACTGCCCCTTAGGGCCTCCTTTACACACAATCACTATCTCGCTATGACATTTAAAAAATGAAAAATTCAAAGAGTGGATCGTCTCAGTAGGGTCTTGGTGAAACCTTCAGGTGCATATTCAGAACAGTGGGCTCCTCATTATTTGTGATAAAGTGGGATATGTCTACAATTGATTTAAGCGTGCACAAAACGTCTGTAACATTTTAATGGATTACTGCGGTAGCAGCAAACCGGGATCCCAGGGGGAGCCTGGAATGTGGTGGGTCGTAGTGCGTCCATGATGTGGAGCCCACATTACCCGATATGGATTGGTAGTTCAGACTTTGAAGCAATGCTGGTCTTACTATACTCATGTAAAGACTACAACTGTTACTGTGACAAGATCATGAAAGCAACTTAACACAGACATGACACTAATGGTAATATTGTGGCATCATCTTCCAGCACGGAGCCACAACCTGGTGCAATCTGAGGGAATCATGCCAGGGTGGGCACATAGCAAAGGAGAGCATCTTGGGTATGAAGAAAATAAAAGAGATTTTTTTTTTTTTGGTTTGCTTGTTTTTGTGAAACAAGTCACGTTCAAAATCAGGGGTGTCAAACCCAGTGACGCAAGGGGACCAAAATTAAAAAATTTGGTCCTAGCCAAGGGCCAATCACGATCAATATTTATTAAAATTACATAAATTAACTTTGGTTTTAGATGTATTATGTCAAATCATTCATATAGAAATATCAATGTCCTTCTCCCAGTTACAGATTATACAGAATTTAGAGCAAATAGACTTTAATGAACACAGACAAATAGATCAAACTTCAAAAAGCTCATCATTAGCTGTCATTTCTTACGCCTCACTCAGCTTTTAAATGAATTTTTTTACATTAAAACAGATTTTTTTAAAAGCCATCAACAAATAAGTGTTTGTTTGCTAATTAGGCTCAGTCTTTTTAAGCAAAATAAGAATCAGAGACTCAATCTGTCCCAGACTAGAGGGCCGGATGAAATGTTACAGATGGCCGGATCTGGCCCACGGGCCTTGATTTTGACACGTGTTCTAATGGATGGTATGAGTGGAGAGGAGGGGTCGTCATCCTGTGTGAAGGGGGGCTTTTATTTCTTACAAGTAAAACGATATAAATCAAATGTACTAGTAAGGGTTTATCAGTAAAGTGTGATTATAATAACTAATAATCTGCAAAAAAAAAAGGGAAACGAAACGATCTGCACGTTTCAATAAAAAAGCCTCTTAAAATCTGTCTCTAATGGATCAGACTAGGATGGATGTATTTAGAGGCTCACTGGGATCAGAATAGGGTCTTGACTGGTAGAAACTGAGTGACCCGTGAAAATCACTAATTTTATTTAATCTCACAGGCCACACAACCATCTGTTGCTATTCAACAAACGACCTAAGAGCCGACATATTCACTGCTGCCTCAACTTGATCTGATGATCCTGGAGGTAAAACTTAAAAAACATCCCCGTTTTGGAATGGTCAGCCTGTATCAGCCCTAATTTTTGCTCTATAGTTTTTGTTTTTATTATAATTTCCTTAAGTTGGGCATGAGAGACACTTTTAATGATCATATTCTTCTCAACACCAATCTATTCTCCTTCAGTCTGTTGTGCTATTTTTTATTATTCTCAATCCTGTTACCTGTCCCGTTATCTCAATGTTTGTCTGACCGTTCTCCTTATAAAACTTTTATCAGAATGCTGCCCTGAACATTAAACACATTGAGACATATTTCTGCTTGAAAGACTCTGATGGGTGCAATCATGCAGGTTTACAGCGGATCAAAACTCGCTTCTTGTGCTTCTTTTAATTTTTAATTTTATTTAATCAAGCATTTGAGCATGACACCGTTTCCATGCTCTCCTGAGCAACTCCCTTTGCTTTAAAAAATGCATTTTGCTGCAGACTTCTCCCCTCCTTCCTCATTTTAGAAAGCTGGGACAGAAAATAAGACGCCTGCTACACAGAGGATCTGAAGGAATAATTAACTGATTGTAGATTTAGACTTTAGAGCAGGGAGGGATTTGTTTTAAACCCTGGCCAGATGGAGAAATAAGGATGAATCAATTAAAGACAATCAGACAGTGAAACTTAAAACTGAAGACGACGTGTCATTTATCTCGTGCAGTTTAAGAAAATACAACTTGATACAATCTGTGTTAATGCACACTTGATCCTCACAGCAGGCAACACTAACAAGCTGTGGATTAACAGAAAGCTTATTAGCACTCTAGATTGTTTAATTTTGTGTGCGTGTGTGTGTGTGTGTGTGTGTGTTAGCACATAACTTGCAGTACTCAGACTAGAAGGACAATCTACAACAGGCAAAACTTGTTACTTTTTACCCTATAGTCTATATATGATGTTTTCCTACTTAATAGCAGCAGCATAGGCAGTTTAGGACAGAACTTATAGAATATAATTCAATTATCGGCCAGTCTAGACTTGCAACTTTAAGAGAAATCTCAAAAATCAAGCTTCGAGTTACATTTGGACGACGGAGCTCCACGCCTTCATCCCTAAGGCTGCTGCCGCCACACAAAAGCTGATTTCAGCTGCTCGTATTTGGAATCTCATCTTTCAGTTACGATTCAAACCTCATCACCGTAGGCGAGGGTTGGAACATAGATGGAGCAGTAGATCATAAGCTTTGACTTTGGATTCAGCTTCCTTTTCATCACAACAGACCGGAACAATGCCCTTAATTACTGCAGATGAAACCCCAATCCTTGGATCTATCTCCCTCTTCTTGACTCCCTTACACAAAACTTAAACCTTTAATTCTTAAAAATGTCAGAAAATAAAGTTGGAATGTGAAGCATCCTAAATAAATAAAACCACATTTGTGTCTGTAAACAAAAACTGCGTTTATAGATATTAACTCTTTTGAACAGAAGTGTAGAAACATTATTGATGTTTAAAGATTTTCCTTCCGTTGTGATCAAACCTAAAAAAGTTCCCTGCTTTTGCCTTAAAAAAAGAAGGAAACAACAAAGAGGAGGATCAATATGACCAGCAACGGCAGAAAAACGTGTCTCAGCGTGTTGTTTTACAGTTCATTAGGCGCCGCGTCCATTTCACAAGAGCTGATGATGAAAACTCAGCAGTTTGTTCGAAGATCATTTTCTCTAATCGAGTCAACAATGGTTTGTAAACAAACAACGTCCAGAACTATAAAGGTAAGGCAAAAAGTAATAAAATAAAAGGTTAGGAAAGGGTTTGGTTTAGAGGCACTGAGGCTTTATCTCAAAGGTCAGAGGTTAAAGTTTTATTTTATGGCATTTTTAAGTACCAAGATGTTATAGAATAAAACAAAAATGTTTAGTTTCAAGGACATTCTGTGTTCTCAAAACCTTCTTAGCAGATTTCCCTCACATCTGCCCACTTAAAAAGAAAAAAACAACACATATCATTTAGCAGACAAACACTTCAGTGCTCTGATAAATCCACCAATAATCAATCTCTGATCTCCAGATGTTTACATCACACGTGACCTGCTCTTCAGGGTCAAAGCCAGTCTGAGGGAGGAATAAAAGACCCTTTCTCTGAGGTTTAATGACACCAGTCAGAGGCAGAAATTGGAAAATGTCATTCAAACGCTACGTGATGTGTGGAACCGATGAGAGACGTCTCATGAGGACGAGGAAGGACAACCACTTTGTTTATGTAGATAAAAACAGTTTGGTTGAGTGTGTTTAAAACATATTTGTTTCTCAACCCTCATCCTAAAGAGATTTAGTTGGTTTTTTTATCCCAGCTGTTTGTATATTAGCATATAATTATAAACAAAGTTATTCTTCCAGCCAGACTGAGTGCATTAAGAGCATGAAGACAAAAAATCATTCCAAAGACAGAACAAATAAGGTGCTAAAACTATAAAGTGCAACTAGTTAATAATATAAAATCAGTCCTAAAAGGGGATAAAACAACAACTATGACTGACATATCTGCATGTAACAAAAATAAAATAAAATGAATAAAGAAATCATTAAAAAGTAGCCTTTTTCCTGCTTGAATGCTGAAGTTGTCACACAAGCTGTTAGCAGTCGGTTGGGGATGACTCTCGGCTACTACCACACCAGAGATCAGCTCAGTATCTCTACAACTGATTGAGTTAGTCTCAGTTTTGTGTTGGCCAAGGTTGGTTGGCTGCTGCGGCCATCTTGACTCCAAAAGTTCAGCAGCTGTAGATGAACAGTTAATACTTTCTGAGAGTTTCACGAAAATCTGTCCACTGGTTCATGAGATTTTTTGCTAACAGACACACAGGCAATAATATAAAAACAAGCAATAAAACCATCCATCCATTCGTTTTCTTTACTTTTCCTTTTCTGGGTGGCGGGCGAGCTGGTGTCTCTCTCCAGCAGTCACCGTGTGAGAGGTGGGGGACACCCTGGACAGGTCACACGTCCCTCACAGGGACATGGAGACAAACAACCATTCTCACTCTCACTCTCACCTAGGGACAACTTAAAGATTTAGAGTTACCACGCGAGCACACGGGAACGTGAACATGTAAACGACACACAGAAAGGCCGGGACGCGAACCTGCAAATATCCTGCTGTGAGGCGACAGCTCTAACCACTGCTCCACCGTGCCGCCCGCAATAAAACCAACTACAGATAAAAATAATTACACAACATAAAGGTTTACCTGAGTGACAAATATGAAGGTTATCAGTGACATTAAAGTAAATAAGTGAAACTTTTTTGCCTGAGGAATAAAAGTTGTTGCACATTCTGCTTTTTCTTGATTTAAAGGAGGGATATCTTCTGATATTTGATAGAGATCAGATTAAAGTAAAGGCATGCATTTGAAAAAAAAACAAAGTCCTTCCAGCTTTGTTCATAAACTGCATCAAGCCAGCAGACAAACTGTTTAAAGCCTATCAGATACAAGTGGGCAGAGCCTCCACAGTAGGACACATCTGAAGAAACACGATCATAACTTAAAAAACAGATCTGTATTTGGCTTGGACTGAGTTTAATGAAGCTGTTTTGGCCTGAAGACAATCTGAGACAATGCAAATGCCCGCTTTGTCTTTTTTCCAAAGTGCAAAAGAAATATTTGTCTTCAGGAATTCTTCCCCCCCATTTGATTTTAATCCAATTTCATCTTCTGACTGGCTGCGCAGCAACATTCCTTCTGCCCAGTTTAGGCTTTAAAACATTCCTCTCTAGTTAAACGCAGAGAAGAACCGAAGAACCTGTAGAGCTGCCAGACGTGCTGCTTCCCATGAACTCGAACTGCTCTGTCCTGCTATCCACAAAAACTCAAACTCTTACATTAAACATCGTTTTATTTCTTCAAATGAAACTCAGCTAACAGAAAGAAACATAGCCTCACACGTGAATAATAATAAAACAAATCTTTCTCCATCTTGTTCGACAGCGGGGGGAGCATTAAGGTCAATGTCCTCAGGTCACTACAGTCACCTCGCTTTGTGTCCTTCTACTGAACTGTCCAACCCCCCTGATGTTGCAAACCGTCCTTCAGAGAAACTGAGAACAGAACTGAACCCGGAGACAGAAACCAGAGAGAAACGCTGGCAAAAGCAAACAGTCTCACTGCAACGAGGGGGGGGGGGCAAGGAACAATGTCCCCATTCAGACACACGCTTATCTGATCCAAACAGCCAAACGCTTGACGTTTTAATTTATTACACTCTAAAAATACTCAAAATTAAACCATTTAAAAGGTAGACGTTTAAAGCTAGGCAGGTAGGATTAATCAACAGATTTTATACGGAACATTAAGCATTAAAAATGAGAGAAAACAGAGTTAAAAATAGAGTAAACAGAACGGAATAAGGTGGAAACTTGTGCAAAATGCAGACGATCGTACAGATGATGCAACGGGATTAAAGCAGGAGTTCAGCTTGTAGCCTGATCAACGACATGAATAATGAAGTCGCACAGCAGCAGAGTTTTCTACCTTCATTCGGTGCAGAGAAACCGAGCAGCCGGCAAGGAAGGAACGGGAGGATGAGGTGCTCTGCAGGCAAGGAAGACCACCGAGTTCACAGGAGACACGGGGGACAAAAACTGAGCCGAGTCGAGAATCTGGCCTCCAACAAAACTGAGCATCCAGGCAAATTTTCAGTCTTGATTTAAAGTTTTATTTACCATCACTAACCAGAGAGAAACCCTGTAATCTGCAGCAGCGTCGAACAGTTCTCACATTCTGACATTATCAGGATTTTAAATGAACCACAGAAACCCAGTAATGGTTTCACAGCCTCCATGTTCTGGTTGGTAAATATGGTTTTAACTGAAAACAGGAGCTGTTATCACTATGTGAAAATTAAAAAAATGTTTGATTACATCACTCTTTTTTTCCAGTCAACAACAAGGCATCAGTCCAGGGATGGGCAGAGATTTTCACATACCTGAAGTCTAGTTACAACTGGTGAATTTAAAGATTTTTTGTTTTGTTTGGTTTGGTTTAATACACCAGCACCTGGTGGGGATACGCCAAGCTGTTTCCTCATGTCTGTTTCCAGTCAGCGTGCCCACACCCCTTACCAAAACATAGGAAAAGTGAAACATCTCAGAGACATATTTACCGGATGAACTGGGGAGAGTGTTTCTGCTTAAAATGCAAACCTAATCTTTCAGTAAAATGAGTGAATTCAGAAGAAAATCTTTATTTTCGCCTCCAGGCTTTGGGCTCATTTCCACACATTCAGATCAAACTGCTTGCATGGTGTGTGTGTGTGTGTGTGTGTTATGTTTGTCAATGATGCATCATGGCCATATTGTAATCCTTTTTCATTATAAAACTTGTATAGCTGACAAAAATTAATGCAAATTTGATGTTTGCTGTAACAGACTGCAGAAATCTGCTGTCTGCTCGTTTAACATTCAACAAATAAACATCTTTAACCAACGACAGTCCTTTATGACAACAGTTCTGTTCTGTGCCATATCAAAATAACATGTTTACGGTCCTGACCTCAGACAAATTATATTTTCTTCCAGCTTGTCGCCACGGTGACCTTCACACAGGTTGTTGTTTAACTGGCTGATGCTAAAATCAATGCAATCAGAGGAAGTGCTGGGAGCGCGTGTTTTCTCACCAAACACAAGTCAGAAAAGACAACAGAGGATCCGAGTCGCTCTCTTTGGGGATATTTTCAAACAACAACTGCTTCTCGACATCCACGTCCACACATTGTAAACAGGAAACAAATTCAGAAAAATCTCTATCCAACAAGCAACCAAACAAAAGGTCGATGCCGATGCCTTAACAGACAGCTTTCCTAATTTTAGCGATTTCAACCCAAAGCTTTATCATTATCTGACTTCTTCAATAATCCAAAAGAGAATTTTAAGAAGAAGAAGAGGATAAAAGTGAGTTAAAAGCAACAGACACGATCAGAAGGTGACTCAGAGGCATCAGAATCCAGTTATCTGGAGGTAACGGAGAGAACAAATCCTCTCTGAGTGATGTCATTCTTTACCGCCTGCTTCTGTGAGCCTCACTAAGAGCGGGTTTCAGTGATAAAAAGAACGTTCATTAAGATCAGATCGGCCGTGTTGTTGCTTTTGATTCCTTAAATGAAGGAAAACGTTATTATTACTGTTCACTGCACAAAGCTACATCAAAATGATGCAGAAGAAATATGAAGCGCCACTAAATCTGCTCAGGATTCAGTCTCCAAGTCTCTGCTCTGCAACCACGTCACCATTTTTAAGATATTTCAACTTGTAAATATGTCCTCCTGCATTACGTTGAGTCCTGATGCAGGACAGCAGGAATCCACGGAGCTGAATCAGATCTGATGTGACCTTTAGTTCCTGGAAGTGGCCGAGTGTGTACATGAAAACACCAGCGCTGTGCTCCAACAGGGCTGCTTATATGAAACAGAAGGCGTCGCGGTGAAACGGTCCCGTTCCTTTTCCGTGCGGCGCCACAACAAACACAGAAACTAAAAAAAACGAGCTAAGAATGTGTTTGCAAACATAACTGATGCCGTTTAACTTCAGCTTCCTCACTAACAGCTTCAACTCTGAGGCAAATAAAAACAAAGAACGCAGCAGACTGAGCCCCGTCTACCAGACATTCTCTCTTTGTTTTTGATTATATCAATACGATCAAACGGCATGCATGAACCTGCAGCCTGGCTCGCAGCAGAAACCTGAAAGGGGACTCGAGCTGCAACACAATAACCTGTTTTCTAAGTTCAGTGACAGTGAGGATCGGGTTACCAGCAGCCTCTGAGCTTACAGATACTCCGGAGGGGCAACATGAAGCCACACACTGAACTGTGGGAGAATTTATGCTGATACTTGAGCTCCGACTTGGAGGACCCCATTTGCATTTTTATACGCCGTTTTGACAGCTGTTTCTGGTACCGAGTGATATCTGACGGGAACAGCAGCTCAGTCTGCATGTTTGTTGTAATATTTACATTTGTAACAGGCCAATTAAATCAGAGAAACAGAGAAAATCTAAACCCTATCCATCCTGGGAGGAATGGATATCGCCCGCTGACTTTCATGCCCGTGTTTAAGACTAAGATGATCTAAGATGTGCTGAGAAACGATGGAGCTGCAGCCATTTTGGTCCAGACTGGTGAAATTATGTGAAATATTCTGCATGATCTGTTAGTGCTTGGAGTACCTTCTGTGAGTGACTTTCAGCTACTACCACTCCAAATTTTAGCTCATTATCTGTAAAATTCACCGAGGTTTATCTATTTTTGTGTCAGCTAAGGTCGATTAGCTGTGGTGGCCATCTTGACTCCGAATATTGTTCTTCATCCGATGATTGCTTTCAGTTTCGTTAAAATCCATCCACCGGTTCATGAGATATTTAGCTAACAGACGGACAAATGAACACAGAGAAAGGCAATTACATGATCACCCAATAACCCTAAAATAAGACTCAACAGAAAGAGGAGCCTGATGTTTATAATATATAGAAACTTTGAAGCTTAAAGTCTTTTTATAGTTGCTTAGAATCGCTTGTAATTTGCACCCATTTCCCCAAACAATTATTTAATTTATATAAAGCTGAAAAAACTCAACACCAAATGATATCTCGAGGCTCGAAGTCGTAACATGTTGGCCTATTTACTCATTTTTACATCCATCCAGTTGTCAGAGTAAATTGGTTTAATTCTTTAGGTCTTTTTTAGTAAATAATTATTGGTTTCAGATCTCAATCAGACTGCATCCTAAAACTATCCAAGTCTAATTTCCTCAGCAATTATGCAATTACTTCAAACAGGCATTACTGGCTGCAGGGCTGAAAGTTCAACCTCTCCAAGATCTCAAACCACAAACACGACGAGCACGAAACAAAAAGATCAAATCTACGATCGCTGAACCTCAAGATGCCTCGCAAAACAAAAAGGTGTCGGAGCGAAACCGCGGGGGATCAGAGGTGGAGGACGGATGAAACGGGAGCAAACGCAGCAGACAGGTGCAGCAGACTCTGCAGCAGCTGACTCGGATCAGATGAACAATCTATTGAGCCCAAACAAAGAAAAGCCATCAGGCTCAGAGCGATCACAGCTGAGAGGCCGTCAGACTCGCAGCACTGAAGGCTTTGAAATCAAACTTTCAGGCCCTCGACAAATAAAAGCCTTCTTCTTCTTCTGGTTGTATTTATTACTCGCCACAGAAGGAGGAACAATGTTTGGGCCCGTGTCTGTTCGGTCGTCTAATATCTCATGAATTACTGAGCAGATTTTAATGAAACTTTTAGAGAATAATCACTGGATGTACATCTACAACCAATTATCTTTTGGTTTCACTTCAATTCAAGATGGCCGCCACAGCCAACTGAACTTAGAAAACATAAAAATGTCTATAACTTCAGTCAGTTTCACAGATTCTGAGTAGCTGAGTATCATTTACAACAAGAACATGGAGCGCAACAAATTGCATAGTTTCTTTGCTTAAAGAAACAAGCCTGTCTGTCTGTTAGCAAAATATTTGGTGGACCAGTAAAAGGATTTCAGTGAACCTTTAAGAGAGAAATCATAGGCTGCACATCTACAACTGAGCAACACGCGTTCCATAAAGGATTGATAGGCCTTAAGTGTGGAAAGTTTGGTTAAATCTATGATAGAATGCCTGAATTTGGGTTGGAATGAAGCCAAGAAAAGGTCATCGTTTCTTTTTGTTTTGATTGGTTCCTGAGGTGTTTCGGCCCAGTCGGTCCCATCTCCACCCAACGAGCTCCAGGATGCGTGGAGCCGGCTGCGGACCGGAGGCGGTGCTCGCGCCGCCGTGATTGACTGCTATCAGGAGACGATCTCGCGGTCACGCTCCTCTGGTTCCTGGCAGAATGTGACAGGAGGAAATCCTGTCTGTCAGAGGTGGAAGTGTGACAGACAGGAACTACCAGCTGCACCACACAACTGCTCCCTCCAAAGATTCTTCCTGTAACTTTCCACAGCATGAAGCTTCTGGCACTGATTTGGTTTTCAAAGTACGATTCCAGAAAAACACTTTTGGTAATGCATTAAAATGTTCACTGTATCATTCAGGTGATGAAGACAGAAATCATCTAGCAACAAGTTTAATTTCCCTGCCATCATCCTGAAAGCAGAGCTGCAGCTGCAGATCATTGAAATGTTTCCTGATCTTTGTTGATTATTGTGGATTAAAGCATCTTCATAATACTGAGGCGACAACTCAAAAATACTTTAATTCATCCAATAAACACCTAATGAAGCACTTCTGTTAGTTCTGCTCTCTGAGGTTTTTAAGACTTTTTCCAAGACAGGCAGAAAAAAATGTTTTGTATCAAATTATTTAGTCATTGTGTGGATAATCAGTTCCATTTTTAAGCATGATTAATATTTGTTTTTATATATAAATTAAAGGGAAGGATTCTTTAAATGAATGCCAAAGTTTTAAACAAAGATTTTGCATGATTGGTTGGTGCTCAGAGCACATTTTGGGGATACTCTCAGCTACTGCCACACCAAAATTGAGCTCCAAAATTGAGCCATTCTTGTGCCAATCATTAGCTGTGGCAGCCATCTTGAATCAGGCTGACTCCAAAAAGTAGTTAGTTGAAGATGTACATCAAATAATTACTTTCTGGGAAGTTTATTAAAAACCATCATCTGGTAATTAAAGATGTATCAGTCTTTAAAGTAGGAGGTTAGTGAGCTTTCTGAAAATTGTTCTTTTGACAAATATAAAATTACAGAAGTTTTTACGTGTGTAAAACCTGCGAAGCATCGATTCAGAGCGACAAAACAGCTCAATGAGTCATCGACAATTAGAATCTATTTATTTCATTTAGTAGCTTATTATAACACAAAGCGGTTTATTACAAAAACTCCAAAATACAAACACTTCAAACCTTGAAAACACAACCTAAATTTTACCTTTTCCTGTGATTTCTAGAACTTCTAAATTATTCTGACTAAAGCACAATAAATACCACTGATTTTTGTCCACATCATCCACCTCTTAACACTTTAAAATAGCCTAAAAACAAAATAAATTGTGTAATTTAGAATAAAATCACATGACTTATGTCACTTGTTTGCATGTTGTGTTCTTGAAAAGGACAAAAACATGTTTGATAAATGCTTTGCAAAAAGCAAGAAAGGACTAAATTAGAGGATAATTGTTCTGCAATTCAGTGAAAGAACCCACAATGAGGGAGCGAGTAACCAAAGAATCAAAGAGTTGGTTGGGGCCACTAAAAGGGTAAAATAACCAGCGAGAGTTCAATAAATCTCTGCAGAGGAGGCAGTGGGAGCTCATTAAGAAGGTGAAGCTGCAAATGATCCAAACTAATCAATCATTCAGTCAGGGAGGAGAAATCTTTAAGAATAACCGCAGGAAATGTTGGCTAAAAAAATGTCGTTTTGACTGCAACCAACCACACGAGTAAAGGTTTAATGGCTGAGCCTGGAATAGCCACGCAGCAGACATGAACAGTGGTCTTCTGCAGTCCAAACAGATGACCTCCAACAAACATCCAAACGTCTAAATCCTGGTTCGAGTCGGAGCCTTAAACTCGGCTTCGTTTTCCCACCAGAGCGGACAGAAGCACTGCCAAGAGGAGCTTCGGTGCTCTGTCACGTTAAAACATCCCAGCTTGTCCCTTCGGATGACAAACACAAACCACAACCATGGAGACAACGTGACATCATCACCACACGTTCCTAGAAGGTCTCGGCTCAGCCAATCAGAGAGCTAAACAGGTACGAGGAGCAAAACAAGCAATTCTGAGGGGAGTTTGTGGTTAGATGGAGTGAATGATGTTGGAGCTTGGAGATAAAAGTGTTTTATTTAGCTGATAACTGTTTAACTATAGTTTGAATGAAACACCATGTGTGTAGAAACCAACCGGGAGGATTGTTCCTCAGAGATTTCAGAGTGAAAAGAGCACTGATGGCGTGACAAAGTCTCATGAGAAGAAAACGACTTTCAAAGAAAACCTGGCTTGGTTTTAATGCACATGAAGCGTCACAACAAATTACAAACATTTACAAGCCAACAATGATATGTAACTGTTGTGTTATTCAGTTCAAGCGTCATGCAGACGCTGTCAATTGTGACAGACGTGTCTACAGAAAACTGTAGCAAAGTTTACCTGTGAATGTGGATCAATAAATCAAGGTAATGGCCGTCTGCCATGATACTGACAAGAATAACAATTACATTGTCATGATGCAATGAGGAAGTGGATGTAATATAATATACTGGAGTTTTCTGCTCATTAGGATTCGTTTTAAAAGACTTTCCAAAATATGAATTTATTATTTTCATTCTAAAATAATGAGTCCTTATCACAATTTCTGGCATTAAGGCAATAACTCTAAAATTTGAGGTCCAACACGAATCTGAGAAAATCTCTCACTATTTGAACTAACAAATTGGCAGCAATTCGCTTTTATAAATAATTTCCAAAACTTTAAAAAAAAGCCTTTAGAGCTTCAGTCGTTCAGCAGTTCTGCGTGTTCGGACACGTTCTGATCCAAGCCGAGTACATCTCGGCCATTCTTCCTCCCATCCCAGATTTAAAGAAGGCTTTAAAGAGGCGGGTCACGCCGAAATCAATGGCTTGTCCCCATTAAAGCGGAAGGTGACGCCTAAAACCCAACTGTCATTAGCGTCTGAATGAAAACAAACCGTCCTGATCCAGTTATGAGGCCGAATCCACAGGATTGAGAGACAAAGTACCAGAGGATTTGCTGACGTAGAAGTTGCAGGAACAGTTGGTGAACAGGCAGACAGCGGTGCGTGAGATTATTTCATAAAACATGCACTTCCACAGACAGAAACGCTGCTGTCTGCAAGCATCATGTGATCGTTTGACAGCGGAGGGGAATATCTGCCAACGGCCTCAGCTGGTTCAGATTTCAGCTCGGCAAAGAGAAAGGCAAAAAATTAAGGAGGTTTCACAGCAGTGTGCTGAAATGTGCACCGTTTCACAAAACGAAGAACTCACAAAGGAACAGGAGGTTCACCAAACCAAAAGCTCACCGCTCGACAGGAACAAAGTGCCCAAACCCTTCTGCCGTGGAGGAGCTGAGGTGAAATCTGTTTGGCTCCAAAACCTTCTCAGACGAGTTCCAACAGGTGGCTCATTGACAGTAAAATGAATAAATGATATTTTCCTCATGAATCATTTTGTCGCCGTGTCTCCATCGGAGATAAAAATGCCAGTTTTACTGGAACAGCCTGCAGGTCAACAGGTGGAAAAACAGAGTGTCGAAGCTCACCCCGATGGCACAAAACAACAAGGAGAAAAGTGGAAAAAAACAAAAGCAAAGTGACTTTATGTTACTTTCATCCACAGACTGGATGCATCTGCCATCTGTCACGTCTCCAGCTGCTGTGGCTACCTGATACCAGCTTGGCTTGAGGGCCGGCGTCGGGTCAGAACAAACTGAAGACAAAAAACCAAAAGTCTGCTTTAAAAAGCTCCTTTTACTGAAATGCTGTTAAAAATATATATACAGTCAGCTCAGGAGATAAAGTAACCAAATGCCTGATGGTTTCAGCTCTGCTTTACCATTCTTTTAAGGATTATTATTAGGATTTTGCATATTTATTATTTAATAATTAACATTTTAGCCAAATAAATTTCCCCTCAGCATAAATAAAGTATATCTGCAGAATGTCGCCATCGAGCTACCTATCTGAACAGGCAATTTAAAGGTGCACAATTACGGTTTAAAATATGTTTGAAAATCCAGACATTTATTTAGAAATAAATGTCAGCAGTGGAAGGGGGAAACTGTTTCAGTTATATAACCAAAAACATATAATTGTCTGTTCCATCCTAAGCTCCCAGCTGACTCTGGGCTCAGGATATGTCGGCACTTCATGATGATGTTGCCATTTTTGCAGGTGTGGAGTGTTTATGGTTAAAGCTAGAAGCCAGGAAATTTGGTAAACCTGAGATTTTGAAGCATTAAAACTTTAAAATAAACTTTAATAGAGGAAGAACAGCTTTGCTTCTGATATATCCTGCACCTTGAAATGAGAATAAATTCACGTTAAAAACATTCTTCTTGCAAAGAGATTTTTTTTCCTAATCTTTGTCAATTGTATTGTAAGGCTTTTTGAACATCCAGTGACTATTTACTGGAAGTGTTATGAACCAGTAGTTCATAAAATATTTTGCTAACAGGCAAACAAACCCACATACAGAGAGACACAAGCATTTACATGACTGCACACCTTTCATGGCAGCAGGTGATAAAATCAGCAGTCAGCATGACTTGCAGAACCAACACCTAAAACCTGCAGTTTTATAACGCTAACAAGTATACTTTGGTTGCATGTTTTATTTGCAAACTGTGGCTAAAATACTAACAGTATATGCAAACTAACTCCTGCATGTGTTGGTTTTGTGGTTCTGATGCATCACTCGTCGATGCATGAGGCGGGATCATTAACTGCTCGTGCTTACAGCTCACAGATCTGCCACTCTTAATAAATACATAAATCTTCAAGATGCCTCTGGTTAATGTGGTCAGATTTGTGACATTCAGTTTAAATCAGAACTGCGTGACCAAGGTGTGGTGTGTAGGTGCATGAGTTAGCATCTGCGGGGAGTTTGGAGGCCTGCGCAAACAGAGAAATGGAACAAACAAGCCTCGACAGGCAGGAAACACAGCCCCGATGGCTTACAGACGGTGTTGTGTAAGGTTTATGGATGCACTTCAAACAGACAGAAATGCATTGCAAAGGAAAAGAAGAAACTTCGTTAAGAGGAAACATTTGTTGTGTGTCCATGTGTCTGTCAGCAGGGGGGTTAATCTGCAACAAAGATGATAAAAATGTGTCATCTGGCAGCCATAACGTAACATGAAATACTTCTTTAATACTCATCCTGATCGCCCACCGCCATGAAAGGCAGGTGATCGTGTAGTTGCCTCTACAGGTGTGTGTCTTCATGTTCATTCGTTAACTTTTTGGTCCAAGATGGCTGCCACAGGTAATCAACCACAGCAAACACAAAACTGTCTATAATACAGCCAATTTTAGAGATACTGAGCTCAAATTTGGTGTGGTAGTAGCTGAGAGTTATCCCCAACAGATCGCATGCGAGCTTCCAATATCAAATGTGTGCAACCTTATTTTCGAGATTTAACCAAAACAGCTAAAGCTCCATCATTTTTCAATATAGAACTTTATAATCTTGGCATTAAAAGGTGCTTAGTCTATATACATTCATTCATGGACAGCTAGGCCTTTCATTTGGTTAGTTATTGTGATAAATAAGGTCCATTTCTTATAAATATATGTAAAGAGTGCTTCTATAGGACTATTTATAAGAACCCTACAATAAAAAGAAGCAGAAGCGGAAGAGAAAATGAAGCCTATTTGAGAAGATGGCCTGTGAGGATGGTGGAGGAGGTAAGAGAGAAGGTTGTGGGCAGAAGGGAGGTAGGACCACAGGGAGATCGAGATGCATATTACAGTTGTTTCCTCCTCTACAATCTGGAGAGAAAGTAGGGGGGGGGTAGTTACAGCAGGATGAGATCATTTATTTTGGCTCTCTGAAATATTTGATGAAATCCCAGTCATAACCTCAGAAGAATGCAAAATCCATCTGGCTTTGAGGTCTGAAGTGACCCATGGTTGTAATTTACATCCCTGCACACGGCCTTACAAAAGCAATTAGGAATTCCCATCTGACTGCCGTTGTCAAGTCACATTTTTGGAAACCTCCCTGCTCTGTTCCGACAATTAAAATGTCCGACGTGTTTTCAGAACATAAACCAGTGGCTGGAAAGACAAAGACTTTCAGTTTAGGTCTGCGTGCGTTAAAAGGGCCCGTTGGTGGAAGTCATACGCAGACGGCAGTCACTGCACTCATTTACCCTCTGCAGGCCGGGTGATGTAAGAGGATAAACTGCAGGATCAGGGCTCTGTCTGCTGCAGAGACACACACTGATGTGCATGATAGCTGGAAACTTTCTCTTTTTAAAGCAACCTTTAAAAAAATCTGAATGAGCTTTTATAAATGTCCTTCAGTTCAAAGAAAATCTGAGTGAACATTTCAAGCCCTGGTCTCAGTTAATGGGACATTAAGACATTTCCCTGCATGCCGTGCGATTGTAGCTCATGTTACTTTTAAATTTAGCTAAATTTCTTTATTCTGTAAACATGCTCCAATAATAACTCCATCCTGCCTCTTTTAGGACCACGAATGTGGAAAAATATTTCAAAATGGCTGCAAATGTAAGGAGCGTTTTTCCTGAGAGCACCCAGTTGGAATGTTGCCCATCCCCGTCGATGAAAAATCCTAATCTAAAAATATGATGTAGGAGGTAATCAAAACAGAAAAAAAAAAAACATGCAGATTAACAACAATAAGTCATGGACTGTTTATAGAGAGCCAGCTGGACTCGGGCACAAACCGTCATAATCTTTGGCAGCAGTGAGCCTTTTTTTATCCGCGAAGTCTGGATTTTGAAGATAGAGGTATTTGCAGAGTCTCTTTCTCGATGCCAGTCTTTCACGAAGCCCCACTGGACACTAACAGCATGACGACGAAAACAGAGGAAAGGCTGCAGCTGATGAATGTAGAACCATCTAAAACATTTTATCTGGCCCCCAACATTTTATTAAATCTGGCCCTTCAGTCTGTGACAGATCGAGTCTCTGTCACTTCTCATTTTACTTAAAGAACTGAATTTAGTGAAGTCTTCCTGTGACGGTTACTTTGAAGCCAAGAAAATTAAGTTTCAGTTTCAGTAATCTTTGATTTTGACATAAAAAGGACACATCAGATGGGACAGATCAAACTCTTGTTGATGAATTTGCAGCCAAGAAACAGTACTGGTGTATATTGTCATTTTTAGTATTTTCTTCTTGTTTCAGTGTCAATATTAGGAGCTGTATGATTGAATTTTGTTAATGGCTTTTTAGATGTTTAATGGAGAATGCTAATGATACCTTCTTAAGTTCATTCCATTTTTATTTGTTCATTAAAGTATGTTTCTTCTAAATTCTTTATAATATCAAACTGGGAAAAGGTATGAATGATCTGACATATTACATCTAAAACCAGTGCTAATTTATGTTTTTTTTTAAATAAATATTAATCAAAACTTGACCCTTGGCTAAGATCAAGTTTTTAATTTTGGCCCCCTTGTGTATCTGAGTTTAACACCCCTGATCTAGAACATAAAGTTTGAAACTTTTACACGCTGTTGATGGAGTTACCCCTCACAGACCGTCATATTTAATTCAGAAGGCTTGGCAGTGATCAGAAATGTTGGAAAGTCATCTGTGAGCTACAGAACCTGGTAGAGTTTCTGCTCAGAGTCATTTTGGAGAGCACGATATTAGCACTTAAACACAGCGATGACATTCAACCACATATCCACGCCAAAGAGAAAAACCCCTTAAAATCAAATTCAATCACTGAGGAAAAAGGTCGACGTGGAGAAAAATAGGTAAAGATTTTCACAACTTGATGACAAAACAGCAAATGTGTATTTTCCTTCAAGGTTAGAACCATGATTGTTGTGAGGTCAGGTGAACCGGACTTCTAAAATCATGCTTATTGTTCGAACAATTAGCGGCGATGATCTAATTTTTCCCTCCGACTTCCTGTCTGAGGCAATTCTGCAGCCTAATATCACTTGCATCAGCACTAATATTTGCTTAACGTGATTACAGCAGTTCTCAGGAAATCCACCTTTATTGTGATTTACTGCAACAAGATTTTATGGCAATTAGGTCTGAGAATGACTTCCCCTTTTTCTGAATTGTGCAGATTCAAGGTGGGTTGCCAGATAAAAACCTTTTAGGGGTTCTAATCAAAGGAGATGCAGGTGGTTGGGGAATCATTAAAGTGGCATTTAATCTGAGAAAATATCAATTTAAGCATTTTTAAAAGAAACCACACCGAAGCCCCATGTTTCTACCCAGAACAGACATCCAGATTGCACTTTTCAGCTTTACTGGCTGTAACCAGAACAAGCTCTAAGCTTTTTCCAGCCAAACACAATCACATTAGTGAGACAAAAAATAAATAAATGAACAAAGCTGACCAAAATCAAGCTTGCTGAACAAGCTCAATTCAACAAATCTAACCAGGTAAAGCAGCTAAGGTTCTTTATGACCAAAGCAAGTTTAGGTTTCAGATAGAAGTCTATGAAATCAACCCAGCAAAACCAAAACTAAATTATTCTGAAGTATTAATCAGCTTTACAACATTCAGGAGATGCATTGTCATTCATTTGAGTTCAGTTTTCAGAATCACCAAGTGCAATCTTCAAATAAATAAAGAAAAAGAACTGAAAATGGTCAGAAATAAAGAAATTGGTTTCACCAATCAGTAGAATAGAGCATGTCAGACAAGCCCAGGGATGTCAATGCCGATGCATTTAAATAGTCATATACAAGAGTTAAAATGTTTGCAAATGTTACAGTATTACTGCTTCATTTAATTCTTTTTTTGTACAATCTTAATGTTTTTCCTCTGTATCATATTTAGTAGAGAGTTGGGTCCTGTGATATGGAAACTACGTGAACTGGGGCCTTTTATCGTTTCTTCTCAAAATCTGGAGCTAAAAGATTAATAAAGAGGCAAATAAAATGGACATTTAGAATCCAATAAAAGCCAAGAATTATAACAAGGACTGTCTCTTCAGTTTGGCAATGAATAAGGATTCAAGTTCTGCAACCTTTGTGCGACAGAAGACTTAACAAGCGCAGTCAGCAGGGTTCAGATTCTGGGTACAATAAAAAAAAAATGGATTGAGATCGCCTAAATGGGGCACTTGTTTCAAACAAATGGCCTCTTCTTTGAGATGCCAGGCGCGTTGGGTTGGGTGTCCCAATTCATGTGTGTTCGAGGGCAAACTTAGGAGAGCTGAAAACACACACACACACACACCAACACACACAATCTTGTCTGATCATGTCAAAGAAGGCTGCAGTCTCACGCCAAACCCGACGGTTTTTCTCACAGAAAGCTTTCCAATTCTATCCAGAAAAGGGCTTTTTAAACGTCAGCTGTCACTGCTAAAACAAGATTCATTCAAGACTTTTCAGAACAGACTATTGTTCATTGTTAAGTTTAGATTCTTTTCTGAATAAGGAGCCATTTACAAGCAAAGATACTTCACACAAACATCAGATTATGTAAGAATATTATCCAATGCAACCAGATATAGCTGCATGAGGAGAAAGTGTTATAAATGCTCGTGTCGTTTGCACTGGTGGTTTATCGAGTTCTTCCTGCAACATTCTGCAGGAATGCATGCAACTAAACCTGTCCTGCTGAAGACACTTCTGCACAATCTTACTAAATAAATACAACACTCGTTAAAACTCCTGAACATGAAGCTTCAAGCTCTGCAGTCAGGACAGAAACACAGATTAGATTACACAAAAGTGCTCTTTTACAAATATCTGTTCGTGGTTTTCTTTCCTTTATTCTGTCTCATAAATTAAACGGAAACTAAATATTTTGTGGGGTCAGATGTTCGAAAACAAAAAGCATTTCTTCATAATGAAACCATTTAGGTGCACAAACTCAAACTAAACGTCTGCAGTCGACTTCCACAATAGGAAAACAGAGAGAGCTCTTCTTCGGGATTTACTTTAATCTCTGGGGATTACTGAGATATTATATAATTTCTGGGAAGAATCAGACTGGAAACGGCCAGCAGTAAGTCCCATCATGCCCAATCTGATGTGCTGCACAAAACTTTCCATTCACTCAAATGTACATCAAGACATCTTTAAAAACGGGCAACAAATTTCTCAAAGAAACGTTTAAGTTTCAGTGAATTATGAGGGTTTTTTTCCAACTTTTATCATTTTCATTTAACTTTCTCTGTATTGTTTAAATAGGGATAAAAAATAGCAGCAAAATGTAACCCAGCTACTGTTTCTGCATTACAGCCTCAACATTTATTCGCAAAAACTGATTCTACCAAATGTTTTCTAAATTGTAACACAGGAAACGGATTCACTGCTAATAAAAATACCTTAAATAACCATTTCTTTTGCAACACACCACAGATTTACATTCCCTGCTTCAATAACAGAACTTAATTTATATCCAGCTGCTGAAAAATAGTTTCCGACTTCCTAAAAATACAATTTTTTTAAAAGAAACATTTCAACATTTGGTAAAATCTAGTAAGTTTATAAAAGACATTCACCAGGAAGTTTTATTTTTCAGTCAGTTGGTGGCTATGAACAGATATGTCGCCAGTTTTGTGATCCAGGTAGGCGTCTTTAATGTAATTGCCTGTGTTTGACGATTTAGCAAAATATCTCACACACCAGTGGACGGTATTTTAATGAAGCTGTAAAAAAGTTGGTTTTAGATGCCCCTCTACTACTAAATAATGGTTGGGAATCAATTAGACTCAAGATGGCCACCACAGCTAATCAGATACTGAGTTAAAGGTTGGTAGTAGCCGAGAGTCGTCCACACACTCAAAGCAGATTACACACGATCTTTGTTTAAAACAACCCTGTTTGTGTGTTAGCAAAATAACTCAAGAGCCAGTGGACAGATTTGACTGAATGGCCTTCAAGGCGGCAGGCGATATGGTTTCCTTCTTGGAATAAACTTTGCCTCACCCTTTTTTATTATTTTTACATATTTAATTAAGTGTTTGATTAGCCAAAAATGCTGCAACAGAAAGTCTAAGAAGTAGTTTTTCCATCACTCCCTGCAGCCTGAACCAGTAAGTTTGTCGTATTACTCAAGGCAAAAGTAGTTTACAAAAACTAAAAGTGAAACCAAAACATAAATGACACACGTGTGTAAAATAAAAGGCTCTCTGACGGCTCGATTTTCCACGTGAGGGTGACACATCAGCTGTTCGGCCCCAGAGCCGTTCTTCCTGTTCAGCAGCGTTTTTCCTGCGTCTCAAATAACAATTTACTCAGCTGAGTGAAACCAAAAGACAGGCAGGAATTCAATTTGTGCTTCACTCAACCACCAGCAAATCCGTTACCACTTCTGCCGTTTTATAGTTGCAATAAATATTTATTATGCTGCTAATGACGAGTCTCAGAGACCCGTGGAAATCCTGACTTTATGACTGACACAAAGTCTCTCTGTGGGAGCGATGAATCTTGAATTACAATCAAACAAGTGCAGATCAGCCGTGCCAGAAACACACCCAGGAGAGGATGAAGGCTCGGATCTGCAGAGGTGTCCAAGAATCAAAGCTGCTCTTTCACGTCATCAGTAAAGCAACTCTAAAGGCAAATACATGTTGTTTTTTTAAACTTGGTCAAAAACTAGAATCATATTTACATTTATATGCATCACTGTCCCAACAAGAGATGTCTCTGATACTGATCTGAGTCCTTCCAGATAGAAAATTTCCCAGTTTAGATATCCAATCTGATGCTGACAACCAGTGTTTACAACCAGCAGTTGCAAAATGCAAACCTCAAGGGCATAAAAGTCTTTAAAAATCAACTTTCTGTTTACATTTGACATCCCTGTAGCTCAACAAAGCACCGAGAAAAACAATTTTTGTCCGTGCTATTTTTAAGCTTTTGATAAACACAACTAAAAAGAAATAAGGCAATGTTTTTATGAACAAAAATATTCACAAAACGCATTATTTTAAGGTCTTGGTGGTCACTATCAGGCTAAAATAAATTGTAAAACAAAGTAGGAATTATGTTTTTAAAAAGCCAAATGGAAGAGAGTAGAAGAGCAATGGCCAAATCAACTAATGTGTGATTTATTCCAACTAATTTATACAAATTCTTACTTTGAGATGAGCAGAAATCCAAACATTAAGAGTCTAATATCAATAATCTGAATATAACACTGAAGGATCAATAAAACTTTAGATCCCAGCTGGAGAAACGGACCAAAACAGAATTAAAGAAAATAAAGTTTTGGCCTCCAAGCCAGGTTCGTCACATTAGCCGACTGAAATAATTTCCTCATTAACTGTTTTGAGGAGTAACTAAGACATCACAGCAGAGAGGAATCACCCCCCAACCCCCCATCATGTCTCCGCTCTGCCCAAAGGCCAATAATCATCTGTCAAAGGCACAGCTCTCATTTGGTCCGTCCTATATTTGGCAGACAAAGCCTCATCAGCCTGAGTACTGGATTCAATTTTCGTGAACATCATTAATCTCCATTCATAAATAATTTCAGCTACAGTAATGTAAGCCCTACAGTCTGAGCAGCAGCGGCAGGTTTTCTCTACCTTAATTCACATTCGTATCAAATTGTGTTTTAAAAATGGGTATTTTGCTAAAGCTGGACCTTTGAGTTTCCATGGAGAACTTGATTGGTGCTCCTTTTTTTTGTTTTCCCAACACAAGGTTTACTATCTCGGTTCATAACAAAAGAAACAAATAAAATTCAATTTTAAGAACCGGACAAGGAGATTCTCGCTGGGATTTCAGAGGCGGGAGGAAAATAATAAGCACACAGTCAAACAAGAGGTTAGAAACGCTGCAGAACAGGAATTTGGTGAGAATATTAAGTCTGTGACTTAGTATTTCTCAGAGAAATACAGTATATCTCAGCAGGGCTGCTGTTTGCTCGGTGTCCTGACATTCTTCAGAGACAATCCTCGCTCTGTGCTCAGAGATCCACATACAGCCAGTCCTTGACATTTCAGTTGGTGTCTGTCCGCTCGGTGGACATGGGACACTCAGCCCTGTGAACGAGGCCACTCTGCCTTCGGAAAACAAACCCACATTCATCTTACAGCCGTCTGAAATTCTGTCAGCGGTTTAAAAGAAAGGTGCACTGAGTGGACGACAGGAGCATGAATCTGAATCAGTCTTTTCGTCTTTTCACCTCAGATATGTGCAAATATCTGAGGTGTCAGCTACTCTTAACAGTGTTGGTGCCATTTTTGGTCCTGCATCTTTGCTGTGCAAAAATCTGCTTTACATCAGAATGAGGCTAAATGTTAAAAATATTTAACTTGCTTATTGTACTCGTTTTATTAAGATGTGCATCTTTGACTCTTAAGGCAAAACCCATTTCACTTCTTGCCCTACCTCAATCAACCATCGAGGTAATGTCAGCAACTGATTATCAGTCCCTCCAGGATTTCGCAGGCATTTTTTGTGATTGTTGCAGCTAAAATGCCTGATTTCGTGGGGCATTTTCCTAAAAGTTGCGATTTCTTTTTACTAAAATCAATAACTTTTAATATATAAACCAAAAATACTTCCTAGTTTTGTAAGATAATTACCAACAAACATTGATATTCTCAAAAGGTGCTTTATTTGAGAACTTTGATAGCTTCTAAACTGACATTCATGAGCATTTCTGGATTGTCCCTGGTCTGCAGCTCTCCTCACATGTTTTGCAGACACAAAGTGTTTGTCGATGCGTTTATGTTCCATAAACGGTTATTTTGTATTCCACGCTACACAAACCCACAAAGAAGAGACTAGACCGCAGAAACCGTGGCGAATCACTTTAGAAACAATAAATATTGGGTTAAAGTTGCAGGAAAGTTGCGGTGCTTTGGGCAAAGTTGCAAAAAGTTGCGATTTTGCGGGGTTTGCTTGATTTTGCATTAATAGTCTGGAATATGTATAAGCCTCTTGAAGGTTATTTTCACCAATTATTTTGTGATTTCAAACTGAAATCAGGAGGTAGGGGTAACCACAGGAAAACAGGCTTCATCTTTAATTACAGCTCCACTATGAGGCTAATTGAGCCCATTTCTTTGTAACCTAACGCCACATTTCCTCTTTATTTGACTACATTTCACATTTTAGCTGAAAGTAATTTGAATGTCGTCTTTTTAGGCATAGAGCCAAAAAAATATTCCTTGCTTAAAAGTACTCATCGCAAAGTCAAGAAGGCTGGTCAAAGAAGAATCATAAAGTAATAAACAAAGTCTGCACGATATTTCTCTCATATCAATGGGTAATGCGTCCTAAAATTAAAGATTTGTAAGCAAATATTGTGTACCACATTCATTTGTTCACCTATGGAAACAGCCAAAGTGACTAAAAATAGATCAACAGTGGTGATGTCTATGGAAGAGCCAAACATTTCACATAGAAATGTTAAACTTACAGCTCGAGCTTTCTCTTTTCTTTCACATTTAGCAGCAGTTTCACGCTCATATTTCTTCTCTCTGATTCTATGCTGGTCTGATTCTGCAATATTTGTTTACCTACAGAGACGACAGCCAGCCTAATGTAGGTCAACCGTGTGACTCACGCTTGCATGAGGTTTTTGGCAGATTCTGACGAGACCCACATTTCAGAACTGCATATCAATAAATCTGGAAAACTACTAGAGTAAACGCCTTCAAACTGCACCACTTGATATAGCTCAGGAGAACCTTTTTTATGTTTGAAGGCCAAACCTTTCCCATAATTTTTACATAAACATGACCAGATGACTTCAGTTCCAAGAGGACATTGTTTCTTTCTTCTTTCAGAGACAGTGTTTAGGCTGCGGACCCTCCATGTTTATTATAGGAGAAAGTCGATGACTACCCAGTTATGCCTGGAAAGTTTAGTATAACTATCAGTTAAGACCATTTAAGTGTTGCTGAGGCTCAAACCACAAAACTCCTGTAAGTCAACTTAAAGAGGGCTTTACAAAAACACAAAGATGAATACTACAGTGTTCTTAACCCAAGCAGTGATGCTGTTCTGTAAGAAACCCCTTAAAACGCTGAAACTACTTCAGCAGCATTGTCCCGCATGGTTTCTCATGTTTAACTGCCAAACACTGTTTCTATATCACATTTACCACCCGTGCCATTACATTTTCTTGAGCTCAAACCCTTTAACACTTGTGCAGAGTTTCCACAATGACTGTATTCTCTTAAAAACACACCAGCTCTCTCAACCACAAACGTTGCTGTGTGAGGAATAGCTTAAAATCTCTTTCATAAATAAACTGACTGACTATTCAAGGCTGACAAAAAAAATAGAAAGGGATAGGCAGAGAGGAGCAGATATTTATGAGCTTCCTGGTTCTTCTTCCCTGCACGAGTTTACATTTAACTGCTTCCCCTGTTTATACAGAAAACTCCGCAGCTGAACCAAACAAGAGGAAAAAGTGACGGGACCTCAACACACCACCGTGCGAAGCATCAAGAGAACTTCAAGTGCTGGTGATAATTTCTCACGCGTCAATCATGGGCATGACCTAATTGTTTACAGAGCATACGGAGAGATGCAGCACCATCAAATTAACCACCTTAATAATTAGGATGTGAATGCTTTGTCTGGTTAGAGACATAAAAAAGACCAAGTGATCTATTTTCTAAGGCAATCCGTCAGCTTTAATCTCCCCGTGTCATTACTTCATACAATCTGGACTCATTAACTCAGGCCATCTCCCGTACCCCCCCACCACACCCGCCTGAATGGTCAAGAGTTCATATCACAACAACAGGAGCTTTACGGTTTTATCTCTTGAGCAGAATCACAAAATCATCTGCAAAAAGCATCTGGGTGGACAGTTCGGGATTACTCTGGTTTTCCTGGAAGCATATGTCCCACCATCTACTTATGCAATTACATTACAACATATGTGGCTGATTTCAGTCCTCTTGTAAAAGCTGAAAGTAGATTCTTCAAATCCTGAATGAAATCCACACCCACCAATTAAACATCATCAAAGCTCTGATGATGTTTCTCACGACTAAAGCCAAAGTCTTATGATGCAAACACCAAATAAATCACAGTAAATTCGCCATATTCACCCCTCTTGGTGCGTTTCTCGTTTATTTGTGATTCCTCCAAGACTTTACAGACTTAAGTGCTTAATAATTCTGTGGATGTGAAACCTTAAGGGGTCTGTTTGCTTCTGCCTCGACTTAAATGGACACATTTGAAGTCATCAGAGAGGAGAGAAATCCATGTCCAGCGAGGAAAGGAATCACATTAACAGCACATTTCCGGTCGTGAATCATTTCTCAAGGTGCCTACCTTCCTCTAGATGTGAAAATGTGTTTAGGCTGAAACAGGAAGCACTTGACGGAGAAACAGGAATTCTGCATCCTTTCTCACCTTCGTACAGCAGCCAACTAACATCCAAATATGATGTTGGGACTGTGCGATTTTCAACATCTCGTGAGTTTATTGCAAGCCAAAGCTTCCAATTAACTCTGAGCGCATGATGAGGATAGAGCAGGGGTGTCAAACCCAAAATTAAAAATTTGGTCCTAGCCAAGGGCCAATCACGATCAATATTTATTAAAAATTACATAAATTAATTGGTTTTAGATGTATTATGTCAAATCATTCATATAGAAATATCAATGACCTTT
>NC_051449.1:2067360-2105591 GCF_001649575.2 Kryptolebias marmoratus | reverse complement strand
AATTAAACGAAATAAACATTTGAAATATATGAGTTTGTATGTAATGTATGAATATAATATACAAGTTTCACTTTTTAAATGGAATTACTGAAATCAATCTACTTTTTCATGATATTCTAATTTTATGACCAGCACCTGTATATTGTTGGCTTCTAAGTCACTGTCAGAGAAAACTTCACTAATTAGGCTCAGTTTTTTAAAGCAAAATAAGAATCAGAGACTCGATCTGTCCCAGACTGGAGGGCCGGATGAAATGTTACAGAGGGCCGGATCTGGCCCGCGGGCCTTGAGTTTGACACGTGTGGGATAGAGGACACCTGCTGAATCACAGCAGGATGCGAGGCGAGTTGAAAGAGTCCCAGCCGTCTTCCACTGGAGGACAGATCATTCGGGCTAAACCTCTGAGGCCACGACTCAACAATAATGCCCCTTTTCCACCGGCTCTAAAGGTCCCGGCTCCACTCTACTCCGCTTGCTTTGCGCGCGTTTCCACCGGCATTTTTTCGAGGCCGGTCCCTGCTTCTTTGGTCCCTGCTTCGGAGTAGGGCCAACTGGGCCGGCCCTGCTTCGTGGGCGGCGCCAGCTTAGCTCCTGTTCACTCATTGGTCGTGGGTGTGACCAGATGCAAACATAAAGCGCGAAGGTAGGAATATAAACAACAGCGTTAGCTTACCCTGCAACGTTTCTGCTGTCTGTCCCCCAGCTGAAGGAGCTGTAAAGACTGAAATCTCCGGCGGATAACAGCTGTCCTACTCATCCAGAGCATTTCTTCCACTGCGCCTCTCTTCCTGAAGTCTCAGGAGAATCCCCATAAGTTTAAAAAACAGCAACAACACAGGGCCAACGTTGTCCATAGCGCTTTCGTTGTTTACACAACTTGCGCCAAGTTTTCGTAGTTGTCGCAAGTTTGCGGCCCCGCCCCCCGCAACACGAGGAGGCGTTCCGACCAAACTGGCCGGTGTGAACACGATGCATTCTTTATCGAGCCGAGCCAAGTAGAGCGGAGTAGAGCCGGACTTCTGAATTAGGGCCTGTGTAAAAGGGGCATAAGTTCCTCAGGACCAGTTAACACGTCATGGCAAAAACATGACAGTTTACTGGAATGCAAAGCTTCAAGAAAATGCTTCAACTTGAAAGCTAGTTTCCAGGTACAAAGTCAGGACTCTGTGTGAGTAAAGTTCATTCTTCAGCAATTACATGTACGCTGAAGGAAACAACAGTAACGATGATGATTCCTGAATGATACCTGAATGATCTGTTAGCCCTCAGAGGACACGTCAGGGACAACTCAGCTACTACCACACCATATTTCAGCTCATTATCTGTAAAAACGAGTTATAGTCATTTAGTGTTTCCTGAGGCTGAACAGCAGTGGCAGCCATCTTGAATCCAGCTGACTACCTGTAGATGTACAATGATACCTTTAAGTTTCATTAAAATCCATCCAGTGGTTCATGACACACAGAGAGGTAGTTACATGATCGCCCGCCTTTCTAACCAGCTGAGTGATGGCAGCGTGCAGTATTTTTCTGCAACGTTTCTCCTGCGCTCTTCATCACGCCACTACCTTAAAATAAAGCAGCAGTATTTTAAGCCATACGAACCCAGTGAACAGGTTCATGATGCAGAAACCAACGAGAGCTCAACTCCTGAAATGTTAATGAACGTTTTCCCACCGAACGAGAAGTCTGCGTTCAGCATTTTACAACTTCCCACGTCACATTTCGATCGACTCTAAAAGGGCTTGGAGAATACCTACAGCTCGATATTTTTATTATCAGTGTTTTTATACCCTAATAACACCAGCTGCTTATTTATTTAAATTCCCTTCAGTGAAGGAACTTGGCGGAGGTCCATGAAGGGGGAAAAAAATATATAAAAATATTTAAAAATGCAGAGAGCAGCAAAGAAGCACGGTGGGAATCGTGGTTATGTGAGCAAGAAAAGGTTGACAGTCTTTACAGCCACTGACTATCTTTTTAAAGCTTTTTAAATAATGCTTAAATAGTTTAATACCTGCCTGGAATAGAGAGGAATCAATACATTTCTGTTTAATGACTTGTTTTTACTAAATTAACACAGGAAGCCTCAGAAAGCTAACTTTCTCATCCAATCGCCTGAATGACCCTCTTCTTTAAAGAACGATGTTCAGCAACAGGTCAAATTAGGGGCATTTCTGAGCAATAATTCGGTCAAGGTCAAAAGCAGCGGCCCGGGGATGATCAGCGAAGCTTTTAATCCTCCTTTGTACTCGTTTTTAGCAGCAGGAACCCCTGTCCAGTACAGCCTGGTGACACGGGGATCAAACAGATGAACTGTGAAGTTTTCAGGACTTATGGAGGCTGATCGGTTGCTCCTCCTCTCGAGGGGAAACCGTGCGCTGAAGTTAATCCAGCTCCAAGTAGAATGGAGGTGAAAATCACAAAAAAACATAAATAAAATTCCAAACTGATCTCGCTTCTGTAGTTTTCTCTTAAATAAACTCATCACCTAGATGTAGGTCAGATGTCTCAGCTTTATATGAGTAAACATTCCTGCATCGTAATAAACAGCTAAAAATGCTGGATATGAACATTTTATTCCAAACAAAACAGACCAACTTCAGTGGCTACAGCTTTCCATCTAAAAGTGTGGCACATTTCAAGAGACAAACACTTAAATCTGTTAGGCCAACCATCACATCACAAAGCAGCGTCTCTCCAGGCCTGGATCCCATCAAAGGCTGCACAGCACTAATTAAAAACAGTCATTTGTGTAATAAATTGTGTAATATCTTCAGCCCACAACAGTGAATGGAAACAACATGGAGACGAGATTAAAAGCAGGCGGGCAGGTTTGACGTAGACGAGATTTCTTTCACATTTGAATTCTTTTTCCACATTTATAAACCAGCGTAACATGATGACAACTGGGATTTAAAGTCAACCAGTTAGGGTTTTTCATTGCCAGATGCTGATTTTGATATTTATAATAATCAGGGAAGCTGATGGCTGATTTCCGAAGCCAAGTTCTCCGTTTGTTTGTTCTTGGCCCATAAATATAACAACTATTATACACAATACTATACTACTACTACACTCACTAAACTACATTTTACTGGGTTTGAGGAGAAAAAAAATACATTCCTGGGACCAAAAATGAAGAATAAAAACACCCTATTTCCCTTAGAGATCGGGTGAGAAGCTCGGTCATCCGGGAGGGACTCAGAGTAGAGCCGCTGCTCCTCCACGTCGAGAGGAGCCAGTTGAGGTGGCTCGGGCATCTGGTGAGGATGCCTCCTGGACGCCTCCCTGGTGACGTCCCACCGGGAGGAGGCCCAGAGGGAGACCCAGGACACGCTGGAGAGACTGGGAACGCCTTGGGATTCCCCCGGAGGAGCTGGCCCAAGTGGCTGGGGAGAGGGAAGTCTGGGTCTCCCTGCTTAGGCTGCTGCCCCCGCGACCCGTCCCCGGATTGGATGGGATGGGATAGAATAATGGATGGATGGATTTAAATACAGTATTTTAAATCAAAACTGGATAAAAATGGACGCACTTCCTGTGGTGAAACCTTACAAAATTATCCTCCGCGCCAGTTTGACGGTAAAAACATCAAACTGGCGATTCTCTCGCTTCCTCCAGAGGAAATTCTATCAGTGTGAAGCCGTGAATAGAAACGTGCTGCATGCTGGTGTGGACAAGACAATTCAGACACCTCATATCCCTCAGGAAGAACACGGGTTTTGGGAAAAGTTGAAAAAAAAAAAGGAGAGCGAGCGCTAAATCCCACAAATCCACCGACTTGCCAACACAAACGTCACCGGAGGATTTGAAGACAGTTTTCCGCTGAATGGACTGACGGTTAAAGAGAAGCTATTTTCTCTCATTTCTGAGTGACAGGACGACATCGTTTTAATTCCATGGTTATGAAATGACTTAATGCCCTCAGAAATGGACAGTAATTTTTTTTGGGGGGTCTTTCCTGTAGAAAGCATTCCTCTCTAATGACAGGGGAAGGTCCATACAAACACTGTGGCAGGAGAAAACACCCAACCTAAATCTGGTCCTCCTATTAAGGCCCCTCCAAAAAAAAAAAAAAGCTGTGATCTTCAACACAACATCTGCGCCCAGAAGACTTCCTGAGGAGTGAAAAGGCTCAAATGTGGTTGAATGAAATGGGCTGGGTGGAACCGGAGCAATAAACACAGCTATAAGAAGAAGAAATGACAAGGGTGTTGTGTTTTGAAGGAGGGGGTTTTGTTGTGTTCGCGAAGAGCGCCGTTTCTGTTTTTTATGGGACCAGACGCCTCAGAGGACTCGTTCCCGCTGCGTACGACCCAGACTACGCTCAGCTTCTGGTTACAAGAATTTAATTCAGATATTTGAGTTTTAGAAAGTAAAAACAACAAAGCCAATGATGCTCCTCATATGTTGCATCTTTAAATCTTTGTTTCCAATTAAGTTGGGGGTTTGTATTCTGGCTGACTTTCTTCTTCTTCTTCTGTTTTATGGCTGTATTTATGGTTTATTATTGTTCTTTTCACCTACAGCTACAGGAGAAACAGAAGCTATGAGCCTGTCTGTCACAGACGTCTCTAAAGGCGTCCATCGGGTCAACGCTGGCGTCCAGTCCGGCGTTTTAGGTACGCTTTGCAACCAGCTGGGAGCCCCGAGCAGCAGCTCCACATTTACAGAAGAGACAAATAAGGTCAAATATCAAATGTTACATTAATCCAAGGATGAATCTGTATCCACAGATCCGCTCTCCAGCTTCACCTGAGGAGATCCTGAGGCGTTCCCAAATCCAGGAAAAAAAAAAAAACTAAATCCTTCCAGCACGTTCTGGGTCTGCTCCCAGGAGGACATGCTCGGAAAACCTCCAGGAGAAGGATTCCAGGAGGCCTCCAAATACGAGTTACTGAGGATGTTTCTGTTAGACAAAAGACAAAATCTGCTCATCTAACAGTTATTTGACTCTTTCAGTCTTCGGATCCATCTTTAAATCAGATGTTTGTCTTCTTCTTAAAAAGCTACTCATCACAAATCAAAAAAAAGCTCCTGAAGTAACAAAAACCAGACAATATTATGGGTAATGTGTCATATTGGTACGTATTTTAGGTAGAAACTGTAAACCTTCTGATCTAACAGACGTTTCGTGTTTAAATGACCAAACTTCGCGGCACTCCACCAACCGGCTCCATCCCTGATATTAATTCTTAATAATTCTCTGATTCGATCTCTGGCGTTTAGCAGCAGATTCGCTCCGATGTTTCCACCCAAACGTCTTCTCTCCGACTCTGATTCCACCATATTTGTTTACCTACACAGCCTCACGCAGGTCAACCGCACGACTCGAGCTTTATTAGTGAATCTGTTTACATTCAGTGCGTACCCACATTCCCACTTTTATCAATATATCTGGAAAACCAGCAGCGTTAAATCTTTCAAACTGCACCATCCGACAAAGCTCAGGAGAAGCTTTTTATGATTTATTTCATACTTTCCTTTAACCTTAACGTAGCTTTGACTTGACAGCATTTATTTAAGCTGATAAATCAACTTTTAGCTGCTTATATCAGCCACTATCCCAAAAAAAAACCTTCACTCTGCCATGGTTTATAACCTGAACAACAGAAGTCAAATGAAGAACCCAGCCTGCTTCTCGGCGGCACAGAGACGCTCTCCTGCTCACCTTGAATTATTCACAGGTGAGGAGGAGCTGGCTAAACTTCCAGGTCGTTATCTTTACAGCGAGAGGCTGGCGTCAAATTAGCAGATAAAAGCATAATTAACCGAGGAACTGGTAATCTGTCACTGACTTAATTAGCTGCAAATCTGATCCAATAAGATGCTCAGATAATCATCTGTCCTCTGACACTACAGAGAACTTTTTTGCTGTAAATCAGAGCAGTTTCCCCAAACACAGTGAGGTCAAAGGTCACCTGCAGCTACCTCAGTGTCCTCCATGCTGCCTCTTTATCTGCAGGATTTATGCTTCAGGTCCATGTCTGCACCAGGAGCTGCTCCCCCTCCTGCAGGGCCTGCAGCCAACTTACTTTCATCAGGCAGAAAACCCTCCATTCTGCCATAAATAACTCATTCAGAGTTCTGTTTGGAGGTGATCTGAACCCCCAGCTGCCCTGAGCTGGACCCTGAGCCGGACCCTGAGCCGGACCCTGAGCCGGACCCTGAACGCATCACTGCAGCCCTACTTGGCTAACTTGCTACGAGTTTGTTCTGGAGGTGAGCTGCGAAGTGTTGGTGCGCCAAAAAAAACAACAAATAAACAAATAAAATCTGAGTTGTGCTCCGGCTCGGGAAACTTGGACCCCCTTCTGCTGCGAGCTGCAGGGAGAATCCCGGAGGAAGTTTTACGGCTTTGCAAACACAAGAACCACAATGGCGGTGCGCCTTTCTTTGAGGACGGAGAAAACGCGCAGGCGGCGCGCTGTGCGCCTCTGGATGTGCGGAAAAAGAGCCAACATATGCGTCTCTTTCACCCCCTCCCCTCCCCCCCGGCTGTGCGGGGAAGTTTTTGCGCCATGTTGTTCCAGGAGGGAAACAAACATACAAACAAAAAATAAATAAATAAAAGTCTCCAAACAGTCCCTCACCTTGGCGATAGCCTTCTTGTATCTCATGACAGCCTGCTGGATGAGCGCGTGCACTTTAAGGTTCCCGTCCCCGCACGGAACCACCACCCGGGTCCGGCCGAAACACACCGTCACTTTCATGGTTCGGGATCCGAGGTCTTGCCCGGGTTCGGCGAGGAGCAGAAATCCGAGCGGGAGGCAGAAAGAAGCGGCAGCATGAGGCGGGGGTGAGGGGGGGTGTCTTCTCCCGGGTGTCCCTCACAGGACCGAGGACTCGAGCTCTGTCCGCTTCCCCCCGCCGCTGGACATTGTTCCCTGTGCTTTCAGACCACCTGTTTGGCTTCTCTCCCTCCCTGGATCCGGATCCAGATCCAGATCCGTCCGTCCTCTCCGGCCTGAGCTAATGCTCCGCGCTGCGTTCAGGAGCCTCCCGGAGGCTCGGAAACCGCAGCTCCCAGCCCGCACGGCCGAAAGCGGGCTGAAGTTTTACAAAATACATGAAAAAACTGAACTCAGCCAGTTTCACTGACATTAACATGAAAGTTAGTAGTAGCTGAGAGTCATTCCCAACACGCTGACAGAAATGTTGCCATTAATTTATTTCAGCCAACCTTATCTGTCTGTTAGCAAAATATCTCAGGAGCCACTGGACGGGCTTTAATGAAACTCTCAGGAAGTAAACTTTAGATGTGCATCTGCAACTGATTAATGTTTGGAGTTAATCCAAAACAAGATGGCCACCACAGCCAGCTGACTTTACAAAACATAAAAATGGCGGAACTCTGTCAGTTCTGCAGGTATTCAGCTAAGATTTGGCGTGGTAGTAGCTGAGAGTCACTCCAAACACATACTCTGAGGGCTAAAAGAATGCATAAAGGCCTGACCTGAGTTTGTGGGCGATATGCATTACTTTAAAGATCGTTAGGCCTTTAATTATTAAAGTAAATTCCTGATTTTTCTCACATTTTTTAGTATTTTAGAGAAGTTAGTTATAAAAAGGATCAAAACAGTAAAAAGTAGCTTTGAGTTGAGGAAACCTAAAGTCAGATAAACCTTCAAACATTCAGGAGCTGGACTCAGATTGGAGTTTGGCAGGATTAGGATTAGGTACAGGTTAATTTTGCTGACAGAAAATGAGTAAATAAGTAATTAAAGGCTTCACGATGATCCAGTTCCCTTCTTGTGTCGTCCAGATTTATTTGCAGCTGATAAAAAACCTTGATTGCGTTAAAGACGCCTGAGTCTGTGCAGGGGGCTTTCACAAACAGCTGTCCCAGCATGCATCAGTCAGACGGACAGCCAGAGTCACAGAGACTACAAAAATGGCTGCAAAACAAATTTTAGTGATTAAAAGCAGAAAGGAAGAGAGTCTGAAACAGAATCTGTGCAACAGATTACCGGCAGCTGGGAGGTTAGTTAACTTTTACCTCAGCAGATGAAACAGCCTCATGTTCCACGGATACCAGCCACCCTTCATGGGGTTTTTATTTAAAGTAACTTAAAAAAAACACAAAGATAAAGAAGAGGATAAAGTGGCTGAGGATTTGTGGCAGATTTCTGCACAAACAACAATAAGATGCAGAAAAAAGGCAGCAAAGATCTGCAGTTGGAGCTAAACTGTTCGTCCTAACAAAGTTTTATTTTAAATCTAAAATTCAAACATATGAAATGTTTCCTGTGATCATGTCTTTATTCTGACTTGTTTACCTTAAACCTTTATGCATCCAAACCTGACGTCAGATTTCAGCTGAATGTCTCAGAACCTGAACTCTGCAGACCTGTTTCAGGAAACAGATCCTCAGGTTGGGATCTGCAGAGGGTCCTCCTCCTCGTTCTGCAAAATCCTCATCAACAAAAGCAGGAAATGGAAAAAAACCCAGAAAATATTAAAACATAAACACACATCATGACAGAGTGAGATCCACGTGGTTTTAAATAGTCAACTACTCTGTGTAGATTCATAGAAAATATATACATATATAGTGTTATAAACTAGATCTGTGAACTTTTGTTATTAAATTCTGCAGAGATGAATTTATAAAACCCAAACAGATGTCTGAAGAAACATGCTGAGTTAGTGCTGCCACCTTGTGGCAGACTTTTAAAGTTAACATAGATTAATTACCTTCACCCTCCTGTTCCTTTAACCATAAAGCAGTAAGTCATTGATTATGTATTTTATTGTTTTAATATTACCTTTAATTCCTTTTGGGAAGTAAAAGTAAAGGCTTGCAGGCTGCAGGATTTCACTTTTGGATAAAAACCACAAAAGATCCAACTGAGGGAATAAAAATAAAAAGTAAAAATATAAAGTCACGCAGTCGTTGAAAGTCTGTCTAAATAAATGCTGCTTCAGACAGAGTTAATAAGATCCAAATCCCAATAAAAATCTCAGAATCTGCTGAGCCTGAAACTCAGAATAAATTCTGCAAGAAACTCAGCCAGCTGAGTATCCTGAGATCTTTAATCTGCAGAGATTCTGATGATGATCTGATTGATCACGCTGTGATGAAATCATCCTTTAAAGGCGTCATCAGTGCGTCTCATCAGCTGACCTTTTGTGTTTGAAACCCTGGAGGTGAAACCTGCAGACTGAACACCTGGTCAGGGTTTAGTTTGGATAAATCTTGAAGTTTCTGATCCTGACAGCTGAGCTGTTTGGGCCCAGCGTTCGGCCCGGGCAGCTCTTTGATGGTATTAACAGCATGAAACTGCCTTCAGCGTCCAGCTCAGGCTAATTCTGTGCTAAAGAGCCGTCTGGCACAGACTCCCTGTTGGCTGGCCTTTGTGCCACCCCAGGGTACCCCTCCTGACGCCATCTGGAGCCTCCTTCCTCCGGCTGCAGGAGACGGACGGGGAGGAAGGGTGCAAGAGGGCAGTGACCTCACATGTTATGTAATACAGCTCTGCTGATGAAGGTAGACGGACAAAAAAAAGATGATTAGTGACAAAAACAGGCAGTGGGAGAGCTGAGAGCCTGCAGCCAAATAAGAAACAGTTCAATAACTTTAAATAACATTAGACTTATTTTATCTCTCCATGATGAGCTGAATTTATTTATTTTTATGGCTTTATATCGAGGCTGCCCTGCAGGACGGGGCTCTTTGATGACAGCGGGCCACTTTCTGATCAGAACCACTTCCTGGGACATGAAGGGGGACAGATGGTGAACTCAAAAATCCACTACATGCTGTTCTATCAAAATAAAAGCACTTAACTTGTCACATCTGAAAAAATCTACACGTTTTAATCAAAATAATTTCAAAATAATGCACTTTGGATCTCATTTGTAACTCAAATTATTCTTTTTTTACCCTTAAATTATACACTTTATTATTGCTTTTCTTTTACCAAATAATAACCACAGTGTTCTTAAATCCTAAGTGACTCAAATTTAATTATGTCATTAAATAAAGAATGAAACATTTGTCCTTTAATTGTTTGGAAAACTGAAATAGCTACACAAAATCTTTAACAATCAGATTTATTCATTAACAAATGAAGCATAAAATAATTTTCACAATTTGGCATTTAATCAAATTTAACAGAATTTCTTTTGCAATTTTTTGTGTTTAAACAGCTTGGAAACACTTTTTATGAAACAATATTTTTTCAGATTAATGATTATTCTAAACTTTTCTTAATATTTTCCTTCTTTTTTGTTTTTGTTTGTTTTCTTTATTCCTCATCTTACATTATATTTGATTATTTACTAAATTTTTAGATTTTTAATATTATTGTTGTTGTTGCATCTTTTAGCCACTAGAGGGCAACCTAACTCTGCACCGACAGGAAAAAATAACAAAATAATAAAACACTGTAAAATGTCAGTTTAATATAATTTATAAAATTGTTTCATTTAAACTAGTTTAAACTCTAAAACTGTACTGTGTAATTAAAAATATTTGGTCCACAATCATAATAATAATGATAGAAAAAATAGGAATACACAATTAAAATTAACATAAAAGTTACTTAATTTGGTAATAATTATATTTTTTGTCAGCTGACCCTGTAAAAATAACGAAAATAAATAATAATGTTATAAAATTAAATCAAATGTGACTTTTTGTTTAAAATTAATTAGCAAATTCTTGTGTTTGTGTTAAGCAGTGGTTTTCCTTATAAAAAACCCCCCTAAAATTGTAGTAATAATAGTAATAATTCTACTTGTCTTTTTACTTTTTCTTATTAATATTTTAATTTAAATGTTGCCTTTTTTATTTTATATTTTGCATTTGTTATCCTAAATTAAATTACATTTTTCTTTATTTTTTCTTTTAGTTTCATGTTGATGTAGTTACATCTTTTAGCCACAAGAGGGTACTGTAGGACTGCTGTAAACTGAAAACCACTGTAACGTTACCTTTCTTTTAAACTGTTATTCATTAAAAAATAATAATAATAAATTTAAAACGGTTTGGTCGCCAACATTAAAAAATACTGAATTTAATATAGTTATATATAACGTTATATTGAAGACTATCATTGCTTTATTGCCGGCTACTGTGTGTAAACGTTGTCGTTAAGCGGGCAAAAAAAACACCAAGCTCTAAAATCTTATGTGCTATAACATTTTATGTTATATAAAAGTCAAAAGATTACTTATTTGTCAGTTTAAATAACTTTAAAGAGGATTAGAGCCGTTTGTTGTTCAGTTTGTCGTTCACCCCGAGCAAACCAGGAAGTAAAAAGCAGGGAGTCCTCTCGCTCCGCCTAAACGATCTTTGACGTTAAACCGACGCGTCGGGCGACATTTTGGGCACAGCATCATCAGCGCTGACGTGGGAGCTACGTGAGCGAAGGCGAGGCGCAGGCCGTGCACCCATACTGTCATTAGTGACGAGTCAGACTACGTAAAAACCTCGGTAAGTCGCCGCAAAGCTGTCACATTGTTTCGGTCAGCGCCAGATCGGGCAGAACCGGAGAGGGGGGTGGGTAACATCAACAACAAAAAAAGTGCAAACGCAGCTTCGGTGCGAAAAGTTTTGATTAAGACTCCGCTTGGTGATCAGGAAGCAACACGGAGAGAAAAATGTTCTCAGGCGGCTCAGCTGTCAGCAGTTTTTTTATTTTTTTCTCCAGCGTCAAGTCCGACAATAAAACAGACATCTATATATAAAAACAACAACAACAAAAAACAAACCAAGTGGTCCTCTTTCCAAATAAAACATCTTCAACTGTCATAAAACAAAAACATCACATTTTACTTCCTAGAAAGAAAATCCGAAATAAAACCGTAAAAATGAAGAAGAACGCTCGGATAGAGGCTGTTATTTGTTATTACTTTTATTTTTTTGCATTTTATTTCTCAGAATGAAAAGAGCGTTTGTGTTTATTTAAAGAGTTTAACTTTATGCACTGCCATGTTTTCATTAAAGGCGTGGTTCTGTTCACACATTTATATTTGCATAATGTTCTAAAATCTGGCAAATTTACTGTAAAAGCTTTTAGCCTGTTTTATTTAACTTAACTGTCTCTGAGTGTGTTTATATGACGTGTTTCCTTGGAGTAAATTAGTTTTTTTCTGTCTATTCATGTGAAACCCTAATGGAAAAACTAAGTATTTCAGGTGAAATGTTTTTTTTTATATATATATCTTGATCTCAAATGTTTATATTTTCCGTTTTCAGTCCAGTATTTGCCCTCTAAATTACAAGCTATATTCTTACTTTTTTCTCCAAAACAAAAGGCGGGCAATAATGTTTTTGCCTGCGTCACTGTCTGTTAGCAAAATATCTCATGAACAGATGTTCTGATTTTAATGAAACTTTCAGGAAATAACCACTGGATAGACATCTAAAAGTGATTAGCTTTAGGAGCTAATCCAATTCAAGATGGCCGCCACAGCCAACTGAACCTTAAAAAACACAAAAATAGACACAACTCAGTCAATTTTACAGATATTGACCTTAAAGGTGGCGTGATAGTAGCTGAGACTCATCCCAAAAACATATTCTGAGGGCTAAAGGATTGTGCGAGATCTTTGTTTAAAACGTTGCCATTAATTACTTGGTGTCAACTCTGTCTGTCTGTTAGCAAAATATCTCATGAACCACTGAACAGATTTTAATGAAACTTTCACGATATATTCATTGGGCGTACGTCTTCAACTGATTAGTTTTTGGAGTTAATCCAATCCAAGATGGCCACCACAGCCAGTTGACATTAGGCAACACAAAAATGGCTTCGACTCAATCATTTTTACAGGCGTTGAGTTAGAATTTGGTGTGGTGGTAGCTGAGAGTCATTTACGACACGTGCTTCGACGTTGCATCAGGTTGAGCCATGATGTTATTTTCTTTTTAAGGTTTGATCAAAAACAACAACGACCTCGGTTTGAAACAGGAAAATCGGCGGGTGATAGGCATTCCTTCGAGGAATGCTAGGCTTTTAACGGTCGTTCACACAGGAACCAGAATGAAACCAGTTTACGCCTTTATCTTGTGATAAAAAATGTCTTTTTCCTCACAGAATAACAAGTTGTATTTATTTCTGCATCTTCAGACACAGTTGTTTGTCTTTTTTTTATCAATAAAGCACCAATCTAACAGCAGATAACAGTTTAGAGTCAGAGATTCGTCAAAATTACGCACAAATAAAGATTTTCAGATAAAAACTGTACAGAGAAGGAAAGGCTTCACGTCCTCATCTTGTTGGTGAAGGAGGTCCGTGAACAAACAGCTCATTTGAAGCTGGTGCTCAGTTTGGTGATATATGTTTGTTTTTTATGATTATTATTGTGTGACGTCAGTTTGAGTGGTTAATAATTGCGTGTGCTCCCAGGTGACCATGGATGCGTCAGTATCGCCTCAGCTGGAGAGCAGTTTAAATGAGTCAGTGACAGATGGAGAGGAGAATCAGGGTGAAGCCAGTCCGTCTCCTGCAGCCTCCACTCAGGTAGACAGAAACGGGTCCTTTAAATGTCAGCGGACGACTCAGATAAGATGTTCAGTTGATGTCCTTTCTGTTTTCTTCACCAGGTTCTAACAGAAGGAGGTCCTGTGGTCCACCTGTCTGAAGGCCAGACCGCTCCGGTTCAAGGGGTCATCCAGGCCCCGCAGACCTCCGTTATTCAGTCGCCACAGGTCCAGACCGTTCAGGTGGGCTCCCAGGTTATCAAAGCCAGGTTTTAAAGCCAAACTCCTGCATCAAGTCAAAACAAGTCTTATTGTTGGTTTAGATCCAGCTGGGTTCTGTAAACCACACCTTTCTGAAAACATATCTCATCTCAGTCAAAAAGGAAACATGACTGAACTCACGCCTCGTCCTTTGATTTATTGATATTATAATTATTCCATACGACCTCTCTGTCAGTGCCAGAAACACGCAGACCTCCAGGATGAGCAGGTGAATTGTTTAAAGAAGATGTTTGAGGACCTCTAAGCAGCTGGCCGTGGCTCAATAAGTAGTTAGTTCTCCTGCAGGAAGGCTGTCGGGTGGATTCCCTGCCCCTTCCTTGAGCAGGGTGGTCAGTCTGTGGTGATCAGCGTGGACGATTTACTGTCACAGGAACTTGTGCTACACGTGTTTGTGATTAAACACTTCGCTGCTGTGAGCAGCAGGAACTCATCAGTCTGACCTTCAGCTTTTCTGAACGTTGTGTCTTTGTGCTACGAAAGCTGCAGAAACCGGAGATAAATAAACAAAATAACAGTGGGAGGTGAAGCCGGGTTATCCTGACTGAAACGTCAGGATTTTCAGTCTGGAGGAGGGAAATGAAACCAATATTAACAGGAAGCAAAAGCAGCGCATCTGCAACATTAGCTGCAAAACGGAGGCAATTTGCCGTCCCATAAAAGCAGATTTTCTCGAAGAAACAGGTTAGAGAAAAGATTAAATCTGAGCTGCAAGAAGCGCATGTGAACACCACAAAGTGGTTTTTCTGTTTATTTCATCTCCGAGGCGTGTGGTTTGTGTATCCTGTGACGAAGAATCTACCAAGAATCTACAAGTTTACCTGTGCCAGTTTCAAATCATTTCACTGACAACTCTGTTTGTCTTTCTTTAGCAAAGAAAGAAATTTATGCTGAAATCCGATCAGAAAGTCCTCGATGCTGACGTTCTGCACACAGCAGCAGAGAAGTTTCTTTATTCCAGAACAGAAAAATTTACATCTTCAGCAGCATGAAGGCATGAATGTAGGCGTGCGTCTGTCCTGCAGATCCTCCTCTAATGCACCAAAACCCCTCATATGTTTGCAAAACACAACTATTACACATCAGTGTGAGTCATAAAAACCAACAGAGGGATGACACATAACCAAAATCTACAAGATATATTTAATTTTAATCCAATAATACAAATTAGGGCCTAGATGTTAGCATGTATGCTCTTACTACAATAAGATAATGTTTAAAGAACCATGCATAAATGATTATAGAGCATTAAATAAATCTGTAATGGGTTGAAAAGATTAAACTGAAAATTATATCCTGCTTAAATTCCCTCTTTGACGTCATCTTTGTCTTTCCAAACACGCACCACAAAGAGACTTCTGTGTGAAGACAAACAACCCCCTAAGTAATGACATTACACTTGAAAGTTGCTGCCAACGATTTAAAAACCGTTACTCACCGCCTGTTTTGTTCAGATCGCCACAGTGGCCGAGCTGGAGGGTGACGGGTCCTTTTCCACCACACAGAAGAGGCGGGAGATCCTCTCCAGGCGCCCGTCTTATCGGTGAGGAGAACACAAAGCGAGGTCGCGGCGTGCGCTGCTCGCTGATAACATTCTGTCTGCCCCCTCCAGAAAAATCTTTAACGAGCTTTCGTCAGATTCGCCGGCGGTGCCTAAGATTGAGGAGGAGAAACCGGAGGATGAGGCGCCGGCTTCCAGCAGCCCCTCAGCGTCGGTGCCAAACTCCATCTACCAGACCAGCTCGGGACAATACAGTCAGTCCTCACAGAAACATCAGCCTTACACTCGTTATGGAGGTTTGGGTCAAATACCCAACTGTGTCAAGAGTGGTACAGTTCAGGAGAGCAAATCTGAGATCTTTCAGTCCAGCAATGTTGCAATAAAAGTAGCTAAAAAATACAAAATAAAAACCTGGAGAACTTGAATGCTGAAGCTGAAACTGAGTTGTTAAAGCTAAAAGAAGTTAATTGCTAAAGTTAAAGTCAGAGAACATTAAATATTGGTATCAAAAGGCTAAAAGTAGCGTAACGCCAGCTAAAAGCTAACAGCATAAGAAGACCAAAATTGAGGAAAAGTTCAATATTTCTGAAAGAACCCAAAAGTCACAACATCCATCTGCTGAATGAGCTGAAAGCTAAAACAGCACAAAGTATGCAGAAGCAAAGCCTAAAAATCCCAGACAGCCTGGATTGTTTTCATGCTGTATTTGACGTCGCGCAGCCTGATTTAAGCTCATCTCTGTCTGCCTGCAGTCGCGCTCGCTCAGGGGAGAGCCATCCCTCTGACCAGTCCCGCAGTCGAAGCCCTTCAGGGGGCTCAGACCCTGACGGTGACCAGCGCCCCCACGCCTCAGCCCGGAGCCGCCGTCCTGCAGGCTGCAGAAACCCCTCACCAGTTCTACATCCAGGGGGGGCAGGTGCTCATCCAAGGTGGGTGCAGCCAGTTGAAGTAATCCTGAAAGCAACCATCATGTTGCTGCTTTGCTTCTTTGTTGCACTTCAGGTTTTTCCTCACGTTACTCTAGCAGGAATGTCCAGTCCTGGTCCTGGAGGGCTTCTATCCTGCAGGTTTTAGATGTTCCTCTGATGCCACACACCTGATTTAAATGACTGACTGATTAACAGAACTTGAAGGCCTGCTGAAGAGCAGAGAAACAACTAAAACCTGCAGGATGGTGGCCCTCGAGGACCAGGATTGGCCTTCCGTTCAGTAAATTTGATTTCTCCATGAAGCTAAAGTTAAGGCTGATGTCCTTCAGAGACCAGGAGGATGAGCTGTTAAAACTTATTACAATAAAAGCAAAGAAAAGTTTCAGTTAATGCTCATCAGCCATGCCTTTCATTTTTTATCCAGAAGTCACAAAAACAAACATGTTCTTTCAAATGTAGACGAGTTTGAGCACAACTTCACAAGTTTTCATCTTCATAAAACTGTATTATTTTGCTGCACAACGCTGCAGCACTTTATGCCTTAAGGCTCCGATGTGCTCCATGAGACGTCAGGAAGTCGGGTCGCGGTCACGTGGTCGCGAGGCGTTCGTTTTCTCACACCTTCCATCGTCCACGAGACGCTCGGATCAGAACTCCCTGGAAGCTCCTCCCTCCTCTGGGTTTCTTCCTGCCAGCTTCTCCCCTGTTCAGAGTTTTGTTTCTCTCACCGTGATCAGACGTGTTTATTAAACCGACTGAGACGTTTGATATTTGCAAATATGAGCGTGTCCCGATGCCGCCCGGCCGAGGAGCACTTCCTCCTGTCCACGAAGAGCCGCCTGCGTCTCTGAGGTCTCTTTAAGCTCAGAGGTTTCTAAGTTTTGCTGGAACAGCCTTCAGCTGCTTCTCAGAGAAGCAGAAGAAGAACAATGGCTCCATTAAAGCTCATAACCACGCCCACAACAACCTCTGACCAATCACACGATGCTTGGAGCTGTGAGGAAGAGTTCGACCCGGGTCTCGGGTCGAGGAGCGGCGGGTGAAGCTGCTCAGAGAACAAAAATGACGCAATTTTCACACCGAGAGCCGACTTCTCATGGAGTACGTCTCCCGCTTTGAGCGCTCAGTTCTGTTGTTACTGTCTCTTTAAGGCTCCTCCTCCTCAGCTCTGATTGGCCAGGAATGGAGCAGGTGTTTCAAAGCAGCCTGTAGGTTGGTGTCATGCAGGTTTTTCCTGGTGATGTTGATACAGAAGAGAAGGTTTAGCATCTCATGTTTCACGTGCTCTTACAAATTAAAGGAAATGTTATATATATATCATGTCAGATTTTAATTTCTTTACTTTAAAAGTTATTATAGCAGCAAAAGAACCAATCTGTGAGGATTTCAGTGTGTAGTGATGTTCTTACCTGAGCTTCTGGTCACCTGCCTCCTATAAACGCTTTTCTTGCTGCAGAGCAGATATGGAAATACACATTTATACGTCTCTTTGGAGCAATTAAAGTTTCAGCATTTTGGCAATTCAATCCCCAAGAAAAAAAAAGATAAAATCTGAGTTTAAACTGGCTAATTTAATCTGAGATTAATTGATTTTATCAGATGTTTAAAATGTTGTTTGCAGCTTCTTAAAATGGAAAATTATTGTTTTGCAGCCCTTTTCGTCAGTTTTCTTTGTTTTTTTTTCTGGGTTTAGACGGTTTTCTCTACATTCAGCCTTCAGTGATGCAGACTCGTAGGCCTTTGGTTATTTCCTGTTGGAGAGTTGTTAACTGGTAGAAACTAACCACGCTGTGAGGAAACTACACTCGGACTGTTTTCTTCTCAACATGTTTCTGTGAGGAAAACGAGCATGTGGCTGTTTTTGTAGATAAAAACAGCTAAAGTAAGTTACATTTTAACACAAAGAAACCATTGACGAGGTCATGGAGGGTAGGTTTTTCAGTCAGTTATCTTTAAATTCACCTTAAAAATGGTTGCTAATTATTTCTTTGAATCAGAGCTTCTTGTTAATGAATCTTGTCGTTGGAAAGCCTGTTTATTTCCCCTGAAATGGTGCCACTTCTGTTGTGGGTTGATCAGCAGAGTCGAGTAGTTTGCATCGATGAAAATTCGGCCAAATCAGAGACTACCTGACCGTGAGGAGGCGGTGCCAGGCTGTTGTGGCTGTGTATGGTTCTTCCACATGCCGCCGAGGCCCCTGTTTGTTAAATGAATAAACTGTTAACGTGTCTTGTTTCTTCGGACTTCAGTAATCCAATCCACTACACACCAAACAAGAGTCGGCAGCAGAATAAGCTGTTCAGCAGAGAAGATTTGGCAACTTTTTAATTTCTCAGCTCTGCTGCTCAACCCATAAATGAATTCTCCTAACAAATATGGCTCCACTCAGGGCGAAATAAATAGGCTTTCCAACTAAAAGATTTCCCTGTTACAACAAAGAAATCATCAATCAAACACAAATTTCCTTACGTTTTGTTCAAAGTTTAAACCTTTTGAATGTTATTTGTTACCAGGAGGTTTATTGCAGACGTTTTTCCCACTGTTTAAAATCTGTTCTTTAATTCAAACTTTAATTATTTTCTTTTACGCCTCCTTCCTTCCAACAAACACAAAATAAACTTCAATCATGGAGCTCAACAGTTTGCATGGCAGCCACTTGGGACACAATATCCTCTTGTTTGTCGAGCGTCTCTTGAGTTGCGTCACTGGAGCTAAAAATACTCCTCCTCCTCCCTCTGGCTCCCCCTCGTCGTCGTCCTCCTCCTCCTCCTCCTCCTCCCCGCCTGCCTGACCAGCTCGCATTGTGTTTCTCTTCTGATCCGCGGTGGGGGAGGAGGAAGGGAGGGAGAGACGGACTCTAATCCAGGGTGTTTCACTGACTTCAGCGGGCTGCAGTGATGTCACGGTGATGTCAATGCCTGTAATTGTATTTGGGCTGCAAGTTGACGAGTTACCACTCCGAATCAGAGAGAGCTGAGGGCAAAGAAGAAGAAAGAGGAAGATCCAGATAATAGTAAAAGAGAAAATAAAGGGCAGAAGAGCTTTTTGTTAAAAATTTTCCGTAGTTAGGCGTTTGTTTTTCTGCTGTTGTGCTGGATTATTGGAAACAAGAGATGGCTGTCACTGGAGATGAGACTGAGTCAGGTAGAGTTTATGTATTTTTTGTGTTTTAATCTTTTTTTTTCTGTCTTGGAGTGTTTATATAGCTAAATATCACATTCTGTTTTTGATAAGGACCTGAACTATTTGTCAGTTCTGTCTGTCAGTGTTTGGATATTTTCTTCTTCAAGGAGAACTTTGTGATTTATCCACCTGTAAGCATGATGCTGAGAGCTGTTTATGCTTAGATTTTGTTATTGTTACTTCATGCATTGTAGAAATTAACGACAAATAAGAGTTCTGATCATTCAGGAATGTGTAAAAGACAGAAAAAAGAAAAGAAAAACAGATCAGTTTATTTTGTGCAGAGCTGAGTTTCTCTGTCAAACGCTGATAAATGATAAATGCACGCGGTCTGCTCTCCGAAGCAGCAAAGTGTTTGGTCGGCAGGCAGGGAGAGGAGGAGAAGAAGTAAATGAGGGGGTAGCAGAGAGGCGGGGGGGTGCGGGTAAGATAGTTGCTGGTTTGACGTCACTGAGTTTCCTGGAACACGAGCAAGGCAGGGAAGAGAGAATGCAAAATGTGCAAGAGAGACGCACACACTGACGTCAGCACAGCCCGAGTCACTGTGTTATCGCAAGAATGAAACGCTCTTTGTGTGTGTGTGTGTGCTTTGTCTGATTCTGAATGAGTGTTTGCAGGAAAGATTGAAACTTCCTAGGAACAAAGTGAAAAAAGAGCCGAGCAGCGACTTGTTGAGTCATCTCAGCTATGACTCAAATCAGAAAGTACATCGACCACAATGAGAGAGCTGCTTTTTTCTCTTTTGTAAAGAGCTTTTTTTTTTTTTTTTCCACAAACTGCGAGCAGTTATCAGAAACTCACAGCAGCTCGATAAACACGCCGTCGCCTCCCAAACGCATAAACAGATGCATCTTTAGACTTGTGGCTGCTGAGCTGATAAACTCTGACCTGAGGCACAGTTACACGTGTTAACATTTTTAATAAAAGTGATCGAAAGGCATCATAAATGATCCGTAAACAAAAAGAAATCAGCCAGAAACACTAACCTTACAGCTGTTATGAGCTCCTCGCTTACCAACCAGACCTGTGACGTTTGTTCCCATGGTTACAGCCGCTGAATCATTGAGCATAAGTCACTAATTAGGTCATTTATGAGCAGAAAATGAATAAACATAAGAAATTATGCCTGAGAGCTGACAATCTGCCTAAAATTCTCACCTGTGAAGCAAGTTTTCAATCTAAGTTTGGATCATAGTATTTGGGAGATGTCCTAGGAAATATTTTAGACTTTTAGCGAAATATTTATTTCAAAATCTTACTTTTAACATGTGCGTTTATATAAGAACAAATACCTGCTGGTTGGGAACTTTATGGTCGGAGGAAATGAGCGTCTGAGTGCAGGAAGGAGAACAGATGAGGGCAAGAAACACGGTAAATGAAATAAAAGCAATAACTTAAAGGAGATTTCATTCTTTAATTAAAAAAAAGAGAAGTTTATCTTTAACTAAATCAAGTTTCCTCCAGTAGTTTTCCAGATATACTGAGTGCAGTTCTGAAATGTGGGTTTGCACTCTATGTAAACAAAACACTGCTGAAAAAACCGGTGGAAGCTCGAGTCACGTGGTTCACCGACGTTTGGCTGTAATCTGTGTGGGTAAACAAATATACTGGTGGAGATTCTCTATTCTGTAGCTGAAAACAATTTATCAATTCCAGATTCCTTTTGGAAGTGATGAAGCTCCTCAGATGAGAAACAAAATGTCTTTTACTACAGAACAGAATCAAATATGGCAGAATCCCACAAGCGTAGGATCTCAGAGAAGACATTTAGGTGGAAAAATAAGAGTCGAACTTCTGCTAAAAGCAAAAAATAAATAAATAAAAAGCAGGAGAACAAGTAAGACAACTGTCAGGAGTGAATATCAGGGCTGAAGCGGGGCAGTGGAGCGCCAGAAAGGCATTCAAACACACCCAGCTTGTCTTCAGCCTCTTTGGCTTCTTCTGTAGGAAAACAAACACACGTGATGGTTGGCATCGACTCACAAATTCTTAATTTAAAGACACATCAACCACTGATACTGAGTAAAACATTGTGCAGGTTTTTTGCAGTGAGTATGTTTTTAATCGGACATCTTTATGATCATAAAATGACTGTAAGACAAGCAAGAACTCAAAGTTTCCATGACCTGGAGTGGTAACACCTTTTGTCCGTGCTCGCCCACAGCCGCCACGGGAGACATCCCCGCCTACCAGCTGCGTTCGCCCAACTCGGGCCTCGCTCAGAGCATCGTGATGGCTGCGTCTCCGAGCAGCATGCAGAGCCCCTCGTCGCAGCACGCCGAAGAGATCACCCGCAAGAGGGAGGTCAGGCTGATGAAAAACAGGTAGGAGCTGCAGGAAAAGGCTTCCTGACCTCAGGACGATAAATCTGCTTCATGAGTGGCTGTAGCTAAATTAAAAACTCAATTAGTTCGAGCTTTGCGTGTCTAACCAGAATGTAAGGATTGGCCAGCTGCAGCACTTTATTTTTCTACAGACACAAATAGTTTTTCTTTGTTTGATAAGGAGAAATTCCTAAACAAATGAAGGGTTTTCTTGCGGAATGTGGACTTAAATTTAAGAGCTACTCTTTAAAAATCTCACTAAACCTTTAGTTGCATGGTCACTTTTTGCAGGATCTGATTTAGACTTTCTTCGACACACTAAAACCTGTTTTTCTCCTCTTCCTCCTGCAGGGAGGCAGCACGCGAGTGCCGCAGGAAAAAGAAAGAGTATGTTAAATGTCTGGAAAACCGCGTGGCTGTGTTGGAAAACCAAAACAAGACGCTGATTGAAGAGCTGAAAGCACTGAAGGACATTTACTGCCACAAACCTGAGTAGCAGCGGATGTCTGTGGCCACAAACTAAAGACAGATTATAGACTCCAACAGCATATCAAAAAAAAAGACTCCAGAACAAACACCGCTAAACGTCTTTGTTTCTTTGCTCACTCAGGCCTGATAAACGCCAAATGCAGAAGTGTGGAGAATTCAGACAGCTCGAGCTTGCCAGTTTTGCTCTTGTTCTTATCCTGTGCTTTTTGCATGTGAAGTGCCGCGAACACGACGCTCGCTGTCGCTGTTGTGCGCGGGGCGAGCCCAGCCAATGACAGCCCGTCCAAGAAGAGGAGGAACAGGAAGAGGAGATGCAGGTGCTTCCTGCAAACCTTCAGAGGTCATGATAAAAGCTGCAGGAAGCGGGTCAGTCCGTCGGACGAGGTGCGCAGAAGGCCTCACAGGTCCATCACCAGCTGCAAGACAGAATTTGAGAAAAAAATCCTCAAAAAGAAACTTTTTTTTTGTGCGTGTACAGATTGTCAAAGCCAGAATGTTTCAGGCCGATAAAAAAGGGAAATCCAGTTTTATTATCAAATGTTTATTTGAAGCAAATTTGTTATGAATGCACAGCAGCTCTTTAGTCAAAGCACAGAAAAGACACAAGTGTCTGAACATTATTTTAAAATTAAATCAGAATCCTAATATATATTTTGACACCAGTATTACTTCTTCATTAGTTGCATTAAATAAAAAAAAAGTTTATTCTGTATTTAAACCTTTTCCTGCCCTGCATGCCTCCAACAAACACTGTTTTTATTTTAACGCCCCAGATTTGAAAAGATGAATTAAGAGAGAAAACTGTATTTGGTTCTGGTCTGATGTGAAAATACTCTGTTTAAAGGGTGACGCCAGTTTCTTCACTTTACCTTAAAACGCTTTTCGTTCGGATTATTTAAAATCTGCTTACCTTCTCTGTTCCTGCTGACATTGTAATCGTTGAGTTCGTTCCAGTGATTCGGATTTATTCACCTTTTATTTTATTTTATCACTCAGAAATGTGACTTTGGCTGCAGAGACTCTTTAACTGTTAAAGTTTACTCGCTGTTAAGTTCCACATTTACATATTTATCAGCCAAACCTCGTGTCATGGTTCATACCTTCAGACGAGTGCCCGGTTCTTTCGAACTGTATAATAAAATTAAAGTTTTCTTTTTCACCAAGCAACTCAGTTTTGTTTTACAGGTTTTTTGTTTATTTTTGTAATTAACCTTTTTTTTTTGTTAAAATAACTCCATCTTCTCTGTGTTCTCGTTCTTGTTTGGATTGTAAATTTATTTTTGTTTATCTAATAAAATTTTAAATATGTGATGATTGGTTTATTTCTCACTGGGTTTTTATTCAGCATCCTCTGTTTTTGTAATATCATTCCATTTAATGCAACAAAAGCTCATTTGTATGATACAAAAAGTACTTTAAGGAAAACTAAATATAATTATTGTTATTATTATTAATGTATATGCAAACCACAAACTCAACAGTGAGTCTGTTATTCAGTTTACTTTTGTTTTGCATCTATTTTTAATAAAATTCAGAAACTTTTTTATGGATTACATTTATAGAAAAGTTTTGGCTTGGTTTTAAATAATCTCTGCAAGAGGTTCAAACAACTTTCCTTCAAATGGTGATTTTGGAAATTCTGCTGTTTTCAGATAATCTGATATTCTGGATCATAGTTGGAATATTACGTAAAAAGAAAAAAGTTCTGCTGATGTTTAAATCTTATTTGTCGGACAGAAGTGTCTCACTCCACGTTTATAAATCTTCACTTACATGGGGAGTTCCTCAAGGCTCCGCTCTGGGCCCTGTCCTGGTTTTTAACGAAACATGTTTGGAGTCCATTTTTAAAAGATTTAACATCACGTTCAACTGTTTTTCCAACCATATTCAGCTCTATTTGTTCATGTAAATAAAAAATAGGGATTTTTATTTACCTGTTTAATTACATCAGGACAAGAGAGAATTTAAATTTCCTCCATCTAAACAATATGACCGACATAATTTTATTTATTTTACATGTTGCAGATAATTTGGATAGTTCACTTCAGCTTGCTGTTTTTATTAAAAGATGTCATTGAAATTTCTGTACAAGATGATTTAGGTAATTATAACACAGTAGAACAGTTTAAAACCATGACAGCATAAAAAACCTAATATCTGTTTACTTCTTGTCTGTATTTTTCATTTTCAAATAGCTTCATAAGTTTACTGGAGGCCAATCAGTTTGCAGATGATCCTGATAACGATTAGTAAACAGGCTTTATTGAACCGAAATAAAGTGTTTTTAAAGCCAACTCTAAAGTTCATGAGTCACAAAATCACTGACTGAAAGCAAGTGTAAGAGAAAATAAGTGGTTTCCATAGCAACAACAGCCAACATGTCACTGACCCTGAAAGGTAGGATGAAAGAACGCAACACTGATTTGTTTTTTTTTCCTTTCAGCGTTTCAATGTCACACATCCATTTATGCACACCAAACATCCTCGTACAAGCAGTCTATTCAACTAAACAGTCAAAAGTCTAAAGTATTTGACCTTTTACTGAAACAAACATGCCGAGAGAGCTTGAAACGGAAGTTTCACGAATGATACAAACAGAAAAATCCAAGTTAATATCATAAATTTTGCCTCTTCTGAAATGAAATAAATGCCTTCAGTCTGTATGTGAAACAGGTAAATTAAGGTTTTCAAGCACTTTTCTAACTAAAGTCCACAAAAGTCAATAATCAGCAGATTTATGTTATTAAAGCAAATGTTAAATTTCAAACAGTTCAAGAATTTAAGCTGTTTTTGGTTTACTGGGTATCAAATATCACTTTCAAACTCCACCTCCCGTCTTTTTAACGTGAAATCCAAAACGAAAGGTGAAAGTTTGAGTGTGGGAGGGCTTTTCAAACATCTTCACGGCCTTTGCTCCAGAGGGGTTGGAGTGGAAATTTCCACCTTGTTTCTGTCTGCGTTCAGGAGAGCTGAAGTCCATCTCGTTGACGACGTGAACAGAAGTTTCTTTCAGCAGCCGAGGGGGACCTCAGCTGGTCAGATCTCACTACTGCAAACAAACTCAGAAAAAGCCTGAAGAATGACTGATTATTAGCACTTTAAAAGCAAATCAAACAATCTGGAACATGTTAAAATAATCAAATTTTCTCTTATTTTGTTGTTTATAAGTACGAGTTTGAGAAAAATTAAGATTTTTGTTTATTTTTGTTCTTGTTTCTTACATATTTCCAGTAAAAATCTTCAATGGATCTTTAGGTTCAGTGTTTTCTGACTTCTAAAAATGAAAAAAAAAAAAAAGTTTTTTTTTGGTTTTTAGGCATCACATTACTAATGTTTTAACTTAGGAAGACATCAGAAGTCAATATTTGGTGCAATAACCCTGATTTTTGATGAACTCCACCAGTCTTTACGCTGCTGTTGTCAGGTTAATGGACGGATGGTTGTTTAGATCTAAAATACAGACACTCTAAGATAGTTGTGTCCAATCCTGGTCATGGAGGGACACTATCCTGCAAGTTTTAGATGTTTCTCTGCCCTTCAGCAGGTCTTCAAGTTCTGCAGGAGCCTGTTAATCACCAAGTCATTCAAATCAGGTGTTTCACAGCAGAGAAACACCTAAAACCTCCAGGACCAGGATTGGACACCACTGCTGTAAGAGCTCCAAAGAAAAAACTGATTTAATTACAAAAACTTAAAGTCTAGATCTGCAACAACAACAAGGAGGCGCGAAACATAAAGAAAACCAGACAGCATATGAGAGTGACAATCAACTAGTGAGCAGTGGCTGGATATGAACAGGTTTTAAAGGCTGAGGATAACGATGAAGTGGAAACAGGTGACTGATTAGAAACACAGGACAGGTGTGGGTGGTTGAGGCAGGTTGATGAGAAATGAGCAGAGGAAAAGAAAAGAAAGGCCACAGGGAGCAAAAACTATACAAAGACTTACAACAAAATTAAACACGAGGACAACCAAATAAAAGAATCAAAGAAACAATAAACCCAATACAAAAATAAACCTAAAGATATTTAAATCCTGGCAGCTGTTTGGTGACTTTTTGCCACTCCTGGGGCAAAAATCCAATCAGCTCAGCTGTTTGACGGCTTGTCATCATCCATCAAAAAATCAGGTTCATGAACTCATTACATCTGATATTTTCAAAGTATATAAAGAAAGCATTTATCTTCATTTATCATGACTTGATATATTATAAAAAGATTGCATGTAACAATCCTTTCTGTGTGAACGTTTTGTCACCTTTTATCAAAATGAGCTGCAAACATCATTAGGCGAAGTGTTGCTGGTTGTGTTGTCGTGAATTTTGTCCTCCTTTGAATCCACCAGCTTAAGAGAGAACAGAAAGAATAAATAAATTACAGGAAAATTGTTTAATGTCAACCTTTTTATGAGTTAGTCTCTGTCTGTTGTGGAAAAAGTTGGGAATGTTGGAAAACCTTGTGTCAAAGAGAGCAGGTTTTACCATCCAGAAACTACCCACAGGGTGGGTTAATTAGTTAGTGTTTAACACTGTTAAAAGATCTGACATCAGCTCCATTTTCATTTTGTCATCATTTAACTGTCGAATATACTTTATGTGCTTTACTGTAAAATTGTAAATCATTTCCTTCGTTCCCTCTCTCACACAATCACACCCAAGTGTACCTCTGCTCTTGATTTGAACGATCAATAAATGTCAGTTTAAAGCAAGAAGGCTCATTAAACTACATGTTTCCTTGTGCGTTTGTTGCTTAATGTAGCAGCTTTTCAAACCATTTTTTATTTTAAAGCACCAGTTAAAGTGTGACATGACTAGATCTGGCCCACCGACCTGCAGTTTGAAACACAATAAATCAACCATAGTTTGTTTTGTTTTATAAAATCAAATTATTGTTTTTTTTAATTATCTATACCATACCATACCATTTTATACCATACCATTTTATTTTATACCATACCGTACCGTACCGTACCATACCATACCATACCAAAGATAAGTTTGTAGATAGCCTAAAGTTTGACGGGTCAAGAGTTGAAAGAAGAAAGCCATAAATCATTACAAAGCAAACTTAAAGTACTCTAAAAAAAAAGTTTTTTGTAATGATCTGCCGTGGTCACGTGTTACTAAATTCAAAGTGTAAAAATTATATTTTATATAGTATTTTTTTTTCCTTTTTGTTTTAATGACACTATCTGAAACCACTCCTCTTCTCAGAAACAATCTAATGTCCCTCCTGCTCTTCCTGCTCTCAAACACTAAAAGCTCCATTCTGACCAAACATTTCCTGGTTTCTTCCAAACTGATCTGCAGTTTAAAGATGGGCGTAACCAACATGAGGCGAATGTAGAAGCTGATAAGCTCTATGATCTCAGCACAGACACATGATCTGTGGATCAAAGTTCAGAATAAACTGAGCTGCAAGGAAGGAAAACTTGCAGAGTCACTGATTAGATGTGAGATGGCGCAGAAAGGAGATCAGCTGGACCGAAAAACCTTCTCCTGTTCGATCTGTTTGGATCTACTGAAGGATCCGGTGACTATTCCCTGTGGACACAGCTACTGTATGAGCTGTATTGAAACCCACTGGGATGAAGAGGATCAGAAAGGAATCCACAGCTGCCCTCAGTGCAGAGAGACCTGCAGTCAAAGACCCGTGTTAAAGAAAAACACCATGTTAACAGCGTTGGTGGAGCAGCTGAAGAAGACTGGATTCCACGCTGTTTCAACTGATCACTACTATGCTGGACCTGAAGATGTGGCCTGTGATGTTTGTTCTGGAAAAAAACTGAAAGCTTTCAAGTCCTGTTTAGTCTGTCTGACATCGTACTGTGAGAAACACCTTCAGCCTCATTATGATTCAGCTGCATTTCAGAAACACAAGCTGGTGGAGCCCTCCAAGAACCTGCAGGAGAACATCTGCTCTAAACACAATGAGGTGATGAAGCTTTTCTGCCGTACTGATCAGAAGTCTATCTGTTCTCTTTGCTCTGAGGAGGAACATAAGGGCCACAAGACAATCCCAGTGGAAACTGCAAGGACGGAGAAGCAGAAAAAGCTCAAGGTGAGACGAAAAACAATCCAGCAGGGAATCCAGGACAGAGAGAAAGATGTGAAGCTGCTTCAACAGGAGGTGGAGGCCATCAATCACTCTGCTGATAAAACAGTGGAGGACAATGAGAAGATCTTCTCTCAGCTGATCCGTCTCATCCAGAAGAGAAGCTCTGATGTGAAGCAGCAGATCAGATCCCAGCAGGAAACTGAAGTGAGTCGAGTCAAAGAGCTTCAGGAGAAGCTGGAGCAGGAGATCACTGAGCTGAAGAGGAGAGATGCTGAGCTGAAGCAGCTCTCACACACAGAGGATCACAACCAGTTTCTCCACAACTACCCCTCAGTGTCAGCACTCAGTGAGTCTCCACACTCATCCAGCATCAAGACCAAACCTCTGAGATACTTTGAGGACGTGACAGCAGCTGTGAAGGAGCTCAGAGACAAACTACAGGACATTCTGAGGGACGAATGGACAAACATCTCACTGACTGTCTCTGATGTGGAGGTTTTACTGTCAGAACCAAAGAGCAGAGCTGAATTCTTAAGATATTCATGTGAAATCACCCTGAATCCAAACACAGCAAACACACGGCTGTTACTGTCTGAGGGGAACAGAAAGGTGACATTAATGGGTCAATATCAGTCCTACTGTAATCACCCAGACAGATTCAGTGGTTACTGGCAGGTCCTGAGCAGACAGAATCTGACTGGACGTCATTACTGGGAGGTGAAGTGGAAAGGGACAGAAGAAATTTCTGTAGCAGTTTCGTACAAGGACATCAGCAGAGCAGGGAGTGAATGTAGATTTGGATGTAATGATAAATCTTGGGCTTTAGATTGTTTCCAAAATAGTTATGATTTTTTGCACAACAACATTAAAACCTCCATCTCAGGTCCTGGTTCCTCCAGAGTCGGAGTGTACCTGGACCACAGAGCAGGTGTTCTGTCCTTCTACAGAGTCTCTGAAACCACGACTCTCCTCCACAGAGTCCAGACCACGTTCACTCAGCCGCTCCACGCTGGAGTTAGGTTTGGTCTAATGTTGGATTTTCGATCAATTGCAAGTGTTAAATTCTGTAAACACAAATAGTTCTTTTTCTCTGGAATCTTGTTGCTTTTCTACAGAAACTTCACAGAAATTAATAGACTGTCAGAAATTCCCTTTTCAGTTTATTGTTCTGTCCATTTTTTTTGTTTAGTATTTAATTATCTTTACTAGAACAACTGACTATAACAAGAAAAATGTCTTATTTTAACTTTGTTTTGCAGCAAAGATTGTGAACTCATTGATTTAGTGACAGATTATTCTAGAGGTTGAAAACTGAAAGCAATGATTTGATGGTGTTCTTGTTTGAAGACATTTAGTCCAGTCCTGACTCACCTGAGACAACAGATATTGTTTCATTCTGGACTTGAGGTGATTTCATGTGTTGTTGATTTTTATGAGGATGAACTTCAGAATAAATATAATATAATATAATAAATATAATAGCTGTCGAGTTGCTTCAGGGTTTATGTTGGTGAATTGGAAAGTTTGAATCCAGACCCAATTAAAACTAATTGAAATAGTTTTCTGTCTTTTTTCATTATGAATACAGTTATATGTTGTTGTAAACAGTTCAAACTCTTCCTGTTAACAGGGATGCAGACGAGGTTAAAGTTCTTCAAATCAGTTTGTTTCATGTGATTCACTTCAGCTTTTTAAGATGATATATAAAGTTTTACACTTGTGTCACAAAATATGGACAGAGCTGTAAAACTGTTCAAAGCGCAGAGAAAACAACCTTTAAACTTGTGTAAATTATTGTTAGCAGTGATGAAAACTGTTCAAAGTTGAACTAAACCATGTGGTTGTTGAATTTTCTCTGAGCCACTTCTCTACAACAGAGATCGATGAATAAAACAGCTGAAATCAGTGGAGTTTATGTGATCAGTTATGGTCATAAAGTTTTAATTTGCTGCATGTTTCCTTTAAAAACAGACAAGAGGAGTCTGACCCGCTCCAAAAAGCCCAGTCGGCTCTGATTGGTCGTCTTCAGCTGCCTGAGCAGGTTTGACGTTAAACTCATGAGGATGGATGTGGAGATTCAAACACCTCAGGATGTCTTATTAATAATTATTACATTTTTGTTCCCTGGAAAAAAACAAAACGTCAATCTGACATTTCATCATTTGATCACTGGGGCTTTAAACTTCTGATCCCAATCTGAAAAGTCCAAGTTTCCACGTTCCGCTTGTCTGTGTTACAGAATAATGTCAGTGATTCTGCCTGCAGCTTTGTGTGTTTCTGCTTTTTCATCATTTGTGTTCATGATGTAAGTCAGTTCCTCGTGTTTGATCCTGTTTGTTTTTAACCCTCATGTTGTCATCAGTCTCTGAGTCTCTGGAGAGTGATGGCACGCTGACACCTACAGGAAGAGTCAGGTTTTACATCACATGGAGTCCAGAAAATGTGTCTTTTTGTCTTTATGTCATCTAGATTTCATCTTTTATGTGTTTATTTTAATCCTAAATAACCAAAAGGTTTGTATTTCTGTGTCACTTTGTGTTTATTTATGTAAAACGGTGGATTTAAAGTCTTTAACTCTGTCATTAATATTAGATTTGCAGAAAATATGAGCCTTTAACTGATATTTGTATAACTGACAATAAAACTCTTATATGTGCTGTAGTTTGGTTCATCATTAGTTTTCTGCCAAATAAACATAAAAGCTTAAATTTGTTGATCCAGACTTCCAGGAGCTCCTCACAACTCATTTATCTGAGAAACTCAAACTCCTCACGTGACAACCTGAACTATTATTAGTTTGTTTGATTAAAACTGAGCTGTTTGTGTTGCTTATATCAAGTCAAACAAATACAAATATTTAGTTGGATACTTCTCATTTAATGCATGAATTACCTGTCAGATAAATTTGATGACCTGGTGTTTTCATGGGTTTTGAGATTGTAAATAGTAAAGAAAATTGATTTAACTCTGGTCAAAGTGAATATTGTTTTTGTGAGGAGGATTAAACAGTTTTTATCTCAAACCACTCCTTGAGTCTGAATCCAAGTCTGTTCTCTTCTTCTTGTTCTTCTTCCTGCTCTCAAACACAGCAGCTCAGATCTGTCCACATATTTCCTGGTTCCTCCTCCTCAGATCTACAGTTTGAAGATGGGTGGAACCAACATGAGGTGAATGTAGAAGCTGATTGGCTGCTTTCTCTCAGGACAGGCAAATTATTTCTGGATCAGACTGGTTTCTGTTAGGAAGAAGTGAAACTTACAGAGTCACTGTTACAGAGAGGTGAGATGGCGCAGAAAGGAGATCAGCTGGACCAAGAAACCGTCTCCTGTTCGATCTGTTTGGATCTCCTGAAGGATCCGGTGACTATTCCCTGTGGAGACAGCTACTGTATGAGCTGTATTAAAAGTTTCTGGGATGAAGAGGATCAGAAAAGAATCCACAGCTGCCCTCAGTGCAGAGAAACTTTTATACCGAGGCCTGTCCTGNGACTTCACATCAGAGCTCAAATGTTCTTTCAAGAAGGTGAAACTTACAGAGTCACTGTTACAGAACAGGTGAGATGGCGCAGAAAGGAGATCAGCTGGACCAAGAAACCATCTCCTGTTCGATCTGTTTGGATCTACTGAAGGATCCGGTGGCTATTCCCTGTGGACACAGCTACTGTATGAGCTGTATTAAAGACCACTGGGATGGAGAGGATCGGAAAGGAATCTACAGCTGCCCTCAGTGCAGAGAGGACTTCACCGAGAGGCCTGTCCTGAAGAAAAACACCATGTTAGCAGCTTTAGTGGAGCAGCTGAAGAAGACTGGACTCCAAGCTGCTCCTGCTGATCACTGCTATGCTGGACCTGAAGATGTGGCCTGTGATTTCTGCTCTGGAAGAAAACTGAAAGCCATCAAGTCCTGTTTGTTCTGTCTGGCCTCCTACTGTGAGAAACACCTTCAGCCTCATTATGATTCAGCTGCATTTCAGAAACACAAGCTGGTGGAGCCCTCCAAGAACCTGCAGGAGAACATCTGCTCTCGTCATGATGAGGTGATGAAGATGTTCTGTCGTACTGATCAGAAGTGTATCTGTTATCTCTGCTCTGTGGATGAACATAAAGGCCACGACACAGTCTCAGCTGCAGCAGAAAGAGCTGAGAGGCAGAGAGAGCTCGAGGTGAGGCGACAAACAATCCAGCAGGGAATCCAGGACAGAGAGAAAGATGTGAAGCTGCTTCAACAGGAGGTGGAGGCCATCAATCACTCTGCTGATAAAACAGTGGAGGACAATGAGAAGATCTTCTCTCAGCTGATCCGTCTCATCCAGAAGAGAAGCTCTGATATGAAGCAGCAGATCAGATCCCAGCAGGAAACTGAAGTGAGTCGAGTCAAAGAGCTTCAGGAGAAGCTGGAGCAGGAGATCACTGAGCTGAAGAGGAGAGATGCTGAGCTGAAGCAGCTCTCACACACAGAGGATCACAACCAGTTTCTCCACAACTACCCCTCAGTGTCAGCACTCAGTGAGTCTCCACACTCATCCAGCATCAAGACCAAACCTCTGAGATACTTTGAGGACGTGACAGCAGCTGTGAAGGAGCTCAGAGACAAACTAGAGGACTTTCTGAGGGACAAATGGACAAACATCTCACTCACTGTCTCTGATGTGGAGGTTTTACTGCCACAACCAGAACCAAAGAGCAGAGCTGAATTCCTAAAATATTCCTGTGAAATCACCCTGGATCCAAACACAGTAAACAGACAGCTGTTACTGTCAGAGGGGAACAGAAAGGTGACAGTGATGGATCAACCTCAGTTTTATTCTGATCATCCAGACAGATTCACTGAATACCAACAGGTTCTGGGCAGAGAGAGTCTGACTGGACGTCGTTACTGGGAGGTGGAGAGGAGTTGGGCACCAAGAATTTATATAGCAGTTTCATACAAGGATATCAGCAGAGCAGGGGAGTTGAATGAATGTACATTTGGACATAATGATAAATCTTGGGCTTTACATTGTCACCGTGGACAATTTGAAATTTGGCACAACAACATCTCAACCTCCATCTCAGGTCCTGGTTCCTCCAGAGTCGGAGTGTACCTGGACCACAGAGCAGGTGTTCTGTCCTTCTACAGCGTCTCTGAAACCATGACTCTCCTCCACAGAGTCCAGACCACGTTCACTCAGCCGCTCCACGCTGGAGTTGGGTTTGGTTTATCATGGAACAATTTGTTTTCTGTAACAAGTGTTGAATTTTGTAATCTAAACTAAGTAGAATTCACTGAAGGCTCAGCAACAAAGACTTGTTTTTAAATTCTTGTTGTTTTTCTACATAAACGGTACAGATATTAATAAATTATCAGTCCTTCCTTTTCTGTTTCATTGTTCCGGTCATGGTTTTTGGTTTGTTTAGTAATTAATTATCTTTACTGAAACAGCTGATCATGAAAAGAAAAATGTTTTATTTTAACTGGTTTAATTTTGCAGCAAAGTTTGTGAACTCATTGATTTAGTGACAGATTATTCTAGAGGTTGAAAACTGAAAGCAATGATTTGATGGTGTTCTTGTTTGAAGACATTTAGTCCAGTCCTGACTCACCTGAGACAACAGATATTGTTTCATTCTGGACTTGAGGTGATTTCATGTGTTGTTGATTTTTATGAGGATGAACTTCAGAATAAATATAATATAATAAATATAATAGCTGTCGAGTTGCTTCAGGGTTTATGTTGGTGGATTGGAAAGTTTGAATCCAGATTTGATTATAACTCCTTTTATGAGTTTTTTTGTTTAATGTGGAAAAAATGCAAAGTATATTCTTTTATTTTAACAATAAAGACACTATAACTGATGTTTGATGGAGTATTTTTATTTTTTTATGTCCAATAACTTCCACTTCTTCCAGCTCCTGTCTGATGTGAATTTTGTCTGTGTGCTGAAATCTCTTCTTCTGCCACCAGGAGGACAAGGTTAATGCTTCTCACGTCACAAAATGTGATAAAAGATGGTCAAAGGTTTCACATTTCTCCCTCCCCACATGGACAGAGTTTTAAAGCCGTTCATGGCTCAGAAAAGAAACTGTTGGCAGAGATGAAAACTGTTCAAAGTTCATGAATTATGTGGTTGTTGATTTTTCCCAGAGCCTGTTCTCCACAACAACTGCTGGATCCTCCTGCCTTTGTCCAAAACTGAAAAATATGAAGGTCATTAGTTATTTGAGAACATTTACAATCTTATCTCTGTAAATTTTAGTTTTCCTAAGTGTCAACAAAATATTACATCTGAATAGTTTTAATTGTTTTTTGTGTAAAAAGTGTTGTTTAAATGAACTGCTTTCTCTGTTTGGAACGAGCTGTAAATCCACCTGAATTTAACTGAAATGTTCAACATTTTGAAGCCATGTGGAACTGTGAATGTTGCTCCATGTGGTGTTAAACTGTCCCGTTTTATAAAATAAGGTCATCTGAATTTGATGGCAGCAACACATTCAAAAAAAAGACACACAGCACAAGGAAATCTGGTATTATCAGAGGGAAAGAAACAACATTTATAAACTCATATATCAGTCTTCTTCTGATCACCCAGACAGATTCAGTAGCTGGTGTCAGGTCCTGAGCAGAGAGAGTCTGACTGGATGTTGTTACTGGGAGGTGAAGCAGAGAGGGAGACTTTATGTACGAGTCACATACAAGGACATCACCAGAGCGAGCAGCAAGGAACATTTATTTGGACCTGATGACAAATATTGAGCATGATGTTGTTTCTGAAAGAGTTGCTCTTACTCGCTGTGAAGCAACTCCTCTTCTTTTAACAACAGTCTGTAGATGTTTAGGAACTGAGGAGACCATCTGCTGGAGGTTTCGGAGGGGAACATTGTCTCGTTCTCATCTGATGGACGATTCTGGCTGTTCGACAGTCTTCTGTTGCTGGATGGGAGCAGATGTTGTTCCATACTTTTCTGCATTCATGGAGCATTTCCAGATGTGTAAGCTGCCCATATCAGAGGCATTAATGCACCCCCATACCATCAGAGAGGCAGACTTTAGACCTGTGTGCTGATAACAGACCTGATGGTCCATTTCCTCTTTAGTTTGGAAGACGTAGCATCCATGGTTTCCAAAATGACGTTCAAATTTCGATTTGAAAATTATTATTCAACACTGTTGGTTCGTGTCCTCGTTGAACCCTCAGCCACTCATTCTGCCAAAACTGAAATATGACCTGGGCTCAGAAGGTCCTCAAAGAAGCATTTTTCCTCTGTAGAGTCAGCTGCTGCATTTAGAGATGTAACCTGAAACTGTATCATGCAGGGAGAACCTTCAGCTCTGTGAAGAGAAGCTGCAGAGGGACGTCTCAGAAGGACAGAAAGACAGTGGACATGTGTCCTGATGTCAGAGACTTCTGTCAACAAGTGGAGGTTGGAGTCTGCAAGCTGAATGTTTGATAGATGAATGGGTTGCATCAGGAAAGCTATTTTTGCAAAGAATTTTAGACTGTAATTGCATGTACATTTTGGTATATTGTTTTCTGTACTGTTTGAAAAATAAATAAATAAATATTTTTTTATGAAAATTTCTGAAATTGCAGTCTGATCTCCCTGTTCTTCTTCCTGCCTTCAAACACAGCAGCTCAGATCTGTTCATGTGGCATTCTGCGAGTTTGCTTCCTGTTTGCTCACTCCTGTTCCTGATTGGTCGGCAGTCTAATCATCTGCAGCTGCAGCAGATCAGGACTATCAGCATTCTGGGTACTTAAGGCTGTAGAGAAGACAAGACTGACGCTGGAGCATCGATTGCTGTTGGTAAAGCATCTTGGCCACTAGAGAAATTCTTTACTCGAGTCCTGTTAATGTTTTTTTCTTCTGTGTTCGCTCAGAGTCTCGGCCACCTTCGCCAACCTCTGTCTGAAGGATTGTTCTGAGAGCCACTCACCTGATCTGATCTGTGCTGTAGCCTGTCTGCCTCGTCTGGAGTCCATGTACCTGTGACAACCTCCTCCTGTAAATACTCACCGCCGTATCACCGATCTTCACTCCCCGCTGTGTTCCCTGCACTTAACTGTAAGAACAAGCTTCTCATCTTCATTCTAAAGTACTTCATCCCTGCTGGCAACATATATACTCACCTCTGACTCTCCTTTCCAGATCCAGACCCACACAACACCCATCACTGTAGATAAAGTCACTTACCTTTACAGCTGTCTCCAGCGTCTGTCTGTCACCTAGCTGCTCGCCTTTGACATTTTTGTAAAACCTGATAGTTCACATATTTCCTTGTTCCCTCCTCCTCAGATCTGGAGATAAAAATGGGTGTAACCAACGTGATGAATGCAAACCCTGAAAATCTACATTCTCTCTGCACAAAAACAAAAGACTTCACATCAGAGCTCAAATGTTCTTTCAAGAAGGTGAAACTTACAGAGTCACTGTTACAGAGAGGTGAGATGGCGCAGAAAGGAGATCAGCTGGACCAAGGATCCGTCTCCTGTTCGATCTGTTTGGATCTCCTGAAGGATCCGGTGACTATTTCCTGTGGACACAGCTACTGTATGAGCTGTATTAAACACCACTGGGATGAAGAGGATCAGAAAGGAATCCACAGCTGCCCTCAGTGCAGAGAAACTTTTATACCGAGGCCTGTCCTGAAGAAAAACACCATGTTAGCAGCTTTAGTGGAGCAGCTGAAGAAGACTGGACTCCAAGCTGCTCCTGCTGATCACTGCTATGCTGGACCTGAAGATGTGGCCTGTGATTTCTGCTCTGGAAGAAAACTGAAAGCCATCAAGTCCTGTTTGTTCTGTCTGGCCTCCTACTGTGAGAAACACCTTCAGCCTCATTATGATTCAGCTGCATTTCAGAAACACAAGCTGGTGGAGCCCTCCAAGAACCTGCAGGAGAACATCTGCTCTCGTCATGATGAGGTGATGAAGATGTTCTGTCGTACTGATCAGAAGTGTATCTGTTATCTCTGCTCTGTGGATGAACATAAAGGCCACGACACAGTCTCAGCTGCAGCAGAAAGAGCTGAGAGGCAGAGAGAGCTCGAGGTGAGGCGACAAACAATCCAGCAGGGAATCCAGGACAGAGAGAAAGATGTGAAGCTGCTTCAACAGGAGGTGGAGGCCATCAATCACTCTGCTGATAAAACAGTGGAGGACAATGAGAAGATCTTCTCTCAGCTGATCCGTCTCATCCAGAAGAGAAGCTCTGATATGAAGCAGCAGATCAGATCCCAGCAGGAAACTGAAGTGAGTCGAGTCAAAGAGCTTCAGGAGAAGCTGGAGCAGGAGATCACTGAGCTGAAGAGGAGAGATGCTGAGCTGAAGCAGCTCTCACACACAGAGGATCACAACCAGTTTCTCCACAACTACCCCTCAGTGTCAGCACTCAGTGAGTCTCCACACTCATCCAGCATCAAGACCAAACCTCTGAGATACTTTGAGGACGTGACAGCAGCTGTGAAGGAGCTCAGAGACAAACTACAAGATATTCTGATGGACACTTGGACAATCATCTCACTGACTGTCCCTGAGGTGGAGGTATTGATATCATTTCCAGAACCAAAGAGCAGAACTAGATTCCTAAAATATTCCTGTGAAATCACCCTGGATCCAAACACAGCAAACATACAGCTGTTACTGTCTGAGGAGAACAGAAAGGTGACAGTGAAGAAACAACCTCAGTTTTATTCTGATCATCCAGACAGATTCACTGAATGGCAACAGGTTCTGAGCAGAGAGAATCTGACTGGACGTCATTACTGGGAGGTGAAGTTGAGAGGGGCAAGAGTTTATGTAGCAGTTTCATACAAGGATATCAGCAGAGCAGGGAGTGAAAGTTCATTTGGACGTAATGATAAATCTTGGGCTTTATGTTGTTACTTTGGACACTATGAATTTTGGCACAACAACATTAAAACCTCGATCTCAGGTCCTGGTTCCTCCAGAGTCGGAGTGTACCTGGACCACAGAGCAGGTGTTCTGTCCTTCTACAGCGTCTCTGAAACCATGACTCTCCTCCACAGAGTCCAGACCACGTTCACTCAGCCGCTCCACGC
>NC_051449.1:2061152-2065061 GCF_001649575.2 Kryptolebias marmoratus | reverse complement strand
GGGTGAGTCTCGGGTACAATTCTATTTCCAAGATGGTCGCAAGGATTATAATGTCTCTTTGTTTGCTTACAGGTCCTAGAGGAGGATTGCGGCGTCGAGCAGAGCGGTTCCAGTTGTTCCAGAAGATAAGCCAGTTTGCAGCGAGGTAAGTATCTGTGATTATCCAGGTAAGTGGTCCTTCAGATCCGTAGTTGTGGCGTGGCAAAAACCTGAGTCGTAGGCACAATACAAAGAACGTAATTAGCATGAGGAGCATAAGTTGGGTTAGACACTGAGGCGGAGAATCTAACCCAGAAGGTTTGATGCTCCAGCGAAGATCTGATCCCAGCCTGCTGCTTAAGTACCGGCTGGTTTCATCAATAGGAACTGGAACACCTGTGGAGGAATGATTAGTGGCACTGCCCAAAAGGCGGGGCCAAACCCAGATCCTCACAGTACCCCCCCTCTAACAATCGCCTCCTGGCGATTTTGGACGTCTCTCTGGATGTGCCCTATAAAAGTCCGAGATCAGGGAGGCATCCAGTATAAAGGACCTGGGGACCCACGTGTGCTCCTCAGGTCCATAACCCTCCCAATCAACCAGAAATTGCGTCCCTCTACCCCTTTGTCGTGCGTCAATGATACGGTTGACCGTAAAAGTGGGATGATTGTCGATCAACCGGGCGGGAGGGGGGAGGACGGTAGGTGGGCTTAATGGACTGTCCACGAACGGTTTGATCTAGGAGACATGAAATGCTGGGTGGATTTGCATAGCTGTAGGAAGGGACAAACGGACTGAGGTGGGATTTAGCACCCTCTCTATGGGAAAGGGTCCTATGAACCGAGGAGCAAGTTTTCTCGAGGTGCCTTTAAGAGGAATGTCTTTAGTGGAAAGCCAAACCTTGTCGCCCACCTTATATTTAGGTGCTGAGGAACGGTGATGGTCAGCATACTTTTTATTTTGTTCACTAGATCTCTGTAGTGCTCTTCTAGTTTGTCGCCATATGCTTTTGCACCTTCGAAGATGGGCCTGCACAGAAGGGACAGCAATTTCAACTTCAAAGCTGGGGAACAGTGGTGGATTGTATCCAAGAGCTGCCTCAAAAGGTGATAATCCTGTGGCCGAAGAGACGTGAGTGTTGTGTGCATACTCAATCCACACCAGCTTCTTGCTCCATGTGGAGGGATTGTCGCTCGCCAGAACCCTGAGGGCCACCTCCAACTCCTGATTGCATCGTTCTGATTGACCATTAGATTGTGGATGGTACCCGGATGTGAGACTCACCCCAGCCCCCAATCCCCTGCAGAAACTTCGCCACACCTGAGAAGTAAATTGTGGGCCTCTGTCCGAAACGATGTCCACTGGGATCCCATGAAGGCGAAAGACATGTTGTGTGATGATCTCAGCAGTCTTGAAGGCGGTGGGGAGCTTAGTTGAGCAGACTTTGAAAATCGGTCAACAATGGTGAAGATGACTGTATGTCCCTGTGAAGGTGGTAATCCGGTGACAAAGTCTATTGCAATGTGTGACCATGGCCGACTCGGTATAGGTAGCGGCTGCAATAACCCGGCTGGAGGTTGATTGCCACCCTTGAAACGGGCGCAGGTGGGACAAGCTGAGACAAACTCTTTGACGTCCGCAGCCAAACTGGACCACCAGAAGTACTGGTTGGCCAACTTTGTCATTTGGTTGACTCCTGGATGACAGGGAAACTGCTGGGAGTGTAACCAATTCAAAACCCTGGGTCGAACTGTGGTTGGGACATAAATTTTGTCAGGAGGGCCTCCTCCGGGGTCAGGTTCTCCTTGTTGAGCCTCCCGGATCTCCCTTTCAATGTCCCATGTGAGGGCCCCCACAATCAGGGAAGGAGGGATTATGGGTTCCTCCTGATCAGGTGAGTCTTCTCGAGCCCAGAGCCTTGATAATGCATCTGGCTTTACATTCTTGGTTCCTGGTCTGTAAGTGATGGAAAAATTGAACCGCCCGAAGAACAAGGACCACCTAGCCTGCCGGGGGTTCAATCTTTTAGCTGTTTGGAGGTAAGCTAAATTTTTGTGGTCCGTCCAAATTATGAACGGAGCCTCGCTCCCCTCTAGCCAATGTCTCCATTCTTCGAGTGCCAATTTGATGGCTAACAATTCCCTGTTGCCAACATCATAATTACTCTCGGCCGACGTGAGACGCAGAGAGAAATATGCACATGGATGAATTTTGTTGTCTTGAGTAGACCTCTGAGACAGAACAGCCCCAACTCCTGTATCTGAGGCGTCAACTTCTACAATAAATTGTAGCTTGGGATCAGGATGTCGAAGTATAGGAGCCGAGACAAATAGAGCTTTCAATTTATTGAAGGCTGACTGAGCTTCCGGTGACCAGATGAATGACTGTTTGGTGGAGGTGAGTTGTGTGAGAGGGCTAGCGACTTTACTGTAATCTTGGATGAACCTGCGGTAGAAGTTGGCAAAGCCGAGGAAACGTTGGAGTTGGCGACGATCAGTGGGAGTGGGCCAGTCTGCCACAGCTCGGATCTTCTCGGGGTCAGTCTGGTAAAACCCCTGTCCGAAGATGAAACCCAGGAAGTTAACGGTTGTCACACCAAACTCACACTTCTCCGCTTTCACAAATAGTTGATTCTCCAAGAGTCTTTGAAGTACGGCCTTGACATGGTTCTGATGCTGAGCAGGATCCTGTGAATAGATGAGGATATCGTCAAGATAGACGAAAACAGAAATATTAAGAAAGTCTCTTAGGATGTCATTTATTAACGATTGGAAAACAGCAGGGGCGTTAGTTAATCCAAATGGCATGACTAAGTACTCAAAGTGCCCGAGAGGAGTCTTAAAAGCTGTTTTCCACTCGTCTCCTTCCCTTATCCTTACCAGATGGTAAGCGTTTCGTAGGTCGAGTTTAGTGAACATGGTGGCAGAATGCAGTTGTTGATGGACGGAGTCAATTAGCGGGAGTGGATACTTATTCTTTACAGTGATCTGATTTAATCCTCTGTAGTCAATGCAAGGACGAAGACTCTTGTCCTTCTTTTGTACAAAGAAGAATCCCGCCCCTAAGGGCGACTTGGATGGATGGATGATGCCGGAAGCCAGAGAATCCTCGATGTAAGATTTCATGGCATCTCTTTCAGGTCCAGAAAGGTTGAACAACCGACTAGAAGGAAGTGTTTCACCTGGGATGAGTTCTATGGCGCAGTCGTAAGGTCGGTGGGGTGGTAAAGATAGTGCCTTAGCTTTACTGAACACAGGAGCCAGATGGTGGTACTCGACTGGGATCTTGGATAAGTCTGGGCTCTGTTCAGGTTCAGTCTTAGTACTGGAGGACGGCAAAGCAGAGTGTAAACAATTCTGTAGGCAGAAGGGGCTTCATGACTCGACCCTTCTTTCTGTCCAGTTGATTACTAGATTGTGTAGTTGTAGCCAAGGAAACCCTAGAATCATCTGAGTATTAGGTGCGGAAAAAACTAGAAAATCACTCTCCTCTCTGTGATTAACAGATACCAGGAACTGTAACTTAGCGACCTTGTGAGTGATTCTGGTGATTACTTGCCTGGAAATATCTATAACGGGAAGTGGAGAGGATAATGGAGTAGGTTTTAATTGCAAGCGGTTGACTAAATCCCTGGAAATTAGACTCTGTTCTGCACCTGAATCAATTAGAGCATGGACTGGGATCTTAATCTGATGATTTAACAGGGGCCAAACCCAGATCCTCACACATGCACCCTCAAGGACCCTGCTGAGGGTGGAGAGCTGGTCCTGTGTTCCACGGCCAGGACGAAAACCACACTGCTCTTCCTGAATCCGAGGTTCGACTATCCGACGGACCCTCCTCTCCAGAACCCCCGAATAGACCTTACCAGGGAGGCTTAAGAGTGTGATCCCTCTGTAATTGGAACACACGCTCCGGTCCCCCTTTTT
>NC_051449.1:1968798-2055619 GCF_001649575.2 Kryptolebias marmoratus | reverse complement strand
TTGTGAACTCATTGATTTAGTGACAGATTATTCTAGAGGTTGAAAACTGAAAGCAATGATTTGATGGTGTTCTTGTTTGAAGACATTTAGTCCAGTCCTGACTCACCTGAGACAACAGATATTGTTTCATTCTGGACTTGAGGTGATTTCATGTGTTGTTGATTTTTATGAGGATGAACTTCAGAATAAATATAATATAATAAATATAATAGCTGTCGAGTTGCTTCAGGGTTTATGTTGGTGGATTGGAAAGTTTGAATCCAGATTTGATTATAACTCCTTTTATGAGTTTTTTTGTTTAATGTGGAAAAAATGCAAAGTATATTCTTTTATTTTAACAATAAAGACACTATAACTGATGTTTGATGGAGTATTTTTATTTTTTTATGTCCAATAACTTCCACTTCTTCCAGCTCCTGTCTGATGTGAATTTTGTCTGTGTGCTGAAATCTCTTCTTCTGCCACCAGGAGGACAAGGTTAATGCTTCTCACGTCACAAAATGTGATAAAAGATGGTCAAAGGTTTCACATTTCTCCCTCCCCACATGGACAGAGTTTTAAAGCCGTTCATGGCTCAGAAAAGAAACTGTTGGCAGAGATGAAAACTGTTCAAAGTTCATGAATTATGTGGTTGTTGATTTTTCCCAGAGCCTGTTCTCCACAACAACTGCTGGATCCTCCTGCCTTTGTCCAAAACTGAAAAATATGAAGGTCATTAGTTATTTGAGAACATTTACAATCTTATCTCTGTAAATTTTAGTTTTCCTAAGTGTCAACAAAATATTACATCTGAATAGTTTTAATTGTTTTTTGTGTAAAAAGTGTTGTTTAAATGAACTGCTTTCTCTGTTTGGAACGAGCTGTAAATCCACCTGAATTTAACTGAAATGTTCAACATTTTGAAGCCATGTGGAACTGTGAATGTTGCTCCATGTGGTGTTAAACTGTCCCGTTTTATAAAATAAGGTCATCTGAATTTGATGGCAGCAACACATTCAAAAAAAAGACACACAGCACAAGGAAATCTGGTATTATCAGAGGGAAAGAAACAACATTTATAAACTCATATATCAGTCTTCTTCTGATCACCCAGACAGATTCAGTAGCTGGTGTCAGGTCCTGAGCAGAGAGAGTCTGACTGGATGTTGTTACTGGGAGGTGAAGCAGAGAGGGAGACTTTATGTACGAGTCACATACAAGGACATCACCAGAGCGAGCAGCAAGGAACATTTATTTGGACCTGATGACAAATATTGAGCATGATGTTGTTTCTGAAAGAGTTGCTCTTACTCGCTGTGAAGCAACTCCTCTTCTTTTAACAACAGTCTGTAGATGTTTAGGAACTGAGGAGACCATCTGCTGGAGGTTTCGGAGGGGAACATTGTCTCGTTCTCATCTGATGGACGATTCTGGCTGTTCGACAGTCTTCTGTTGCTGGATGGGAGCAGATGTTGTTCCATACTTTTCTGCATTCATGGAGCATTTCCAGATGTGTAAGCTGCCCATATCAGAGGCATTAATGCACCCCCATACCATCAGAGAGGCAGACTTTAGACCTGTGTGCTGATAACAGACCTGATGGTCCATTTCCTCTTTAGTTTGGAAGACGTAGCATCCATGGTTTCCAAAATGACGTTCAAATTTCGATTTGAAAATTATTATTCAACACTGTTGGTTCGTGTCCTCGTTGAACCCTCAGCCACTCATTCTGCCAAAACTGAAATATGACCTGGGCTCAGAAGGTCCTCAAAGAAGCATTTTTCCTCTGTAGAGTCAGCTGCTGCATTTAGAGATGTAACCTGAAACTGTATCATGCAGGGAGAACCTTCAGCTCTGTGAAGAGAAGCTGCAGAGGGACGTCTCAGAAGGACAGAAAGACAGTGGACATGTGTCCTGATGTCAGAGACTTCTGTCAACAAGTGGAGGTTGGAGTCTGTATGCTGAATGTTTGATAGATGAATGGGTTGCATCAGGAAAGCTATTTTTGCAAAGAATTTTAGACTGTAATTGCATGTACATTTTGGTATATTGTTTTCTGTACTGTTTGAAAAATAAATAAATAAATATTTTTTTATGAAAATTTCTGAAATTGCAGTCTGATCTCCCTGTTCTTCTTCCTGCCTTCAAACACAGCAGCTCAGATCTGTTCATGTGGCATTCTGCGAGTTTGCTTCCTGTTTGCTCACTCCTGTTCCTGATTGGTCGGCAGTCTAATCATCTGCAGCTGCAGCAGATCAGGACTATCAGCATTCTGGGTACTTAAGGCTGTAGAGAAGACAAGACTGACGCTGGAGCATCGATTGCTGTTGGTAAAGCATCTTGGCCACTAGAGAAATTCTTTACTCGAGTCCTGTTAATGTTTTTTTCTTCTGTGTTCGCTCAGAGTCTCGGCCACCTTCGCCAACCTCTGTCTGAAGGATTGTTCTGAGAGCCACTCACCTGATCTGATCTGTGCTGTAGCCTGTCTGCCTCGTCTGGAGTCCATGTACCTGTGACAACCTCCTCCTGTAAATACTCACCGCCGTATCACCGATCTTCACTCCCCGCTGTGTTCCCTGCACTTAACTGTAAGAACAAGCTTCTCATCTTCATTCTAAAGTACTTCATCCCTGCTGGCAACATATATACTCACCTCTGACTCTCCTTTCCAGATCCAGACCCACACAACACCCATCACTGTAGATAAAGTCACTTACCTTTACAGCTGTCTCCAGCGTCTGTCTGTCACCTAGCTGCTCGCCTTTGACATTTTTGTAAAACCTGATAGTTCACATATTTCCTTGTTCCCTCCTCCTCAGATCTGGAGATAAAAATGGGTGTAACCAACGTGATGAATGCAAACCCTGAAAATCTACATTCTCTCTGCACAAAAACAAAAGACTTCACATCAGAGCTCAAATGTTCTTTCAAGAAGGTGAAACTTACAGAGTCACTGTTACAGAACAGGTGAGATGGCGCAGAAAGGAGATCAGCTGGACCAAGAAACCATCTCCTGTTCGATCTGTTTGGATCTACTGAAGGATCCGGTGGCTATTCCCTGTGGACACAGCTACTGTATGAGCTGTATTAAAGACCACTGGGATGGAGAGGATCGGAAAGGAATCTACAGCTGCCCTCAGTGCAGAGAGGACTTCACCGAGAGGCCTGTCCTGAAGAAAAACACCATGTTAGCAGCTTTAGTGGAGCAGCTGAAGAAGACTGGACTCCAAGCTGCTCCTGCTGATCACTGCTATGCTGGACCTGAAGATGTGGCCTGTGATTTCTGCTCTGGAAGAAAACTGAAAGCCATCAAGTCCTGTTTGTTCTGTCTGGCCTCCTACTGTGAGAAACACCTTCAGCCTCATTATGATTCAGCTGCATTTCAGAAACACAAGCTGGTGGAGCCCTCCAAGAACCTGCAGGAGAACATCTGCTCTCGTCATGATGAGGTGATGAAGATGTTCTGTCGTACTGATCAGAAGTGTATCTGTTATCTCTGCTCTGTGGATGAACATAAAGGCCACGACACAGTCTCAGCTGCAGCAGAAAGAGCTGAGAGGCAGAGAGAGCTCGAGGTGAGGCGACAAACAATCCAGCAGGGAATCCAGGACAGAGAGAAAGATGTGAAGCTGCTTCAACAGGAGGTGGAGGCCATCAATCACTCTGCTGATAAAACAGTGGAGGACAATGAGAAGATCTTCTCTCAGCTGATCCGTCTCATCCAGAAGAGAAGCTCTGATATGAAGCAGCAGATCAGATCCCAGCAGGAAACTGAAGTGAGTCGAGTCAAAGAGCTTCAGGAGAAGCTGGAGCAGGAGATCACTGAGCTGAAGAGGAGAGATGCTGAGCTGAAGCAGCTCTCACACACAGAGGATCACAACCAGTTTCTCCACAACTACCCCTCAGTGTCAGCACTCAGTGAGTCTCCACACTCATCCAGCATCAAGACCAAACCTCTGAGATACTTTGAGGACGTGACAGCAGCTGTGAAGGAGCTCAGAGACAAACTAGAGGACATTCTGAGGGACGAATGGACAAACATCTCACTGACTTTCCCTGAAGCGGAGGTTTCACTGCCACAACCAGAACCAGAACCAGAGAGCAGAGCTGAATTCCTAAAATATTCCTGTGAAATCACCCTGGATCCAAACACAGTAAACAGACAGCTGTTACTGTCTGAGGGGAACAGAAAGGTGACAAAGATGAATCATCCTCAGTTTTATTCTGATCATCCAGACAGATTCACTGAATGGCAACAGGTTCTGGGCAGAGAGAGTCTGACTGGACGTCATTACTGGGAGGTGAAGTTGAGAGGGGTAGGAGAAGCTTATGTAGCAGTTTCATACAAGGATATCAGCAGAGCAGGGGAGTTGAATGAATGTTCATTTGGACATAATGATAAATCTTGGGCTTTATGTTGTCCCAGTGGACAATTTGAATTTTGGCACAACAACAATAAAACCTCGATCTCAGGTCCTGGTTCCTCCAGAATCGGAGTGTACCTGGACCACAGAGCAGGTGTTCTGTCCTTCTACAGAGTCTCTAAAACCATGACTCTCCTCCACAGAGTCCAGACCACGTTCACTCAGCCGCTCCACGTCGGAGTTAAGATTGGTTGGTGGTTCGTTTTGTCACGAAAAAGTAGCGTTGAATTCTGTAAAGTCAAATAGATCAAATTTAGTCACGGTTGACTGAGTTTGATTGCGGTTTTTAAAAGACATACTACTTTTCTTTTTAAACAATGTTTCTTTGTGTTATGACTGCAGAACACCACTTGTCAAAAATGTTCAGTCATTGCTTTTCTTCAAATTAGATGAACCATATTTGTTATTCTTTAAATTGTCACATTTTCTAATAAAATAGCTGATCATCAAAAGAAAATAATATTTTTGATTGTTTTATACATTTACATGCAGTTTTTTGTAACATCATAATGTAATTTACAGGTTGAAAACTGAAAGCAATGATTTGATGGTGTTCTTGTTTGAAGACATTTAGTCCAGTCCTGACTCACCTGAGACAACAGATATTGTTTCATTCTGGACTTGAGGTGATTTCATGTGTTGTTGATTTTTATGAGGATGAACTTCAGAATAAATATAATATAATAAATATAATAGCTGTCGAGTTGCTTCAGGGTTTATGTTGGTGGATTGGAAAGTTTGAATCCAGATTTGATTATAACTCCTTTTATGAGTTTTTTTGTTTAATGTGGAAAAAATGCAAAGTATATTCTTTTATTTTAACAATAAAGACACTATAACTGATGTTTGATGGAGTATTTTTATTTTTTTATGTCCAATAACTTCCACTTCTTCCAGCTCCTGTCTGATGTGAATTTTGTCTGTGTGCTGAAATCTCTTCTTCTGCCACCAGGAGGACAAGGTTAATGCTTCTCACGTCACAAAATGTGATAAAAGATGGTCAAAGGTTTCACATTTCTCCCTCCCCACATGGACAGAGTTTTAAAGCCGTTCATGGCTCAGAAAAGAAACTGTTGGCAGAGATGAAAACTGTTCAAAGTTCATGAATTATGTGGTTGTTGATTTTTCCCAGAGCCTGTTCTCCACAACTGCTGGATCCTCCTGCCTTTGTCCAAAACTGAAAAATATGAAGGTCATTAGTTATTTGAGAACATTTACAAATGTGTAAGCGGCCCATACCAGAGGCAATAATGCACCCCCATACCATCAGGGAGGTTTAGACCTGTGTTCAGGAGTCGGAGTGTACCTGGACCACAGAGCAGGTGTTCTGTCCTTCTACAGCGTCTCTGAAACCATGACTCTCCTCCACAGAGTCCAGACCACGTTCACTGAGTTCACTTAATGAGTAGCAGACTGGGATTGTCACGGTGAATATGGTATATTTTAATGTCAACCATCCTGAGTCGTCATGACGACAGAGGATGCTTAAACTTCTCTGTATCCAGATCAACCAAAACATTGCTCTCAGCTTTGCACCATAGAGACAAATTGTTTCTCTGAAGACCAGACATGATTGTTGTATTAACCTACAAATAAAAAATAAATAAGAAAACATTCAGACTTAAACAGAATTGGTTTATTTCTTTATCTCACAAGCAGATTATTGTGTCTCGTTACACAGCTATAATCCACAAATCTGTGGTCTTTTTTTATTTCAGAACAGAGCAGTTTGTGTTCGTTCTACATCAACCAGAAAACACGGTTAACACCAAGCAGCCAGTTTTACAAGGCTTCAGGATTTCAGATGATGCTCGACGATCTGTTTTTTTTTTTAATGACGGATGGTGCGGGAGGTGAGGCCGGACGTGGAAGAAAGAGCGCAGAGAAACCTGCTGAAACCGTCTGTGAGGAGGAAAAACACCTGAAAACTCAGACGTTCACGAACACAGGTGACATCGTTATTTCTTTACACAAAACGTTTCCACCCTTTAAATCAGCAGCTCAGGTTTCAGCTGAAATCTTTCACTTTTTCTGGTCAATTTTAAAAGGAAAATGAAGCCAAAGATGTTTTTAGTTCATCACTTCCACATCGTTTTATTCACAAATTTCTGTTTTTTTTATTTTATTGAGGAGACTGATGCTAATCTGATGTTTCACTGAAGAACAAAAAGATCTTCATCTGTCAATCATGTCATCGAGTTATAAAAGCTAATTAAACAAATACAGCTTTTTAAAGAACAGGTTAACTTTTGCTTTTTGACAAGAACTGCAGTGATTTTAGTTTACTGTGATCATAGTTTCCCACCTGTTAAAGAAAATCCAAATTACTCCAAAGGTTTCATTTTATTTCTTTTTGTTTCTGTTAGAAACTTATTTTAGTTGGCATGAAGCAGCAGTAACGAGTGACTGAAGCTGTGGGAGTTTGGAATCAAACTGTGTTCGTACAAACGGAAGAGGGGAAACGTTCACGTCAGCGTGGGAACGAAGGCGTTTCTACAAAATCCAAAGCTGGATTTACAATCAGTTTGACACGAGCCGTGTGAAGCAAAGCAGCGCGACTGCAGCTGGAGCTTCACCCGGTCGTTGTTACGACATTAAATACATTTATTAGACGTTTCGCCGTCTCACCAGAACAAACACAGATGACGGAATCTCCCGTTTCCTCGAACGCATCTTTGGCTGAGTGATGGTGACACTCCTCGGAGATCCAACTTGTTTTGAAGAACCAGAACAAACGCAACACTGACAGAATCCTCACGACACTTCGACACTAATGAGCAAAGTTTTTTACAATCATCAAGTACTGACACAACAGCAGGACCGGTCATCTGAGCAGAAAGGGTTTCACATCAGAGGAACAACACCGCAACAGAAATCTACCAGCTGATTTTAAATTCATCTACACAGCTACACAAACCGCTGCAGCCGCTGGGATTCTCCGCATTTTAAGACAAACCCTCACAGCATTGTCACAGCTTCGTCGCAACTTTCTAAATTATTCTTTATGTGCTTTAAGGTTCACTTAAATGTGAGGTAAATTTTCTTGAAACTGGTGAAAGATTGAGACTGAAATACAAACATCAGCGAAGGGAAGAAAAGGGGCAGGAAGTAAAATTAAAAAAAAAAAACAAAGAAAAAGTAATGTAACAGCTATTGTTTCTATAAAAAAACAAAACAAAGTGCATAAGCATCATGATGAAACATGACCATCTAAAATCAGTAACGAGAAAATTGGCTAAACAAGAAGAAAACTTGGCCTCACTGATCATGGCTGGGGCTGGATCAACTTTCTGAAATCTTGGAATTTGTTGAAACCGAAAGCTAAAATAAAAGTTACCACAGATCAATTCTGAAATGTACAAAACAGCTAAAACAAATGAGAACATGTGACATGAATCTGCTGTTAGTGGCACATGAGATTTGCTTTAAAGCAGCACAGTGTCTCTAAACCTGTAACTTCAGCTAAAATACATCCTGCGTCAAGCCTCAACGAGGAAACCTTCGCCTCTGTGAAATAAAAGGTTTTACTCGTGGATAGCGATGAATCACGTCCATGTTAAAACAAAATCATATTAGATGGTGGTGATTCAGAGAGCATTACTGATGCAGTGAACGTGTGAAGAACTAAACTCCTGCAGGCTCAGAAGGCCTCCTCCGGCTGTCCTTCAAGACTCAAACGCAGACAGATGCTGCCAGGCTGGGAGGCGAGGAGGTCATTTCTCCTGCAGCAGAGCCGGGATGTTGATGTTCCAGCCGATGGCCTGCCGGTCAAAGCCACAGGTGAACAGGTTGCAGGTGGCGTTGTCTTCGCACCAGGCCGAGCAGCAAACCATGCGGCGGTGACCCTGAGCGACACAAACACACCAGCTGTTAGACTTTCAGGAGCTTCGGACAGAAATTGTCTCTCAGACGAGAGGTTCTGACCGAAAAGCTACAATTTTATTTATTTTGTATATAATGAAAAAGAAAGAAGTTTAGTTTCTGAAAAGAACGGAACGTGATTCTTTTGATTTTAAAAACAAGACATTTTAAAATGTAGATGAATTTTTACATTTAATTACAGGTAAAATTCCATAAAACAGCACAAGCATATTCATACCTGAGGATTAACTCCTCTAAGAATCACATTTCCTAAAAGTTTGTAGAACTGTTTTCATTTAACCGCTTTGTGTCGTGAGACGGTGAATCTGCAGCTGACCTGTCTGTTGCTTCGTGGGAGTCGAGCCAGTCGCACCCCGGACATGTCGAACAGCCGGACCTGCCGATTGTCGTGAGGAAGAGCGATGATTTTCTGGTTCACCGACACACTGATCCTGAGCAGAACGAAAACAAAACCAAAACAGACGCGGATATCGAGAGAAAACTGTTAATTTACAGTTAGTTGTTTAAATCATGAGGAGATCAGATGCAGATTTACAGAAATTTGTTTTTAGTTTTAGTCATCTGACAAAAATAGGTTACTGCTAAGAAAAATCTATAATCAGCGCAGGTTCTTTGAATTTTGACCTGATCATGAAACAAAACAAGACGATTCAGTTTATTATCTTTGCTCTGTGGCAATAATAATATAAAGATATACAGATTTATATAACGATATATTGTATTTGTTATTTATGGCCATGTTATCTGACTTCTGTAGAATCGGATTAATAATTTAAGGTGTCAGGGCCTCTGCGTGTTTGCAGGTTTTCTGACCTGTTGACAGCAGAGTCGGTGCGGATGGTTGCAATGGGCGACCTCATGTTCTTCAGGTCCCACACTTTGACGGTTCGATCGTCGCTGCCAGACACCACGTTGTCTCCCACGGTGAAAACAGCCGACGTCACCGTGCTGGAGGGGGGAAAACGAGTTTGTTTACAGAGGCTGAAAAAACAAAAACTAAACTGTTCGTTCGATCTGCTGGTTTTCATTCCAGATGAGATGAAATAGATGTGTTAGGTTATTTATTTAAAACTTCCATATCTAAAACCTCTCATTTTTTAAGGAAAAAACTTGGTCAAGGTCAATTCTTATGCCTTTTTAAAGTTGTTTATAAGACTAATTAAATAAACAGGAATGCATTTGCTATTTAAAATAATAAAGTTAATGTAATTTTTTAAAAATAGATCCAGGTTTGTGTGTTTTTTTTCTGTCTCCATCTCTTCTGTTTCAGTTTGGCTAAAAACTGAATGAAAACAGTCAAATCAAATCAGACACATGCACAGGAAGTTATTTCACAAGGTGGCGCTGTTGCGCCTAACATTTAAAGAAGTCTTAAAACATAAATTTGTACATCAACACAAACTCTGACAGGTTTTTTTTAGAAATGCAGAGGACTTTTTGGATCAAGCAGATATTTTTAATGAATATAATTTAATCTGATTCTCAACTAAACTGTTCATAGATTTGCAATTTTTCATTGAGGTTGTAAATATTGACGAAACTGTAACAGTTTCTGCATCAAGAATGCAAATCTAATTTTATTACAAACAAAAATAAAAGCTAGAAGCACGAGACATTCAGCGTGAGGAACAAATGTGTGTGTGTGTGTGTGTGTGTGAGACTGACTCGGTGTGTCCCTGGAACACGTTGACGGAGTGGATGGACGGGTCTCTGAAGTCCCACAGCCTGAAGGTGGTGTCTCTGGACGAAGTGACCACCAGACGCTGGTTGGGGTGTGTGCAGCAGTGGGTCAGCTCCTGATCGTGGCCTAAACAAACACACTCTTCTGCATTTTACGTCCTGCTCATGTGCCTCTTTGGTTTGCAGCGAGGCTGAAGAGACGTTTATAAACTCATTTATCCGACAACAGAAAGAAAAACTGCATTCAGGACATCCGGTTCACAACGACACAATCAAGTGCTCTTTAGTTTTTTGATTTTTAATAATCTCTTCTTCCTACCAGTGAGTGAGTGAACCAGCTCCGAGGTCTCCACGTCGTACAAGTTGGCAGCTCGGTCCCAGGAGGCCGTCACGACCTGTTTGCCCCCCACCAGCCAGTCGGCAGCGATCACCACCCCCTGATGGCTGCGGAGCGTCGTGGTCGCTACACGGATGGAGGGGCAGTCGTTCGGCCCCTCGACCTCGCCGTCGGCGTCGTCTTTGTCTGAGAAGTCCACGTCGTCCTCGCAGGGCGTCTGCTGCAGGAGGAGGAGGGACGGGTGAATGAACTCAGAGACAGAAGCGGTGGAAACAGAGGCGCTGCTCAGGCTTACGCTGATGTCAGCGACGGGCTGGGGGGTCGGCAGCTGCACCATGTATCTCCAGATGTGAGCCGTCTGATCTCCAGAGGCTGGAGGGGAGAAAGGAGGTTTAACGACCGTTAGAGTGAAAATATCACAAATATAAAGATAAAAAGGATAATAACTTTCCTTCATTTGTGTCATTGCAGGTCTGAACATGAGTTGATGTACAAATAATTTATCAGCATTTTATTTTGATATTTTATTAGCTGCAAACCTAAAATTTTGTTAATTCCAACAGCTTCACATCACCAGTGAGAACTTTCAGTTTTGTTTTGATATTTTTCAGCACAAAAGCAAAGAAAACTTCCCCTTAGCCATTCGATGATTCACTAAAACATAAAGGTGTGAGTAACGCTCAAACAATATTTATCTCGTTTTTGACTCGATCAAGAATAACAACAAGAGATTTTTATCTTTAAATCCAAAGCTAAAATTTCTGAAGAATGATGTAAAATGCAGAAGTCAGAGCTCCTGACGTGGAAACAAACACGGCTGTCAAGCAATAAAATAGGAAGCTGTTTCGTCTTTTTTTTAATTAAAGCGTGTCAGAATAAGAATTCTGATAAGAGCATCAATCTGTGAGAAGAAACAACATAATCCGTCTTATTTAACGGCGCAGATGTGGACCGTTACCTGTCAGAGCCATCTGTTCAGTGGGGTGGAACTTAATGGAGTTGACTGCAGAGAAACACAAAGATGTCTCGTTTAAAACTACACAACATCACTCAAACACACCAGTATTTAAAAAAAAAAAATCTATGACCCAAGTGAAAAAATACTGATTGTTTCACAAACTTAATAAGTTTTATAAATATTCTGAATATCTCTAAACACCTGATCCTTGATGGCCCAGATACTTGAGGAGGCACTTTCCCGTCTCAATGCTCCACAGCATCGCAGTGTGATCTGTCGAGAGATTAACGACACGACAATCGAACGTTTTACAACCTGTTTAACAGCTGCGTGTGATGTGCTGTCTTTAAACAGTTTGTTAAATTCAACAAGCCGATAACAGCCAACTCAGCTTAGATTGATCAGTTTATGAGGAATAAAAAGAAGCCTAAACATTTTAACAACGCTGACAAAACAAAGAGAGCAGACTAGAAGACAAACAGCAGAATGATCCTTTAAAATGTAAGGAATGGGAGATCTATATTGGAAGAATAGAGAGGTTAAAGCATTAAATCCCATGGATTGAAACCTTTCTTAGGATAAAGTAGGAGCTAACCTGCAGAGGCTGTGCCGAGCACCATCGGTTGGGTCCTGGTGACGCTGAGGTCCCAGATGCCGTCCCGGTGGCCGGCATATTCTTTGACCAGCTGGCAAACCGCTCTGGTTGTTGTGGCCTTGAAACTGGAGACAATCTGACAGCGACAGCGAAATAAAGTTACCACAGAACAGTGGAAAATCACAGGCGTTTCACCGAGAGGGTTCCTTCACAACACTTCTCAAAATGGAATACTTCGTGTTTGTTTTCCTCAAGAAGTTTGGACATTTAGGGCTTCTTTTTTGACTCAAATTATAGATTTTAAAGCTACAACCCAAAGAAAAGTATCAAATTTTAACATCTTAGGGTAGTCAGATCTTTTTACTGTCTTCATAAGTGCATTCAACTCTTTAAATGATTCCATTTTATTCTTGCAGAACCGTGTAGGAACCCTGGTCTGAAAAAGGGGGGGGGGCGGGTCGGCAGAACTGAGGATCTCTGAGGAGGTGCTCAGCGGGGTTCTTGTAGTATGCCAGGGCAAAAACGGGCTTTTCTTAAAACCAATATTAGTCTTTGACGAGGTTTTACCAAAATAAATTGAATAAATCATAACCAGTGGGGACGTTACAAACTTTGCCAATTTGAAAACATCGTAAGGTAAAAGAAAAAAAAACAAAAGATCTGCAACTTAAAATAAATAAAACATACATGGTAGCACTTTAATTATTTTGTATCAGTACAACAGATTACTTTTAACGAAAAAAAAAAACAGCAGAAATAAAACGTAGCGAAGGTCACAGTTGGGACAAGACGTCGGTCAGTAATATCTGATGGAGGTGTTTACATTAAAGATGGGAATGATACAAACAGGAGTCCCGGTTCGTTTTGGAAACAAACCACTAAATACGTTCCAACTGAAATAAAGAAGGAGAGAGGCATCATTCATCTGAGGAGGAATTAACGTTACACAATAAAAAAAATATAATTAAAAGAACGATTCGAGCAGCTTGATAAAATAAAACTGCAGCTACTAAGCTGAGCCGAATGGTTGTTGATTGTTAGTGAATATATAAAACCTAACAGCTAGCTGAGGATTTGTTTTTAATTTAATGCAAATTAAGTTTGAGTAACTTTTTTTTTTACAGGATTATGGCTGAAAACAGGTTTTATTCCAAGTCAACACTGATAATCATGTTTTCTTTAAAAAGCAGCACCAGGGACTGGCAGGTTTAGGATGCAGCGCTGCAGAATCAGCTGAGGAGGAGTGAGTCTAACGCTCAGCAGGGAAGGAGCTACAGTTTAAATGATGCAGTGTGCAGTCTGCCACAAAGATTTAACTCATTTTATTTATAAAACTACCATCAGGGAGTCGTCTGAATGAGTTCTCCCACAAAGCTCCGGTGTAAACTTAACAGCAGCAGTTTGACATCCCAGCAGGAGGATAAAGAAATGTTTTGTTTTAAACTGCAACAGGTTTATGAGTTTAAGCCTGTGAGATGATGTGTGTTGTTTGTTTCTTCATGAGCTCATTTTTGAGCCGAAAGAAAAAGAAAAAAAAAGGTAAAAACATGTTTAACATTTCATGAATATCTCTAAGAAATCAAATCTCTTATCTTGAACCACTTTAAATGGTGCAGCTTGATAGAGTTTACTCAAGTAGTTTTCTAGTTATGCAATTCAGAAATGCAGGTCTGCACTCAATGTAAACAAAGCACTTTTATCTGCATAGTTTACTCAACAATCTGAGTGTAAATATGTACAAATACATCAGAACTGTCAGACTTCTCCATCTCGTCACCGTTGTTGACTTTTTTTCAGTCACTTCAGTTGTTTTTATAGGCAAAAAGAAAACGTGATAGACGGAAGCCAGTCACAGATTTTCCTTACAAATGTTTAAGTTATTCATGAATATCTTCTTCATAAGTACCTTTAATTGATCAAAGTGTCTGCTGATCATGTTCTAGCTGTGTGTGACATGATGAGGAGGTCAGAACTTTGCAGAAATCTGCATATTTACGGATTTCTGAAACATGAAGGTCATTTCCAAAGAACAGAGTTGAAAGTGAAAATAAACAGGAGCTCCTAAAATGCATCTGATTTTAAATTACTGAAATAGGTATAGAATTCTAATGAAATACTTTAATTTTGGTGACTAATCTAGAAAGGAAAACCTCAAAAAAATGCTAAATCTGACCTGTCTGAGTGTTTTTCAGCAGACTGCACACCGGCTCGTAGTTAAGCAATGACCTAAAGCTGCTCTTCCTTAAATGTTTATAACTCAAGGAGTTAAAAAGCATTTTTGCGATATCAGCTGCTTCGTGTTAAAGATCTCCACAGTGTACCATTATGTGAATGCCAACAAGAAGCTAAATCAAAGCCAAAGAGGGGGGAACTGAAAATAAACTGTTAGTGAGATAATAAAAGTCGTGTTTTATCTCACGCGGAAACTGATAGAAAAGCTCAAACTCCTACATTTGAATGACCAAGTCTCGTGGGGAGGGAGGGTCGACCCCCTGGCTGGGCTGTTCATGCATATTGGCACACAAGGGGGGAGAAATGTACAAGTTACCCATGAGTCTCCACCCCACAACTCCCAACTGGTTACGCTGAAGTTGCGGGATCCACCTACTCTGGCGTGGCAAGAATTTGAACGCGGCTATGAGCAAAAAAGGTAAACAGACAGCAGTTTCTTTCTTTGTCATGCAAAAAAAGTCATTTGACAGAGGCTCATTAAACCTTTTTCACATTTGTCTTCTACCTGTCGCAATGAAAAATGCAATTAACTGTTTTTTATACTGATTTATTCTGACAATGACATATTTCCTGTAAATAAAATGTATCATAAATATCTTCAGAGAGACAGGTAGCTGTCTGTTTAAAGGATTACCATATTTACCTTAAATGAAACCCAACTTCAATCTATAAAATCTTTTTTTTTTAAACACTAGGGAATAAAAAACAAAGTTTTACAATATTTACCTTGCTTGTAGACGCCTTGTAGGTCGTTTTCAGCTTTTGAGACAGCTGACTGGTGCTGTGGCTCGCTGTCCATCATCAGGAAACAAATCAACACACAAGCAGTGGTCAGACGATTATAAAAACAAGTATCAAATAAAACAATATCCCTTTCAGGAATGTCTTATTTAAAAAACAGTTCTCAATGCCTGCTTCTACAACAAGCAAGCTTGAAATCAAAATGTGATTGAGTTTAATAGAAACTCACCTTTTGTTTTAAGAGCTCCTTTAGCTAAATCTGCTCCTTCAAACGTCTGTCCTTCTGCAGCCAGACGGTCATTCAGAGTGTCTATTTCTCTGCGGACTGGAAATGAAACATGTCAGGTGTTAGCTCAAACAGGAAGGGTTTCTGCCCATACTCCTTATGATTGACAGAGTTTATAATGCAGCATTAAATTATTTGACATTAAACAACCAGTAGGGGACGCAGAGGAGCAGTAAAGAACAGGGAGTGAAACCTAGAGAGTATTTCAGGCAGCTTGGATCAATTAAATAAAAAACTACATCCCTCTGTTTGTAAAACTGTGAGGCTAAAGAGGAGATATATGAATGCAGTTAGAGAGGACATGGACATCGTTGGAGTGAGGACAGAGTAAGATGGAGGAGGAGGACTCGCTGTGGAGACTCCTGAAAAAAGAAGAAGAAGAAGCCTCTCTGCAGGGACTCAGGTGCACTAACATTACAACACATGAGCAGAAAACAAGAGGCAGCAGAAGTCTCTTTACATGGAAAACAGCTGTTCGCTGCACCGTTTTAAAGCTCAACAGTGAACCTTTAAAGAATTTCAGTGACAAGCTTTACCAAAAACGGTCAAATTACTGTGCCAAGGAAAAAAAAGTAAAAATATTATATAATCTAATAACTGACAAGTGAACAGGTGTCATAATGTTGGACTCCTTAATATGATTCCTGCCTCTGTTATAACAAAGTGAGGTGGTGTTTGGCAGCCTTTTAAAGCAAAAAGCCTGGCTAAAAGGTTAAAAAAAAAAACATGGAAGCTCTCCTCAGCAGTCGCTGTAGGAGTGTGCTTCAGCGAGGCACTTAAAATCTGTTTGGTTACACGGCGGATAAAAGCAAAAGATGAAGCTCCCAGCAGAGGTGTGTTTGTGGTAACTTACGCTCTAAGTTTTCTATGTACAGGTTTTCAAACTCCCTCTCGATCTGACTGAACAGGTCCAGCAGATTGCTCCTCAGAGACAGAGGCAGTTTGGAGTCCTGCAAGAAACAGAAAATAATCTTTAACAATCTGGAAGCATATAGGACCTCTAATTAAGTGGAGGGTTGTTTGGAGTTGGAGACTTTGTGCATGGCTAGTTTAAATGTGTATTCATGTATTATTATTGTACATGTTCCATATTTTCCTAACAGAGCACTTCGCTCTCAGACTGCAGGTTTACTTCTGGTTCCAGAACAGAAGGCAGAGTTCTCAGGCTGACACCCTGTCTACTTTTAAGACTTTTCCTTTTTGATAAATCCTACAGTTAGGGTTGGGTTTCCTGAGCTATCCCTCAGTTCTGCTGCTATATGCTGCAGGACAAACTGACCACATTTCCTCTCTCTGCTCTCCATGTTTAAACATTCAGTTATTGCTGTCATTTCTGTGTTTTTCTTTGTTTTTCCTCCCCCTAGAAACTCCATCTGGACCAATCCTTCTGAGTTCATCTGTCTCTTTCCTGCCCTCTCAAACCCCAGCCAGTCGAGGCAGATGGCCGCCCATCTTGAGCCTGGTTCTGGTTCTGGTTCTGATGGAGGTTTCTTCCTGTAAAAGGGAGTTGGTTCTTTCCTTTGTCACCAAAGTGCTGCTCAGGATGGGGAACTGCAACAAAGTGAAGCTCTGACGCAATCTGCTGGCTTCCTTAGAAGAGATGACTTTTACTGATCGGCATTTCATAATTCATTGCATTATAATAGGAATTAAACTGACTGTAACTGGATTTATGATTTGGACTGTTTTTCTTTGGTCTCATGCCTTGAGATGACTTGTTGTGAAATGGTACTTTATAAATAAACTGAACTGAATTATTAAAGTGAAGTAAGAGGAGACTGAAAAGACATCAACAACTAAAGAGTTGAAGAAAGCAGCAGATACAAATCAATGTCAGTTTCAAATAAAACTAAACAAATCAAAGGATCAAGGTACTACATAATGGAGTGAATAAACCCAAATAAGACAAAATGTGAAATAAAACAAATTTTTAGAGGTACAAGTGACACAAGCTTTCATATAATACATGTTTACAGTTTGGCAGCAGCAACACAAGGTGTATTTCTGCTCAAAAGCACAAGTAAAGTCTCTTATCAGACATTAGGAAGGAAGGAAATGAGAATAAAACCCTGTCTGAAAAAAAAAAGAATTACAGAAACCTAACCAGAGCACAGTAGATAAGTTGGTGCCTTAAAAAAGTATGGTTCCATTAATTCATGCCACTTAAACATTTCATCTACTTTCACTGCCGTAATTTAAGGTCTTTTTTGGTCTTCTTCACCTTGAACTGCAGCACAGATTTAGTGATGTGTCGCACAAGATCTGCGACTTCACAGAATTATTTTAAAACCATGTTTCTAAACCCGCAACTTCTGAATTTAAAATAAAAAAATCACTAGGGAAATTCTAGTTGCAGCATTTTTAAAAATAATCTTTAAAAACGTGTTTATTTAGCTGAAAGAGGACATTTAGCAGTTTCAAAACCTGTGGCTGTGCTCTGAATCAGAAGTCTATCTACTGCAATTTGAAACTCTTTTTATTAGTCTCCATCTAATGCATTTCAGTTTAACATTACTTACAGACTGGAGCGCAGTAATGACACAAACATGAAATGAGCTCCATCTCCTCGCAGCTTTCAGCGGCCAGGCGGAGCTCCTGAGTGTGTTGTGCTCTGACAGAATGCATCTTTTTGAGCTGAAGTGCTGCTCGCGGCTATTTTCCAAAAGGAAATCAGTCGAGTGTGACGACAGTATTAACAAACTGATGATGGCAGCAGTAAAGTTAGTGCCACAGCATAAATGCTGGAGTAACTCCAGAGAAAAAAAGAGCTGATAAGAAGTACTCGGGGCATGCAGGATGCATTACTGCAAAAAGGTTTTATACGGAGGGACATATGAGCTGAGAAATAACAACCTGAAAGCCGGAATGCCTAAAAATCTTTGCACAAGGAAGTTAGGGTTGGTTTTTATTTTGTTCTGTTCAGTAAATAACAGTTTTGTTTTTTTATTTTATTCATTCAGCAAGCAATATTCCACACAGTGCATTCAAAGTAAAGACTTAAATCTGACAGAGAGATAGAGGCCAGGTCCAAAAACATCCACAAGACATTTAAATACTACTGCAAATCTCTGTAACACTAAACACAACCCTAAAACGAGGACAGATATTCTGACTAACTGTCACACAAACAGGAGGTATGATCGTCAGCAGTAAAGCTTACAATCATGTTCATGTTTTTAGGAAAGACAATATTAAATGGTTTTATTTCATCCTATCATAACACAATTATTAGGTATTGAATTGGGTATATTAAAAATAAACCTGATGAGTTGTTCAAATTTCAAAGAAAATATTTATTTGCCTGCTACCGTTTCTAGTTTCGGATGAGGGATTTGAGTCCTGAGAATCACAATAATTATTTATTCAAGTTAAAATTAACTTGGTGATTATCGGACTCTCTTCTCGTCCAGATGAGGTTTCCACTTCTAACCATAGAATCCCAAAGAAACGTGTTAGGACACTGATTTTTGGTAACAAGCCTGGGTTAGGGAGGATGAAATTGAACTAAATATAAAATCTGACTTTGCACAAAGAATTTGTCATTTCTGAAAGTTACTGGAATATCTAGAACAATCTTCAAAGGATGACTGAGCTGAACCGCCACACAAAACCTCCCCTTGTTGCTAACCAGACCTAAACTAAATCAAACCTACACAACAAACACGAGCTCTAACAACTACCCGGGCTTTTACACTACTGTCCGAAACACAGACGGCTGGGCACCTAAAACTTACCTCCGTTCTCCCGAGGGAGTCCAGATTATCAAAGGACTGGAACCGAAACGGACCAGAGTGAAAAGAAAAAACACGTCATGAGGACGGCGTCACGCTTACATCGGCCAGAAGAAACACAAAACAGCTCCAACCTCCATTTCAATGACCATAAATTCAGCTTCCACTTAAATGCTGTGAAAGCCACAACGACAAGCCCTTTATTTTTTTATTTAACAAGTCTAAAATGTTTAAAGAAATGCACTGAAGTTCTTTAACCAGGTACATTGTTTCTCTGCCTCATAAATAAACCAAGAAAAAATAATGACAAAGGCTACTGACCTTCCTGAAACCATATTTTTACTTTTCATTGCTGCAAAAGCATATTTTAAAGAACCCTCAGATATGTTGAGTTATCCATGTAAGAAGAGGCAAATAAACAGACATCAAACTCTAAATATGTCTTCAAATACAATCTGTAGAGGCAGATGATTCAACATTTTCCTTCCTCTGACTGAGCAGATTAAACCGTCCCTTGTCTTTTTGTCCCTACTTTGCTTTTTGTTAGAAAACAACAGGTAGTTTGAATTCATCCTGCATCCTAATAGTTTCTCCCTTCTTTATTTGCCGGCTGGAGAAATACTCAAAGACTCTGAGAAAGAGGAATAAACATCATGATGTTCTAAAACCAACTGTTTTCAGCTAAATTAAAACAGCATTACATTAATATCGGCGTAATTAAGCCAGCGATGATATAAACTATTGTGTGTCTGCCTGAATGAGTGCATTAAAACCTAATTGGCTTAAGGCTTACAAGCAGAGCGCTTACGGGTGCAGACAGCAACAGCAGGACAGCGGGCTAATAATGAGCGACAGCTGAGGAGAGCAGCTTGGCATTTAAGGAGAAGCAGCTGGAAATACACGGAAGTCACACACGTATTCCTGAAAAGGAAAGCATCACCTGTCCCTCCAGCATGTCCCTCTGCAGGCCTGAGCGGTCCTGCTCGGTGCTGTTGGTCCTGCGGATGGACAGACTGTGGGACTTCCTCTTCTGCTTCGCCTGGCGCGAGGCAGCACTGCTCCCGCTTTCCGGCATGCCTGCGTGCGACTCCGATTCCACCTGTCTGAAAGCATGAAACCACAGGACAATTAGAAATAAAACAAATAATACTGGTGGAAACTATCAGCGGATGGGGTGTGTGCGCGCAAGCTTTTCATTCAGCAAACACACTCAGTGGAAAATATAGGGTGACCACATGGCAGTGGTTGTATTTGGCAGCTCCGCGAGTGTGAATGTGTGAAAATGACAAAATGAATGAGTGTGAAAAACAGTGCTGCTGAGCGTATTTGCCAGACAAATCCTCAGCGGGTACCATAAGGTGAAGCAAAGGAGATTACAAAACTAGAAATTGGCAGACACGCAGTATCTAAATTCAATAATTTAGGGGCAGAAAACACATTCAGAAGATCGTTATTCTAAAAAACAATCTTCTTATGCTTTTTCCCAAACAAATTAGCCATGCTACCATCCATCAAACAGATAGCTTTCCAACCAATTAACCTTTTTTTGTGTCAAGCTGCTCAATAACTGGGTGTTAAAGTGATATATTTTTGTGTTTATGTAGTCTAAATGCAAATATAAGGTTCAATACAACATGTAATATTACAACACTTCTTTTTGAGTGTTTGAAATCAGTAGTACTGATCAAAAAAGGACAAGTCTTCAAATAAAAGATGCCTTTGCAGGGTTGTTGTGGCACCAGCCTATCATGTTTTATATAATAATAACATAATTTATATTAGTTTCATGTCATCTTCACCCTGTCAGTTGTTTTTATTCAATTTCTCTTTAGGATGTCTCGTTAATAAGGTACTGAATCTGTGAAATATCCTTTATTGTTTGCATTTTTAGACATAACAGGTTCATAAAACCTTAAGATGATCGCATCAGGATGAGGTTTTGTGACAAACTCAAAGCTGCCTCCAGCTGTCATTTACCGTAAACCGCTATTATATTTGCCCTTGAACTGAAAAAGGAAGGTCTCCGGTTTCTTGAATGGAGATAAAAATACGTTATTTATTCCTAAACCCGCCTGAAAGCCAGTAAAAGACATCGCTGCCTCTTTTCTCCAGTTTTGCCTCAGAGCCGAAAGAATAATACACCTTTGTCTGGCTGTCAGACAGTCTGCTACTCCGCTCTTTGAGGCTCAAAAGCCGTGAGGACAAACACAATATGTCGTTAATGCTAACATTTTACCGTACATTAGGAAAAAGGTACAAAACAGTTAAGTTAAAAGCAAATAAAATTCTCTTGCCTAGTCACAGCTCGATGCCCAAAGCAGGCTAAGTAAAGCTAACGTCACCCGTTAGCTGCTGATGCTAACAGGCTAGCAGGGAAAATAAAAAATAAATTATTAAAAAAACACGGCACCAAACTTACCAGAAAGTCTGTTAATGGAGGTTTTTATTCCGAGGTGTTGTCGCGAGTGTTCTCTTTCGCATTTTTCTTTATTCGTGTGCGATAATGCTGCGCAGGTTTTGTTTTAAAATCCGTGCCGACAGCAGCCGAGAACCGTTAACAGTCCGTGGGAAACGGCAACGGAGCCACTTCCGGTGTTGCGCCGAAAAAAGTAACCCCGGTCTCAGGAAGCCCATCAGAGGGCCGTTTGTTTACTACAGAGGGAGGAAAAAATAAAAATAAACCTAATCCTAACGAACCTAATAACACTAAATTATTATTTTTTTTCATTTCGTTAGGATTGATTAGTCCAGCTTAGCGGGGAAGTTTTAACTACTTTCTTCGTCGGCAGCCTATCTTACCGGAAGTACTTTTGACAAAATTAGAATAAAAAATAAATTGTAGATGCTTCTTTATGGGTTACTGGATATCAGATGACTGTTTATGTCTTTCGAAATTTAAATTGTAATTGACTGAAAATTCTAATAAACACGATTACTATGAAGGGTGTGCCTTTCACGGCAGGGGTACGTTTCTCGACACAACACCACCACAACGGGGATTTTTCACAATAAAAGCTTAATAAGTTCTCTTTAACTTGAATTATATTAAAATACACAAAAAACAGGCAATTTTAAGAAAGAAGGGGTACTTATTCCTACATAATAAACAGAACATTTTAAATTGGGTGAATTATATATCCTTTTAAAACAATTTTAATACATTATTACTTGTAATAAAAAGCTGAATCAGAAAGTAACTTTCGACAGCTTGTTTAGTATGCCAGCTGATTTGTTTCCATGACATGAAAAAGTATTTACAAAGACAAAATATGCATAAAATTTGGTATGCCTGATGATCAAATTCTAAAGAATAATATGCACAAAGGAAAACAATAATGTTAAAACTGATCAGAGCGAAGTAAATTCAATTATGGGATAAAAACAATCCACACAGAAATATAATTGCCAACCTGATAGGTGTTTTGTTCATGTCTGCTTTTATTTAGCTTCCTTGTTTCTGAGTATTTGATAGGAGAAGGTTTACACAGAAATTATCATCATCACTTTATCCAAAATACGCCCAGACACACAAGCTGTCAGGCACAAAAGGTCATTTTACTGCCAAGAGAAATTCTTTAACACGGGGTAAACCTATCAGCTTAATATTTAACTAAGTCATTTCTGAAAGCAGGGTATAAATCTAATAAAATTAACCAATTTAATAACTGGTTTTTGAGTCCTTGTTTCTGTATGTCTTATGATGGTAATATTGTTTATTTGTTTTTGTTCCAGTCCAGAGAAAGCTATTTTATCTGCGATCATTGGTTCCTGATTTCCTCTTTCCAGTCAGGAGATGTTTGGGTTTGAGGTCAAACACGTGGCGGTCCGACTCTCCTCTCCTGGCTTGGCGGTTCATGTCTTTCTGGGAGTTCTTCATCATCTTCTTTGTCTTCTTCGCCATCTGAAGAACATAAAACGAACACACAGGAGAGGACAGAGTATGAGTTTTAGTTTTATTCAGAAACCTTTTCATACTGGCTGCTGTACACAAAGTAAAGTCATCACCACTCACCTTCGTGTCCCGTAAACCAGACTGGTCTCGAGGCGGCCGGGATGCACTCTGGCTGCGAGTCTTGGACGTCGGAGGAGCCGAAGCTTCTCGCTTTCGTTTCCTGGTGATGCTGCGGGAACGCTGGGCCTGCTGAACGTAGTGGCTCTGAAATGACAGAAAGCAAAAACTATTAAACATGTGTATTTTCAAAGAAAAACAAAATTATACACGCAGCATGTTTAAATCATTGTTTTGCATAAAACGATATTTGAACAAGGCGTTCCAAAGATCTTACTGATCTAAATTTTGCAGATTTAAAGTGCACAATATTTGCTTACAGCAGGTTAAGGTCCACAGTTCTGCTTAAAATTAAATAAGATTTATTGTTTTTATCACCAACTTTTACCATGATGGTTAAAAAAAGAGAAAATGCAGAAGAGAATAAATAAGCAGCGAACAAGATCGAAGAGGTTTGTTGTCATTTACACACTGATAACATGTTAAAAACCATGTAATAAAATTCTTATTTTGCTTCTTCCCTCCTTACAATCAACATAACAACAAAAAAGACTAACGAAGTTAAAGTTAAATAATGAGCTTGACAAGCAAACCAAAAATTCTTGAAAGATGTCTGCAATATTGTACATCCGTAAATAAATTTTTAAAATAGTAAAAGAAAACTCCTGCAGGCGTCAATCTTTCCACATTTAAACAGGGATTTGATATTTTGATTTAAGAATAATTTAAGTTTTGATGCTGAAATCTTTAAAATTCTTTCAGTTTAAATTTTTTTTAAAAGTTGCTGAATCCCAAAACTCATTCTTATTGATCTTCAATGGGTGTAAAATAATCAGCTTTTAAATTATTAGGGATTTTTTTTATATAAAAGTATAAAACGTAATAACTCGTTACGTGTTCTGGAGTAAAAACAAAGAAAGAAAAAAGGTAAGAACTTACATCATCGTTGTCGTTCATGTCCAGCCCGAGGTTACCCATCTCCTTCTCCAGCCGCTTTTTGTCAACCTGAGCAGAAACACACACACACACACACACACACACACACAGACACATTAATAGGATGTTAGATAAACTAGAGGAGGAATAAAATGTGTCCTAAAAAGACAACAAACTCTGTAAAAGGAGATAAATCTGCGTTCTCTAGGTTTAAACTCCTCGCCAACATGGAGTGCCCCCCCTCACCTTGGAGGCAGTTCTGGGCATGCGAGGCCCGTGAATATCCTTCTCTTTCGACTCCAGGACCATGAGCTGCTTCTTCTCTTTGATCTGTTTGGCGAGAGAGCGGATGTCCTTCATGTCTTCGTCCTCGCTCTCCTCATCGGAGTCGTACTCGCCGGCTCGCTCCTTCAGCTCCTCCTCCTTCTCCAGATCCTCCAGTTTCTGCCATGGAAGAGAGGAGCAGGACACATTTAATCCAGCTGCAGTATTAAACCCCCCTGTATGGATTTATCTCATTATAAGCCTTTTTACACACCCTGGAAACACGTGTTTGATTAGAATGATGGAAAAATGACAGCAAAAAAAAATAAGTGTCAAAAGAAAACATAAAAAACTCCTAAAAAGGTCGTTGCTGAGATTTCTCAGTAGTGTCCTGATCTGAAAGAGCTCATTAAAGCAACACTGTTGGCTAAAAAGTTAAAAAGTTGATGGCAGCAATAAGTGAACTAAACACATTTTTGGACCTAAAGTGGAAAATCTGGACATTTTTAACACTTTAAAATTGAGATTATTAAATTTCCCCTGCAGAAGCCCTGAGAAAACTAATGGTTTATAGAAAAAACAAACCATAAAGTTAAAAAAATAAAGATTAATTGGGTAATCGTAATGTCCTTTTTGAAGGAGAAGGCACATTTAGTCAACATTTCAAACTGAAGACACATTTTTTCTAAATTTCAAATAAAAAACTCACCCTCATGATTTCAGGATCGATGTAATCTGCGATGTTGTGACCCTCCCACACCTCGGGAATCTTATCCTGCTTCTCATCCGCATTCATCAGATCCCAGTATTCTTAAACATAAATCAAATAAACATGAAGCTAATAAGCATTCACTCTCTACAGAGGCAGCTTTATTATCAGAATAAATAAAAAAAACACGTCTTACTCTGCAGGTCCAGAATGTAATCATCACCGAGCTCCATCTCCAGGTCCCTCTCCTGCAAGATTGGATATAAAATCTTTTATTAACTAAAACAGCTACTAAAACAACAAATGCTTTTTGTTTCGATGCTACGGAGGCATCACATATCAGATCAAGACAGTTTTAGGAAGTTTTCTCCATTAAACGACCCAGAATGGGAAGAAAAAACATCCTTATTGGGAAATTTAAGCCTTTAAATCATCTGAGTTTAGCTGAGAGAGTAAAGTTTAAAGCTTTAATGGGAAGAAGTGAAGCATGAAGATATAAATATAAAGTACTTCAGATGTTTTACAAGCACCAGGAAGGCATTTTAAAGGTTACTTCTAGTTAACACCTGCGTACCAATTTGCGTTTGGGTGCGTCCACCTCCATGGCTTTCCTACGATTCAGAGCTCCTTCTGGGATGAACGGAGGTCTCTCCTGGAAACCAAAGATCAGGAAACATTAACAGAAACGCTACGGAGCCCAGAGAAGAAACGGCAGCTTGAAGTGAGTTTGAACTTCTGCTTTCACCTTCTCGTCCCTCTTGGCGGGAACGGCCAGGTGCAGCCTGTTGAGAACATCGTGGACCTTTTTGCCTTTTATTTTGGTGTTGACCCGATGAGCAAGAAGCTGGTCGCAGGCCTGAGGAACACCGGAGCGTTAGAAACAACACGCTGCACCGTCAAAGAGCCTAAACATCATCAGAACCCACCTCGGTTTTGACCTGCATGACCCCCTCCTCTGTCAGGGTGCTCGTCTCGATCACTGAGACCCCCTCAGCTGCGAGGTCTGCAAACATTTTCTGACAAAGACGAGCAGAAATCATCTCTCTATCATCTGATAACAGCTGGATTCAGTTCAACCGATCGTCATCATGTCTGTGTCGTGACTCACCTGGTTCTCCTCCGAGAGCTCGCTCAGCTTCTTCACGTCACATTTGTTCGCCACGACGATGAGAGGCTGCAGGAAAAAGGCTTCAGCATCAGTTTCAGAGAACTGCAGGCAGCTACGTTTCTGTCCACTGTTTAAAGTCTCACTCTGTTTAAACCGTCTAACATGGTTTATGTTAGAAGGAAGACGATCAGCACCCATAAATCTGAGGGAGGTTGGGCTACGTGTTGTAATGACTTTCAGCTACTATCAGGCCAAATTTTAGCACATTATCTGTAAAACTGACTGATTTATAACCGTTTTAGTGTTTCCTAAGATTAATTGGCTGTGATGGCCATCTTGCATTGGACTGGCCCCCAAATTAAATCATTTGTAGAGAAAAATCTGATGATTATTCCCTGAAAGTTTGATTAAAATCCATTGAGTGGTTTGTGAGATATTTTGCTATAAAAAGAAAAATATTAGAGAATGTAAAAATCTCCCTGACTTTCTAAAAGCAGGTTCCATAAATTGTCAGCTTTAAGTTTTCCTGACCCCTTCAGGTTTTAGTATTTTTTGTAAGCCGGCACCTTGTTGGCGAACAGCGGGCGGATGTTGTTGAAGAGCTCCAGCTGCTCCTGCAGGGTGTGGCCGCACTGCTCCGACAGGTCCATGACGTACAGGATCGCCGACCGCAGGTGAGCCAGAGCCGTGATGGCCTGCATCTCGATGGTGTTCCTCTCCTCCAGGGGGTGGTCCAGGATCCCGGGGGTGTCCACCACCTACGGGTCCAAACACGCAGCGAGCACGGGTCACCATCAGGGTGTCAGAGGAGCTACTTCCTGCTCAACGTCAACCGCTTTACAAAAATGTAGGAAGAATCACAACAAGAATGCTGCTAAAAACGTTTCACATCCATTTATACAAGCTGTTTTAGGATACTAAAACCTTATTTTGAACGTAAAAACAAACTTTAAATCCTCTTGTCACATTTAGGATCCACTGGAGCAGCAGCGTCTTACCTGCCAGCGGAGGTATCTGTAGTCCATGTGACCCACGAACAGAGACTTTGTGGTGAAGGCATACGGCTGAACGTCAACATCTGCTCTGGTCACCTGACGAGGAAGATTATTTTCACCACGTTAGCTTTGCTTAAAGAAAAAAAACACCCTAAAACCAGGGTTTATTAAAGCAGAAAGGGTATGTTGCTTAGAAATCTGGTCTTATATGTCATAAAACAATATGTCTGAAGCTCATTGTTGTTCACCTTGTTGATGAAACTGGACTTGCCCACGTTGGGGTAACCACACAGAAGCAAAGTCCTCGTGTTTGGGTCGATGCTCGGCAGACGGGACAGATGCTGACGGACTGTTGGACAGAAGAGCGAGGAGACGAGTTCTCACAACACGTTAAAAACTGAACAAAGTCAAAGAGAAACGGGTCTTTATTCTTTACTCTTCGGCCGTTAGGGTTTAGAAGCGCTCGTCACCTTGTTCCAGGTACTCCAGACTCGATTTCTGCCGTTTCAGGATGGTGCACATTCGACCCAAAGCGGCTCTCTTCAGCTGTTTACACCGATACAGAGAATCTCCATATTTCATCAGACGGACGTAGTCTTTGGCAACACTGAAGGGTTAAAAAAATAAATAAAACAGTAAAATCTTTAGAATCTGTTGGTTACATAAAACACGAGGTCTATTTATAGTTTTCTATTACATGAACTTGAAGAGTCGTCAGTAAAATCCATCACTGCAGTGAGATCACAAAACACCCTGAAACTGCTGGAACTTGTGTTTTTATTGATGTTAACTAACCCACAGTATACACATAATTAATCTTCCCAGTGGTTCAAACTTACTTATCGATCAAATTCCTGGCGATGTTTATCTGTCCCAAGGCCAGCTTGTAGTGGTCTTTGTCGTACAACACATTCATCAGATCAGCGTAAAAAGGATGGATGTCCTGGAGACATAAAAACAAAAGAAACATCACAAACCGATGCCAGAAATCGGACTGAAATCTCCAGATTGCTGTAACGCGATGCCTTACGTCGAGCTTTGGGAAGTCCGTGATGATCTGCGTGAGCCGGTCGTGGTAGTTCTGCTGGGTGAACTTCACCTTTCTCATGTAAAAGTGTCGGATACGGTGGATCTGGTAATGCTTGTGCACCACCGTGGGCGTCTTCCTTTGCGTTTTGGATAAAGTAATGTCGATGAATTCCTGCAGAGACGGAGACAACGAACGGGTCGGTCATCTCAACCGTTTGAGCAATTCAGAAAAATCAGTCTTCTATAAGTTCAGACGAGTCGAGATTTGACTGATTTTCTGCCCAGCCTTGAACTGAACTCAGGTGTCATAAAGAAAAAAGTGATTCATTTGATTTTTTTAATATAACATTTAGAAAAAAACCTCCAAGCAATACTGTGATCAATATTAATCAAGTTTCAGACTAAAGTCATCTTATGATGAGAAATGATAGCTGTAGACGTTTTGGTCAAACCTTGAAAATAGCATTACGTGATATTACAAGCTGTCACGCTCAGAGCATGTGTTGTGAATGAATCTCAGCTACTACCACAACAAACATTAGCTGAATATCTGTCAAATTAACTGACTCATAGCCTTCTTTGTTGACTAACTGTGGCGGCCAACTGGGTTATTTCGTGATATTGCAAAATAAATGTCCATCCATTTTTTTGAGTTTCATTAAAATTTGTGTGTCAGTTCATGAGATAGTATCCTCTGCCTTTGCCTTTCTTCCGGGGCAGTAAATCTCACAACTCTAAATGATATTTTATTTTTTCCACACAATTTTAAAATGAGCCATCTTTTAAACAGTCTCTCATCTTTATTTTAGCTCTTTTGTTGTAAAATCCGGACTCTAACCTGATGAGACAACAGAGTGTGGTCTCTAATGTGTCCTCTAAGACACAACATTCAGACATTTAAAAAAACTGAACAAATATTTCTTGTTTTTGGTGATTAAACAGATGAAAACACAGCAAATCTGACAATTTAAGGAAACAAATAGAAGAAAATCTTTCATAAATCAACTATTTAATTAGTAGAATTATAGAAGATTTCACATTAACATTAGGAACACAAAGGATGAGGGTTTAAGGACACTTTAGGAGGAATATAAATCACCATATATTTTGTTTTCATCACATTTTCTGCCTTTAGTATTAAAGTCACAGGAAAGCCGCTTTAGGTTTAACCGATTATAGGCTGTTAAATTTATGGTAAAAAACTGCTTTTGTCTCAGGTTTTCCCACATGTCCAGTAATCAGCTGCTGTCTCCTGTTAAACACGTGTTTTCTGTCCTTTTCCGCAGATTTCTGTCTCCATCTTCGGTCGTTTCTATGGCGACGACAGCGACGTCACGTGGGAGCCGAGTTCATAAAAAAATAAATAAAAAAGGTAAAATAATTCTTACCTTGGCGGTGGGAACCACCATAATCTTTTTAAAGTTATAAAGTGCCATTTTGTCGGGACACGTTCAGGCCCGCAGACGGCACGGAGAAAGGAACCGGAAGTGAGTCGCGAAGAAGAAGAAAACGAGGACAGACAAACTGAGAGGTTTTCTGCTTAGCGCCCCCTGGCGTCCGAGTACGGAACCCCGCCAGGGACATGCAGGGAAAGAATATTACTGCGTTTCCTCTTAAAAACTCCGTTTCTGACAGAAAGTTAGTAATCCCTGAAATAATTTGTCCCACCCTCGTGTTTCTGTCAGGAAAGGAGGATCAAGCTCAAACCTCCTGGAGTTAAAAGCCATAATGTGAAGTTTCTGTGCAGCTAAAACTGATCTGTTTCTGTAACTTGTTTTTCTTTTTACAGATTTCATCAGATGGCGTGATAAAATCTGTTTCCCCCTGTAGTTTATGAAGAAGGAACCTCTTCATACTTGATGGGTCTTTGTGATTAAAGATTAATGTGTTTCTATGGCTTCACTTTTTACAGACGGGGGCAACAGATGATATCAGGTTTTATTTGATCAGATTTTGCCAACTGTTAAAATGTGTCATGAATGGAACTATTAAGATCTACCTAATAGTGACTGTGTACAATAAAATATTAGGGCTTACAATACCACAGGATGTTAATGTGATTATGGATGCAGTTAGAGAGGACATTGAGGTCGTTGGAGTGAGGACAGAGGACACAGAAGACAGAGTTAGAAGGAGGAGGATTTGCTGTGAAGACCCCTGAAAAGGGAACAGCTGAAAGAAAAAAAAGAAGAATGTGATATTGCACATTTGAAGGAACAAAACATTTGCGTGTTTTGGTCAAGCAGTTTGTGTGTTCCTGTAATATACCAAACATTATTTACAAACACTTTATTTATGGGGAGAATCAGCAGATTGACTGAGAATTTCAACTTTTTACTCGTTGAAAGAAAGTCTGAGAAAGAAAGACATTTATTTGGTCACAAGGCACAAGAAGTAAGTTAGGAAACAAAACTATTCAGAGAAAATGCAAAACATTGCATGGAAATGCAAAAACTATTGTGAGGGAACGCAAAAATTACTGTGAGGGAACGCAAACAATGAGCAGGAATGCAAAACTTTAGGGAGAGAAGGTAAAAGGTGAAAGAACACAAAACATGGCAAATTATCGAAAAACTATTTTGAGGGAGCACAGTAATATTTTTTTTCAACTTTCTCTACAAGTGGCTACAAAAAGTTTAATTTTATCCTTTTTTCTTATTTAGTTCCGTACATTTTTATTATTGCTTCCTAAATGATGTTTTCTGAATCTTTAATTTGAATAAAATAGGGGAAAAAAACAACAGCGTGTTTATTTTTTCCCGCGCCAATCGGGAAACAGCCAATCAGAAAACGCTGGTGTTTAGAGGTCACGCCCACTTTCCTTGATCACGAGTGGGGTTCGCGTGCGCCCACTGTCAGTCTGGACCAATCAGGACGGCCCGCTGAGGGAAGGAGGACGGAGGGTGGAGGGTCGAGCCCCCTGACAGCTGCACCAAAGAGGCGACAAAAATGAGGAGGTCTCACTCTGATGGCTGAAAGCTGAACAACAAACAGGTTCAACAAAGCAGAGCTTTTCCTTGAGTTAGCTGACAAAACCTAAAACTTCACTCAGAAAACGATCTGTTTCTGTTAACCCAGAGGGTGGTACCATGAAGCAAGATTTCTTTTTTAGCCAAGTATGTTGAACTGAAAGGAGGACCCAACACCATCAGAACCATGTGTGACCCGTGATGGCGGAATAAGCTGGAATGAGCTCAGCTGCAGTGAAAAATCAGTGAAAATATCGATTTTATTTGAGATTTGTGTAAAAATGAGCCAATAAAGACACTGCCTAATCATTGCAAGGGAATCTACGTTTAAATCAAAGTTTTCTAACAACAAAAAAAATCCTTTTATTTTAACCTTTTCAGTCGTTTGTTTCTGCTGGCTGCTGTAGCAGCTGGAAATCCCTTCGTATAATGTTGGCGTCATCACGAAGCTTGGGGATTCCTCTGAAATTCCTGATGACATTACTCCGGAACGATAAAAATCAAGTTTCCAAAACCTGCACGCTTGTAGATAAAACCCAGCTCACCAAATTTCAATAACATGTATTATTTAAAAAAACTCTGAGATGGAGAATTTCAAAATAAAAATAAAAACTGTATGCATGTCACGTTGATGATTTAACTCATTTTAGTAACAGATTTGACTCTTTAGTACATACATGAACACGTTTGGTTCGATCAGTGATTGTCAGATTATGAAACAGTTTCAGATCTTTCTTTTTTTTCTGATTTACAACTAATAGTTTTTCTGCAACACATGAAGATTAATCCTGTCTTATCCTGGTTCTTGTAACAATGTTTTCCTGTTTGAATATTTTTCTCAATCTGCTTCCTTTATGAATAAAAGCCATGCAGATTTGATGTTTTTGAAACTTTGTTTGTCGAATTGATGTATTTTAGGCAGAAAAGGCACCAAATGATTCATGGAACGTCCCTTTTCATGACATTAGAGCAGAAAGTCTGAGTTAAAGTAGCATCAGAACCATCATATTTTTTATTAGACTTTTAGAAGCCAGGCTTCTTACTTAGATAAATGTTTCTGTTTATAAAAAAGTTATATTACAAAATAAAAAGCTCTTGAAATGAAGAAACTTTGCCCTTGGGAACATATCATTTAAAGAACAGAAAATTCTGCACATTTCTTGTCTGTTGCATTAAAGGGTGAATGCTGACAACATCATTGTTTTTTAAAATTTTCTGATCTAACTCCTTCTGCAGATTTCGTCTTATTTTATCTGGTCACACATCAAAACGTTCGGCTCATTTAGAAGATGGCTGCTAAAGCTTTTTACACCTATCATAACATTTAACTCTATTTACATATCTTTTCCTAATTAAATCATTTATAAAACACTGTTCTCTCTGAAATCTGCTTCAGCAAATTTGCTCTACTTTCATCTTATTTAGTTTTTAGTTAGCTTATAACTTATTTTTAGCTTCTAGCTAATCCATTGTTACTTTAGCTTTTAGCTAGCTCTTTTAGCTTCTTTAACAAATGTTACCAAACTCATTCAGCGCTCAAAATTCACACTGAATTTTTGTAAAAAAATGCTTCTTTGTTGTTGTTTTTAAAACGTTTCTTTTTTTTGAGGAGGAGAGCTTTAATAATGTTTTTTTTAATTGACTGTCTTAAACACTTAGACTATTTTATTTTCCTTATTATAATACCTTTATCAAAGTATCTTATATGAACTAACTACTCGTTTTTTTATGTGTTCAGAAACAAAAACGCATAAGACTGAGTTTTGGAAGTCGGGCGGTAAAATGGGACTTCAATATTTCCTCACGAGTGAGCCATCTTCGCGATCTTAGACGACCTTCGTGCTGCACACGAAAGGGAAAGGAAACGCCGACTTCTCCATTCCAAAATCCCCTCTGCCTCATCTTTAGCAGCAACGAGTGTTTGGATCGATCGGAAGCTTTGAGACGTCCGGTTCTTCGCTTCAGGGCCTTTTGGTCGGTCTTCGACTCCCCGTTCCCGGAGAGCCCGTTGTTGGCCGCGAGAAATTAATCTTCCTTGAGCTCTCAGGCGCCAGATTTATCGAGCCCGAGTGCTCAAAGTTGATAGGCTAGCCACCGAGCTAACTATTAGCTTGCAGCTCGTCTTTTTTTTTGTTTTTTTTTTGGTTTGAGCTTTTGAGGGCGTCGTTTTGCATCACAGCTGGGCCCCGACTACCAGTCGTCATATCCGAATCCTTCTTTTGGTGAAGTTTAACGGGGGGTCTCTGGTAGCTACCGTGCTCGCTGCTAACCCTGCGTACTTAGCCCGGAAGCCGAGTGAAGGCCCGAGTCCGGCAGCACCAACAGCCGCCTTCGTCTGAGTGTTCGTCGCCGTGAAGTGAGAGTTGACAGGTGAGTAGGAAACAGGCTTCAAGTGTCCGCGAAGAGAACGCTGAACGTGTGCTTTGTGTCGTGCTGTTGCAACGGTGCGGTTAGAAAACATATATAGATAACATTAAATAAATATTAGCTCCGTTTTGAAACGGTTGGGGGCGTTGGGGAATCCGCGGAATCACGCCGCAGGTGTTGTGGCCGGACCAAAAAAAAAACAAAACAAACAAAAAATAAAAATACACTCCTGCCGGGAAAAGCTGCCCAGCCGTCACGAGAAGCCCTCCACCCCTATATTTGTTGCCATTTTATTTTAATTTAAGATGAAGTTGAAAGTGACGGAAGAGCGGTTATCTGCCGTTATTTCAGTTTGGCGTGTAGGCCCGACCGGGGAGGCTGATCCGGGATGAATCAAACCACCCCTCCCCGACCCCCAAGACCCGGGTAAAGATCCGTCTCCACCCGGGTGAAACACATCTGTTAGTCCGTTAGAAGTTTGGGGGCGGGGGGGACTAACTTTAGCAAACATCGGGGGTTGTGTTGACGCCGCCTGACGCGCTCCAGGAGCAGCGGGACCCGACAGCCGAGAACCGGTGCGGCCATTAACGGTTTCCCGGCGTCAGTTACCATGGCAACAAGGCCAGGTTCAGAGAAAAACCCGAAGTTAACCCGGCTCAGACTCTTAATGGCTCAAAGTCCTGTGCCGCACCTGTCTCCTGTAGTAAACACACCTGTAAGGTGTTTGTTGTTTATTTTGCGCTAGTTGCAGTTTCCCCTCCCGACCAGCAGGTGGCGCCGCTCAGAAAAATAACACCGCTGCACGACAGGAAGTGCGTTTATACGTAAACCTAGCTAGTTTCAGTTTATTTGCTTTACTTTTAAATGCCAACAAAACGAACTTAATTGTAAACCTTTATTAAACGACAAAAATGTTAATTTTATCCACTCATGGCTGCTTTAATTAGCTTTTAAAGCTGTTCATGTACGCCTCTGAGCATTTTACAAGGTTGAAAAAATGCTCCCTGGTCAGAAATGGTAATGGATGCAAATCTTGGCAGCCTTATTTGTCAGGAAAAGTACCAGATAAATATATATAACAACATTAAATAGATTTAAGTTAGTCACTGTTGATTTACTCAGTTTATTTGTGAGCACAGATACCTTGAAGTGTCACACAACAGAAGAGTGTTTTTGTTTTTATTTGTCACCAGTCATGGCCTTCACCCTGTCATCTGCAGATTTGGCTGAATGTGTCAGCATTAACGTAAATTCAAACACATTTATCTGTTTATTTAGTTCTCCTCTCAAACATCCGAGGCTTAGTTCAAGCTTGCAAAATAGTCTGATTTTATTTTGAAAGTTGTTTCATTTCAGGTCAGTTAAAATTAAGTTAAACAATATAAACACCATCTGTTTTCTCACACATCTTCAGAGTTTTTACTGTTAGCTCAAGAAGAATTCAAGTTTCGATGAAACACGTGAAGTTAACTTTTGTCTTATTTTAGTTTACGCTCCTTTTCATCACTTCTCCAGAAGACAGAGTTACGAAGGGTTATGGTTAAATCAGCTTTGGAGTGGTTTCCATCCAGAATTTCAGGTTAAATTTTCTGTAAAATGTGCCGTCTCTTTACTGAATCGTCTCTTGATGATTTCCCAAACAGAAAAAATAAATGTTTTTATGTCGTCTGGCAGAATAACTGATTGATGACATCTCATATCTGACAATCCAACCAGTTTAAATTCTTCTGATTCGTATTAATAAATTCCAGATTATCTATTAAGTAAAACCACATTTTAAAATTTACCCTTCTTATTAATAAGCAGTCAGTAACATGTTTTCAACATTTATTCAAAAAAGTTTATTCTGTATTTTAATCTCAACTAAACATCACTTCTTTTAATCAAACCTTTTTTTTTAATTAACTTAGATGATTTTCAGTAGAACAAAGACTATAAACATTCTTAAAAAGGAATTATTCTGCTCACAAACCTGTGTTTCCTACTTTGTGCCACCCAAGAAACTTGCAGTTTGGCTACATTAGAAGAAAAAAATCAAACTTGTGGACAGTTTTCTGTGATGCCGTCAGATTAATAAATAATTTTGACATACAGCGAGGTGGAGGCCTGAACGCTTCCTGAGAATTCTGTTAAACGTCTGAATCTGGATTTAAAAAAGGATCTGAAAACTCAGCACATCAGAGAATATTTTATTCATTTTTTATTTTGTCAATTTATTTACCATCACTTATAGTTTTGTGTTGTCCAATGATTACTGTAGAAACTAAAACATATTTTGTATATTTTTTAATTTTTTATTTGTCGTAAAAATGCTCAAATTTGATACAGCCCATCCCACCCAGCTTCAATAATTTGATTATCATGTGTTGGAAATACATATTTTGATCTTAATAATAGCGTGTTTTGACCTCCCTGAGCCTCCCTCCTCTTCATCAGCCTGATTTGGTTGATGAAGCAGCAACACTTCACCTCCACAGCAGCTGAATGCCTCAGATGAAGCTTGTGTGAAAAATAAAACAAACTTGTGCTCTTGAGCCATCAACGTTTTTGTCTTAATATTTTTTTTCTGAGAGATTTGATGGAACGGATCTGTTTTTGTTCAGGAAACATTCAGGGTTTCAGATTTAACGATTCTTCTGTTTGTGCCGTTCCTCCGTCAGCGGCAATCCACCAGCTAAAAATAAACTCTCTGGATCCCTGTTCCATTTTTTTATTTTTTATTTTGGAGTATCACTGAGTCATAAATCACATTCTATGAATACGCTGAAGGAAAACAAATGTGTGGAAAAAGGCAGCAGGGGGAGGATGTTTTGGTTCAGGCCTCGTCTAGACATGAAGGTTGACTCACCGCTCTTCGTGTGTTTTGACCAGGGTCAGGGTTTCTGTGCTTCTACAGCAGACCATGTTTATAATGTTTTCGTTTAAATTGTATTGTGTTGTAAAAAGTCTTAACTCAGTCTGAAATCCCTTTAGTTTTTGGGATGTCATGATTTTAGGTTTAGATTAAAGTAATTAATGTTAAAATTGTAGCTTTTAGAACTGCTGAAGATTTAATTTTAGTTCAGTAGCTTTATTACAGTTCATCAGATTCTCCACATTTCTGGTTAGGGGTAGGGTTCTGTGCTGGAGCATCAGAATCAGGTGAAGTAGCTGATGGTTGTACCACACCTGAACCCTGAGGGCTGCTGTTATTTCTGTCCTTCACATGCTGTACATTTATGTTTCCTGGCATTCCAGTTATGGTTGTTTGCTTATTTCACTTTACAGATTCTTGTGATTCACGTTTGAACAAGAGTCACGCAGTCCTGCTGCTAGATAAAATGATTTCTGTCATAAATTTGACTACACCTTTATTTTGAAGTTTCTAACATAAGGCATACCTTTTGTAAACATGACTTTTTTCCCATTCCTATCTTTAGCCATTTTTGGTTTTACCACTCTTATAACTTCTTGTTGGTATATAAAATATTATTTTTAACACCACGTAATAAAAACAAATAAGTAAAACTGTTCCCAGTCTTAAGAGACATAATCAAATATTTAAAAATGGTTGTCAGTTTTCATTACATCATTAAAATCAAGCTCTTTCCACACATAATGCAGTGAAATGAAAACTGATGTTGGTTAAACAAAACGTCCAGGCAGAAGCGTTACGTCAGCTTTGTTTAGGTAATTCAGTTATTTGAATTAAGTCTTGTGCATCCACTAAAATAAAAACACACTGGAATGGCCAACCACAGCGCAGTCTGTGCTGACAAGAAGAGGCCATCTTGGTAGGTGCTGTCTGGCCTCCTTAGTTACTGACCGTAAATATGTGAAGGAGAAAACTAAACTCAATATATTGTCATTAATTGGTCTAAAAATTGGAACCTAAACTTCAAAAGCTGTGGTATTACATTTATCTTCTTCTTTTTTTAAAAATATGAGTCTAATTCCTTGTTTTGTCAGACCAGCGATGGGTGCTTTTTCTAGACTGATTGCTTTAATTACTGTAAAACTGAGGGGTGGCATATACCAGCTAACTGAAAATATACCAATATTAGTTTCATGTTGTATTTTCCTAAATATTAGCCATTAGGCTACTAACCTGTTTTACCCATTTTATGAATAAAACAGTGAAAAAGTGTGTGAGAGACAAAAGCTTAGTTATTGTTGTAAAGCACTTTGTATTGCCTTATTGCTGAAAAGGGCTGTATAAATAAATTTGACTTGACTTATTTAAGTCTAAAAGCTAAAGTTCATCATGTTATATAAAGACTAAATATTATACTTGTTCACGTTGCACCCCGCCCCCTCACACAATGACCGCTGGAGGTGGGTACCAGCTCACCTGGAAGGGAAAAGGCAGGTAAAAAAAAAACAGACTATGAGGAAAAAGACTACGTTATATAATCTTGTTATCAGTCTAACTGCAATTAACTAACCAGCAAAACTCTGAGGCTCAGTAGACATGTAAAGTACTTTATAGCTTAAAGAGCAGTTACGCTCTGGTCTGGCTAGAATAATTACAGCACTTGTAATTTTATCGTGGTAGCGGTAGACTGGGAGGCTCATTATAGAATACTCTTGTTCCCCGTTTTCACAATATGTATATTTTATTTAGTAAAGTAAGTTTGTTTATTTGTGGTTTTGGACTGATGAGACGCTACACACAAGGCAAACAATACACAGTGATACATTTAGCACCTAGCAAGATGGCAGCTATGAATCAGTGCGGCATGATTTTCCAACTCTTTGAATACAACATGGCTGCTGCTGGATTGAATCAACTGGGAACCAAGTTATTCCAATTTAAATCAGAAAATAAATATTAATATTGGTTTAAAACTTGTTCACTGTCAGTGAAAAATAAATTTAAGAGTTGTTATGAACGTATACAAACAGATCTCTGAATTTATAATGAACAGAAGTGACAGAAACTTAGAAATGCCTAAAAAAAGAGAAAATGGATTTGGCTGTGCAAGGATGAGTTGTTTATTCAGTACCAGTCAAAGCTTGGACATGTAATTTATTTCTCTATTGTTGTGTCCTGAACACAGTAACAATATCCACATTTCAGGTGGTAAAAAGTTTGAATTGTTCTGCTCAGGAAAGTTTCATCACTCAGCAGCTGTTTTGGTGACTGAGTGGAACTGAAGGAAACTTGTGTTTTGCCTAAATCGTCTCCATAGAATGACACAGTGACACACTGGCTGTGTATCATCATTCTGTGGCTCAAAGGTCACCAGCTTTACAGCCATGCCATTCTTATTCTGCTTTGTATGCAAACACAAGCAGGGTCCGTGTCACAGACAGGCACCGATTGTTGGCGTAGATTATCACCGCTGTAGAAACGACTTCAGCACGACAGAAAAAAAGGTGTTTGAACTCTGATGGAAGTGATCAACAAACGGGGCTGCTGCTGCTGCCATCAGATGGGTTTCTAAGTGAGGGCTGTAAAATAAAGTGTCACAACAAAATAAATTACATTAACCAAGAAGAGGAGATTGATGGTCAGTTGTGCTGAAGCTGCTGATGAACTCTAATTTAAGTTAATTAAATTTTAATACCAACTTAAAAAATACACATTAAAGCCATTTATCTTAATGGAAATAAAAACAACAAAAAAAATTGAAAATGTGAAATATCAAGTCCCTTTTCAATCACTGCAACTATTGGCTTCACATTATGTTAAAGTGTTTCATTCATACAGTAAGCATTTTTAATTAATTTTCCTTGCATAGCTTTCCCTTTTCAACTGACTTTAAAATAAAGTCAGTTTGTATGAAAAATGATCATTTTTGTGCTAACATATAGTTTTGTACTTTGTGAGCTCCTAAAGTAACTTTTGGCTACTGGCCTTCGGTCTTGTTCTTCCTATATGTGTAATAATTGATATATTTGATAAACATCCTTTCTTAAATCCAACTTGTTTGTCTCCATCTTCCCTCCGAAGCTTCCTTGGTGACACAAAGACTTCTCCCTGAGGAGCCAAGAAGCAGACGGCTCATGACTTCTGACCAGGACACAAAAATTGTAGCTGAACCACAGGTGCAGCAAGTTCAAGAGGCAAAAGAAAACTCTCATTTGGTGAGTTCACCGTTTTTCTCTACCTGCATTAAAACTGGACAGAAACACGAGTACTGAACAGCTGGTTTCCTGCAGTGCATCAGATGAAGTTTGAATGGGTTTAAAAAGGAATCTTGTCATTTATGCGTAGTTCCCACAAGTCTCGACCAGAAGAGGTATTTTCGCCATGTTGGTGGGCAAGCGCTAAACAGCGATGGCTTCGAAGCAAACTAAATCCAGGTATATACTTACTGTTGACCAGTGGGTGAGGGAAAGATATATTCAGAAGATCGCAACTGTCGGATTGACCCGTAAGAGGTGAAAAAAGAAGAAATGTCAGACGAGCCTGACAGTTTGCCACCCATCTGGTACTATGACATTGTGAATTATTTAGTGCCTAAACCATGGAGGAGCTACATGGCCTGAAAGAAAAGGACTCATACAGTCAGTGTTTTTAAGGGTTTGTAAAGGATGTCTGAACTCTCCATGTTAATAACAAAGTTCTGGTGACTGACAGGGTATGTAAGAACAACATCATCCCCGTACACGTAGGCAGACCTGGTCCACAGTGTGTTTATGGATTAGAATCAGACCTAAAATGGCTCCAGCGCCTTATTTATCACTATCATTCAACTATAACAGTTTTTATTGTTGTGCTATTTGTTATATAACTGACAAAATCCTTTAAGTTTTACTTTAATTCTTTAACTGTCACGTTAGCTTTGGGGTTTAGCACGTAGCATAGCTGAGTTACCTACAGTTATACTCTATCATTACTTTTGATTTGTTTAAACGTTACTTTTACGGGAATAAAAGTGCTCCGAGCAGATCCTAGACGTCTTCGAAGGCTGTGGTTGATTTTCGACACTCAACTCCTCCGTTTGTGGTCCTTCATGTTTCCTGAATTTCAGGATGTAGTGAAAACTAGGCTTTACCAAACCGTCTGTGATGTTAGAACGTCCAAAAACCCAACATGAAGCAACCGTCGTGACTACAGTCAGCAACTGAAAACAATCTATACAACAATTTAAACTTTGTTTCTTTAATTAAAGGCAGAATATCTGCTCAGTTTATTTGTTGTTCTGCTTTTTCACTTCTTGAATGTATTCAGATGTCCAAGTTTGGTACAAATTCTGTCGATGAAACTTTGCTGCTTGGGATTGAAGTTATTTATTTCATTTTACAACTTCCGTGTGAATGTAAAACTAGAGACACATCTGTAGGTTTCAGTTCCTTCATCAGCAGAATGGCTGTACTGAGGTGTAAATAAAAATAACAGAATGCTTCTTCGGCTATTATTTAGTTTTATAATTGTACCAACCTGCGTTTGATTTGACCTGATTTCTCACACTAATTGTGTCTAAAATAAAAATTGTCAGTGAAGAATTGAGAAGCAGCTGTGGTAACTGAGTAATCACAACCTGTTTTTATTTCTCTTATTTCATGAATCTGTGGCCCTGCTTTCAATCACAGGCGGGGCGTTTTGTTTTTTGTTAAAGAGTTTTAGGAGTGAGGATTCAGGCTGTGTTCAGACCACAACTTTAACTGTGTTTGAACAGAAAAATAACTTATTTAAAGTTTTAAACATGAAAGATTTACTTTTTCTTTAATTTTATGATCATAAATTGAGTATTTGAGCCGTTCTGGGGTGTTAAACCAAACAAACAATGTTTGCAGTTCTGCAGTGTTTTTTAGAATGACAAGAATTATATTTTCACTCTAAATTCAATATGAATAGCACATTTTATTTTGTTAGATGTAGAATTACTTTCCTACAGCTAAAATTAAACCTTGTTTTTATCTTTATTTGTGTTTCTGCTTTGTAATATGAGGCTAACAGTGAAAGATAAATGCTACCTGTCTCTCAAAAGCTAAAAAAGGTTTTACATTTTGTTTTAGCTGAGGTTGAGAGATAAATCTTTTTAAATCTGCAGGTTGAGAAACTTTGTACTCGAACGAGATTAATGGCACCTACTACACCTAACACTTGACCATGAAATAACCATAATGGACATGATTGTGAAGCACATGGCGTGGTGGCAGGATTTTCTCTTTAAATATTAAAATACAACTCAGAACCACAAATGTAATATGTTGTGACACACATAGTTGTGTTGAAGTGGTAGCACCATACAATTTCTAGGCATTGCTTTACTCAAATTAATGTACATTTGTTAGATTTTTGTTCTGTTCTTGCATCTGAATATAAAGATAATCTATTAAAATGTTCAAGATGTGAAATGACCTAAGCCCTAATCCATCTGATTTTCTGTTGGGTGTGTCTGAAATGATTAAAGATGTCGACCAGACGTTTGCCTTTGCGTAAATCTGAGTCAGTCTTTTTCATAACAGCGATTAGAAACCTCTGTCCGTTCTTTTGGAAACTGTTCCTAGAAAAGGTGAACCTGTTTCCTCACCCTGACCAGACATGTTCACTTTGTCCCCAGAAGTTGGGTGAATTGGTATCATGGTTCCAGATAGGAAACTTTTTTACTGTTTAAAATAATTCGTACAAAATGACACTAATACCATCTTTCGTGTGACTGTTTCATGTTTAGAGCTGCTTAGCTTCACGTGTAAAACAGACACAAACATGGAATTCTGTCCATATATTCATCACTCATGAGCTTACAGTAATATGAAATAAAAACAAGATTAAATGCATTAAAATTATTTAAACAAATTGTCAAAGTAATCAAAATGACTGTCTATACTGTATATTATTATATTATATTCATAACTGTTTAAATGTCTGCTCATCCCTCATTTCTGTAGTTTTCTTTGTCGTAGCCAGACTGACTTTAATGTTTTTTAAAGTGGTTTTAAAACATTTTATTTTATAAAGTTTGTAGGCCTTTTAAATTTATTCTCCTGAGACTTTTGCTGTTTCCCCCGCCCTCATTTTCGGTCCAGTACCTGACCATTTTCATAGGAATGTTTTATGTTAGTTTTTTTTAAGCCCATGAATTATTCAGGCATAAAAAGTCTAAAGAGAAGCTTTGAAAGCCCTTCAGAAATCCTGGGAACATCTTTTTTTATCAAGACCATTTAAATGATTACAAGAAAGTGTGGCTTGTTGAAGGGCTAGTTTTAAACACAAGCTGTACATCCAAAATATAACTTTTAATAACTGTTTTAGGTATTTATAAGCACACAGAAGTAATACTGTTGCTTTTTTAAAATCAGAATGTACCGAGGGAACCTTGATTGCTGTGTTGCACATGTAGCACCACCACAATTTAAGATTATGTAATTTCTGTGTACTCGAAGCTGTTGGTGAAAGAAAAACTCATCCAAGGAGAAAGTATGGCATGTAGAGATAAGAAATGCAGTGACTGTGCCAAACGTCTGTGAACTCAGAGAGTGGAACAGAAGCTGAAGCATCCTGAGGTTTAAAGCATACTGCACTGGGTGAGGAAGCGTTCATGCTAAGATGATTATGACTGTGTTTTACTTTTAGACCTCCCTGTGTGGGTAATTCTTCCTCCTTCTGTCCCAAAAGTCTCGAGTCAGTTGAACAGCCTGTGTGGCTCGTTGTGTTTCTGCTGAGCTGCAGGGCCCTGCAGGATTGATTGATGGCAACACATGGTAGACTTTTGGAAAGACCGCCGGGGCTAAATGTGGTCTCTAGGGTGGGATATCACACCAACATGCAGCCAAAATCTGGTGAATTATGCCCGTGGCACGTGAACACAGAGGCTGCTTGTGTATCTGTGAAAAAGCATGGCTGCTCAGGTTGAGGGCGAGTTGCGGTAGTTTGGATTTCTCCTGCAGAGGAGCTGAGTAAAGTCTGCGGCAGACTTTTAGCATCGTGTCCAGATGGCATCACACCGTCCCCTGCAGCCTTTTTACTCCAGAAGTTAAATTTGAGGAGAAAAGTGTTTTGGTCTCGTACATTTAGATTATTCTTTCTCAGATATAACAGTGATTATTGTGTGTTTTAAGGAAAAAGTTTGGAGGTTTTTCTAAATCAATTTTTTTTTAACTAGATATATGAATTTCTTGACGGGGGAGAAACATGGATTCTGTAGCTCGTAGTACAGATAAAACAAAAGATTTGAACTGAGAACAACGTTACATCCTCAGCATCCACTTGTGTGTTTTAATAAGCCACTTTAAATCGGAAAGAATGTGGAGCTAAGGAAATGTAAATGGAAGGCCTTACCTTTGTTTACCTGAGCGAAGGAACAGAACCTGATGGTTTTTTCCACCATCTCACACACATGCTCAAGATTGGAAAAAAGATAGGCGTCGGAAATGGAAGACAAAAACGAACCCTCGATAAAGTCCAGTGGGCTAATGCTTCAGGCTGTAGGTCTCATTACAAGCTGCTGCTGCTGGGAAAGGCGGGTAGTGAACCAAAACACCGCCTTCTTCCACACCGAAATCAGGACATCAAGATCCAGAGTAAAAAATTAGGAAAATCTTTGTTTCCCCAGGTTTTCAGTAAGAAATGAAATGTAAAAGCACAGAAGTTGTAGCTCCTGCTTTGCATGTTTTTGCAGATGTACATTTATGCCAGCGGACTTTCATACAGTGTCATAATGTTACCCAACTTTAAATGAAATCCAAAAAAGGTGCAGTGAAACCATTTCTATTGTCAGAAAAGACATTAAAGAGGAACCTGCAGCTTTAACAGTATTTCTGTGGGACTGCAGAACAACAACACTGATAATTAATTACAAGACAAATAATTTGGCAGTGTTAAAACATTTAATTAGGCCAAGTCTGACAGAACTTGGAGCCAGATGTAAACATCTGAATATTAAAGCAAAACATTTTATATACCCTCTTAGGTTTTATTGTCAACATTTGCACTTTCTGTGAATAAAAACTGCTCTCATGTTCAATCTGCACAACACCAGTTTGGAGTATTGAAAATCTGCTCACGCAGGCCATGTGGTTCAACCAAACCCTTGTTTTTCACCTCATTTCTTATTCACACTGTTGCCCACACACAGACTGAGCGATGCACCATATGCCCTGCACATATGTGTCAGAAACGCACCAGAAATTGACAGTGACCTATTATAGCTGCCATTGTCCAAACCAGAACGGGTTTGAAGTTGAAAACTAACTCCTGTTTTGCTGACTGACTGGTTGTGTTTTTTTTATCGGTGGAGAATGTGGCGGTACCTCAGACGGTGTTGGATGCTGTTAAATATGATCACAGTTGTCTTGTAAGGTGTGTCTTGCAGTCCTGCTGCCTGCTGCTGTGGTTACCGGGTTAATTATTGTTTCCTTTGGCTGAAAAACTGAGAAGAACATGTCAAATCCAGTGAAGAGGTAGTTTACCAGAAGAACTTTATCCCAATGTGAAATGAGCTCCTCTGGGCATCCTCAGTTTGCACCTTTATTCGGTCTCAAAATCTGAAATTAAAATTTGGTAAAATGGGCAGAGAATCTAAATCTTGACTTGCAGATGTTAAGGAACAGTGTTTGGAGAGGAGATATTTGATAAATAGAGAGATATTTTTTAAGACTGTTGTGCTCTTTTACAAGAGCTTCTAGAAAAAACAAATGCTTAAAGTAATTATTTTGCTCTGAAATTAAAAAACCAAACAAACAAAGAACAACTCTTCAGGTTAAAGTCTCATCTGTAGTCATCTTGAGGCTAATCTTTACCTTCACACTCTTTTTCTTCCAAACTGTTGTAGTAATGCTCAGATTGATCCAAACCAGAGCAGCGGACAAATCCAAGCGTTTATTCCACATAGACCTTAACGGCTTTCTTTGAGAGCTCCATATGGTGGGGCGACATCAAGTGTCGGATGGATTAACACAGATGTGTTTAGGTGTTTATGTATTTCTATGCAGGGGTAGACTGGGAAATACCAGCTCTCTGTACAGCTAGGGAAGCAGGCTATTTGTGGCCAAAGTGACTGATTTTGGATTACTTTGGTTTGAAGTTTCTAAGAAGATGACACATGGGGCTGATATTAGGAACTACTGGCAGCTCTGTCATGTTGACAACAAATGTAGTCAGCTTCTAAAATGATGCCCATTCTGTCACAGCACACAATATTTTTTATAAATGTTAGAACTTGCAGGAGCAGTGTTGGTTTTATTTTGTGCATAAAACTGTTTCCTATTTGATTGTTACATCTGTCTATTAATTCTGCTGTAAGCCATCAAAAATCACATAAAATACATGGAGTTTGATATATCTTTTATGCTTAAATTGCAAAAACTGTTAAATTACAGTGGGGAAAACCCTTTTCGTCAGTGTTCAGCACTCGTCTGGCTCACTGTTTTCCACTAACTGTGCAGGAAGACGAGCTTCAGGTCTACAGACAGACAGATGAGTCCAGATTCAGCTGGTTTGTGTTTGTTCCCCTATTTGACTCTTGTGTCGTTGCTCTTCTTACTTTATGCCTGTATTGGCAGGCTCACCTCCATCAGGAAGTCAGAGCAGTAAACCCAGAGCAACGTTAGCTGTCCTCAGATGACTCTGGCAGTACCTCCCTTGTGTCCGGAGCGCTCCATGAGTCAGTCGGTTCCTCCACAAAATACACTCTCAATCAGGGCAGCAGGTAACCTTTTCGTCCTCCGTGGAATTGGAAACATTAAAATTTGTTTTAAAGGTCAACCGAAGCCCCGTACATACACATCCGGTGATGTCAGCAGCAGTTTCTATGGCAGCCAGCTCGGACAGGAGTTCTGCATTGGAGCAAGGCTGAATTATTAGCACCGGCTGCTGTGTGTGTGTGTGTGTGTGTGTGTGTCTGGGCAGACACAACCTGAGAGATCTGTTAGTGCGACGTCTCATTTTGTATCTAGTCAGACTGTTCCTTGAATCTCAACTTGCTGCCTCCTTAATAACAAACATGTTTCTGAGCATCTTTATTTTACTCTCAGTGCCGTGGCTCGTTAGCAGAGAAATCAGCTGTAAACAAAAGCTCTAAAGGACCGGCTTAACTTGAATAGATTAATTAAGGTGAGCATCTCAACTTAACACAAATGTACAGCTTTAACGTTTTCCTGGAAAAATGACTCAGTGCAACAGTGACAAAACAAAAGCAGACACGGATGCTGAGCAGGAGCGAGGCAGCCACTCAGCTTGTGCAACGTCAGCCTCGCTCACCAGGGCAGCGGAGCCTCAGTGCTGTCATCAGATTTGTTGAATCAACGCAGCAGCAGCAGCTCGGATCAGACGGAGCGTGGTGGAGCCTGTGATCTGACAAGAATGACTCTGAGAGGCGTAGTTATGCAGGACCCTGGCTCAGACCTTCAGGCATTCGATGATGATCAGGAGTCTTCGCCTGCCTGCCCGTGGAGATATTCTGTTTTTGTGTTTTAGTCATGGATTGGATGCAGTGGAGCTTTGTACCACCAGCGGCAGGGAATGCCTGGCCCTCTGTGCCACAGGAGTTTAATGAAACGCTGGCTCTCACCACGGCTCTGGGTTATAGCCTGATAACCTGTGAGACATGCATGCTGAATTACTGTTTTGATTCTGTGAGTATTCAGAGGCCTGTATGAGCCTGGTCTCCATCATCAACCAATCCTGTCAGATGATGTTGCTTTCAGGAGCTGAAATTCTGCTAAACCTCATAAGACATGTTATTGTATTTGTTTTAAATAATCACTTATAAGCATAGTGTTTTGGTTTTGTTGGCTTGTGAGACTGATTAACAGTTTCTGCTGTCGAGTCCTGAGCTGCAGCTCGGTCCTCAGTTTGGTTTTCCTCTCAGTTTTCGAGGATTTGCTTTCTCTGGAATTCTCTCTCTCACACCAAACTTTCACAGAAGATTGCTCCTGCAAATGCATAATTTGTCACATTATGCTGCTGCCTGACTTCCTGGCTCAAACCTTGTTGTGGAGAGAAGTGAAAGTAAACATTAAACCAAACCCAAACAAATAAAAACCATAAAATTCGTATTAAAGGCCTCGCATTCGTGGAAGGAACGCAGGTCACCAGTAAAACCATCTTATGTTGAAAAATTATGTTGATGTTTTGGTGAGACCATGACAATGTTTTGCACGATCTCTCAGTTCAGAGTATTTGTTATGAATGGCTTTGAGCTACTACCACATCAAACTCCAAACGTTAATCAGTTGTAGACATGCATTCATTGACATTTACCTGAAAGTTTGAATTAAAGCTGTCCGTTGGTTCATGACACACAAACACATGCACAAACTGAAGCTGCTCTGTCGGAGTATGTGAAAGGATTTTTATCAGCAGCTCTGTCCTGTCAGACTTTATTAGACTGAATGAAGATTAAATATTGTTTGAAGGTGTATTATGTTGTCTTGTGGCTTGACGTTAGCTGAACCTCTGTGGATTTTCTGAATGATTTTGTAGGAAGTGTTTTTCAATAGCTGTATTAAAATTTAAAATACAATCTTGTATTTATTAATAAATCAGTCCTAAAATGTCACATCGTTTACACTAAACCTTGTGTTGAAGCGAAAACACCATGAAGTTGTTTCTGACCTCGACTCATTTGTTGTTCTTGATGTTCTGATATGCATCTCTGCCGTGTTTTCACAGGAATCCGCCAAGGTTTCAGACCTCAACCCCAATGCGAAAGCATGGGCCAACCACATGTTTAGCCTGGACCCCAGCGGAACTGCTGACACCACAACTGCTGCCCTGCAGCCATGGAAGGAAGGCTGCGATAGTTCGGACGACCCCGGCCCAGAAGGTCAACATTTGAAATACTTCTAAACTTAGAATCTCTTCTTTTGGCTGTTGTCGTGCATTAATGAAACTGCAGCAGCTTTCTGAAGGCTGAAGGCTTCCCGCACAAAACATTTTGCTTTTGTTTCATTTTGTCCAAAAAGCTGATCATTCGAGTTAGTTCATTTAGATCCAATGTTTTGATAGTCTAGGTTATATTTAGCATTTTAATGCTTGTCCCACTTATATATGTCAGATCGATAGATATAAATATGTAAGTGTAATCTAAAGCACCCAGATAAAGTTTGCAAAGAGCAGAAAACCCTTGTTCTAATTTGATAATGGTCAGTATTTATGTATAGATTAGAGCAATGCCACTTCCTTCTCCTTGGTGGAAACAGAGCGGTGTAAAACTGCTGGTGTCAACGTGAAAATAATAATGCTGTTGCTCTTAAATGGTTCTGTGTTGCATTTTGGCCAGCGGAAACGTAAAAGAATACTGGTTTGCATTTTTGTTTGCTTCTCCAAACGAAGAGGGCCAATAAAAAGGGAGATTTGTGGCTTCAGTCCAGCTGCAGCAGGGATTTAAATGGTAAACAGTGGCAGCCGATTTGTATACAAGTCATCACCTAACCCTAACCAGGAAAATAAAACCAGGTGTGTGGAGGTCGGAGGTGACTTTACTTGTTTTGGAGCAATTTTAAAATCACACCAGTCATTGTTTTATTCACTAAAGTAAAATATCTACAGCCACCGGTGAACCCATCTGTCTAATAATAGTTTAGTTTACTGGAGGTGTTACTCCACTAATATAATGTGAGAAGCATCCATGAAGTATTTCTGAAGTTTATCAGTATCACTCCCAAATTCCTGCACAAAGTTTTTAATAGTAAATGACTCCTAATTGACCCCTGCATGATTTAAATGATTTGAAATAAAATAAAAAAGTCTCATAACGAAGCACAAAACATTCCATTTTCTGCTTGGATTTAAAAAACCCTCCAGCTCAACTCAAGAACTGGTATTTTTAAGTAAGAGCTTTATTTGTAAAGCAGTGAAGTGTTTGATTGCAGCTGCTTAAAGATTCGTCTCTGAGAGACAAACACTTTTTTATTTTTTATTTATTTAAAACGCTGACAAAAGTAGACGTCTCATTTAAAGTTGAGGATTCAGGTGGAGATGAAACATTAAAACGAGTCAGAAGCCCAGAATGCCACTTCATGCACAGCAACAATTATTTTTCCTCTCCGTCTGCCTCGCTCTGCTTTTCGTCACATTTGTTCTGTGAAAAACGCCTCTTTAAACATTCATGCCTAATTTAATCTGATGTATGAATATTCCAAGCCCAGTCCCTGCTCCCTCGACACAAACGGCTGGAATAATTCAGTTTAACGTGCGCGGACGAGCACACGGATCCAGTGTGGAAACACAAACTATTGATTAGCCCGGCTCTGACTCTGATTAACATCTTGGCCTTTTTCATTTTTTACGCTTGCGAGACTTTCATGGAAAATTTATTAGACAACTGCCTGCGTATAATTGCACCATTAATATAATGTAGCGGTCTCAGATGTATCAGATATAATGTGAGTTTGTCTCCAAGGTAGAAAACGTTGTTGTTTCTCTGTTTTCCCCACATACCTGTGAGTAACAGAGCTACATACACATGTATTTATATTTGATTAGAAACTCAACATCCGTCCCTAACGGCTCCGTTTACTGCAAAAAGTAGTTATCTCAGAACTCCTGACAAATTGGAGTGATTATAAAGAAGTGTTTTATTTTTCTTTATTTTATTTACCTGAATATATGAAGTCAGAAAATTTAACACCTTTTATCAATGCAAATAATTTATTTCTTGCTCTTTTTGCGTCTTCTCGATTTAAATGACCGTTTCTCTGCAGACGAGGCTCAGGCTGTGTTCATGCTTCATAAAGCCTGAAAACTCTGAATATTTCCTCGGTGTTCAGTGTTTACGTGGCTCAGTAAGCCTTTCTGAAGACGTATAAATAATTTTCTGAAATGAAGTTTTTAGAGCAAATGCTGTGCCTGCTGGCTGTATAAAAGCTCGGCCTTGGATGTGTGAAATACTGTTGCAGAGCAGGTAATTGCAGCTTTACTGCCTGTAAAATAAAAACTGGTGTGATTTTTTTTTTTTTTTTTTGAAGCGGTGTATTTTCCCACACATTACCTGCCAGTCAGATGATGTAGGCGGCACTTCAATGTCAGGGTTTGTTCTGTTTGTGAAAAGGGCAGTTTTTGTTGTTTTTACAGTGTTCAAAACGCAGCTTTTATATCATTTCAAACCAAGCTAAAAAGGGAATAAAGCCCCTCTTTTTTGTTTGAGAAAATGGCTTGTTGATAGTTTGTATTGATTTAAAAACAGTGTTATTGTATTATGCAGTGCATTTCCACAGGAACATGTTTGTTGTTGTTTGATTTCATCATGTTTTATTGAAGCACATCACATCTTTCTGATTTCACCAGAATTTATTTTTTAATCATCATTACTTCATTTCCATGTTCATTTTTATTAAAATCTGCTGCACTAATTTGTGGGATTAATTTGCAGTTCAGGGACTTTTTTATTGTCTTCACATACATTTTTTTTTCTGTACATGAAGTTTTCCATTATCCTAAACAAATATGGATTTTTAAAACATTTCAAGCAAGTGTTAGACACCAATCTAATCATGAGTTAAATTATTATTAAAATATTAGTTTATAGAAATAGAAATTGACTCTTTTAGATCAGATTACTGAAGCATTCTTAGTTTTGTTCTGCTAGATCTTTGCCAGTTTGGAGCTTATTAGTCCTCATCCTGTTGCAGTTATTAATTATTCTACCCCCCCTTGTTGATTGTGACAGGCTTTGAAGCCAGTGAGGACAAAGCTTACAAGGAGCCTCTGCTAACTGACCCAGATGAGCCTCCACCAGAACCAGTAATGCTGGCCGAGCCGGCCCCCGTTGCCTCCGTCACACTGGAGTGCTCCGAACCCGCCTACACAGAATACCCCGAGCCTGGGCAGCCGGGGCGCACAGGTGGGCTGGTCCGAGACTGGTTGTTTGGACAGGAAGGGGTGAGGTGTGTGGAGACGGGTCGTACCGTGTTCTGTTCAACATTAGAGACAACCCGACGGGTCTTAGCCTGGTCTCATGCTGTCTTGTAGGAATGTGTCATTTCTTTGTGCATTCTGGAGGTAATCTAAACAGAGTGGGGATTTAAGATGTAACCGTGCAGTGCAGTGACTCTTTGTTGTTGATGTTGTGTTTTGCTGAAGCAGCCGGTTCTGGTCTAACAGAGAAATCAATTACAAGTAATTAAGGGTAAATCACCTGTTTAGCAATGCCAGCAATACTGCGTCCTATTTTTACTCTGCGAGTGATGAGATTGGTTCAGGTAAGAAGTGCTCATCCTCAGTTTGTTTAAAAGTTTATTCTTTGGAGGAAATTGACCACTTAAGATCCACTTGTTGCTTTATGTTTAATTCATTGCAACATTAAAATTTTATTATTCTATCCCAGATCGTTTGTGTCACCGAACTTTTATCTCTGAAGTGTCTTTTCTTTAAAAGGAGTCTTAACAACAACAACAAAGCTAAAGGAGGGAGAATATTCACAAAAATGTTAAAGCACAAAATCCATAACCTACCAGGAAATAGTTGTAGAGACAATTTTAAGTTCTTCTTTAAAAATGAAACAAACCACAAATTAAATTAATTGAATAAGCAAAGAAAGCAGAACAGATCATTAATGATTTTTGGCTACAATCTTGCAAGAATGGAAAGTTTTCCTCTTCTTGTTATCATGTTAAATATTATTTTAATCATTTTCATCTCATTCCATCATTATTTCGTTCAGCTCTTAAATTTATATGTTCTGGTTCCAGATTTAATAATAAAGTATTTTTTTTTCATTTCACCAAAATCATTTTTTCTTCTTCTTTTTTTGTTTTTTGGAGCAGGCGGAGATTCCCAGCCTGACAACAGCCAGGAGGGCTTGAGAGAGCACCTGAAGAAGACCCTGGAGTTCTGTCTGTCCCGGTGAGCTCCTCATCGGGTTTTTTAACAAAAAAATGGTCCAAAATATATGAATGGGTTAGACTATTGAATGCTTTTGGTAAAAATAGGCTTTCAATGAAAACCAACACGCAAAAGTGGTGATGATTCAGCTGTGAAGGTAGTTTATAGTTATCAGCACTTTTTATTTGTAATGTTATTGAAAGGTTTTATAGAAATTACAGCTTTTTTTAATTGATCAAAGGAAATATGAACCACAAAGCCTCAAACTGTCCTCAAAATCTAAAAGAGAAATGGGCCAATAGCTAAAAAAAAAAAAAAGAAGAAGTGATCCTTTTTACACATCAGTGGACTTTAAGAAGAAGACCGGCTGCTTACAGAGGTGGAGAAAAGTGTCCGACTGTTGAAGCTCGTCTTCAGCTTCTCTGCCTCGTAAAACTCTGCAGATTCTGGTTGCCTTCATCTGCGATCCTCACATCATGGCCGTTGTGTCAGTTAAGCCTCGAGGGTCCGCCGAGCGCCGTGTGACGTAAACATCATCAGCTGTCTGCGTCCTCCAGGGACGGCATCTGCTTGCAGCTGAACTACAGAAAACAAATGTTTCTGCTCTCCGCCTTTCCTGCAAAAACCTCACTTCACACCTCTGTGGCAGCAAATTAGTGCTGAAGAGGAAGATGTTTTTTTTATTTTTCTTCAACTTTAAACAGATCTATAATAGTTGACTGTAAGATTAGCTGCAGTGGACACAAGCACTTCTGGGTTATACTGTTTGAGATGTTGCATGAAAAAACAAACCAGGAAACCTTCAGTACATCAGTTTCCTCAGTGAAAACAGTTCGGCTCAGAGTTTTGTAAGCGAAGCAGTCAAGTGTGGAGCAAATGGAGGAGGTGAGAGCTTTAAGAGCTGCGGCATAAAGAAATCACTTCTTTATATCCATGCATAGTTTCTAAAATTATTTAGAATAATTTTGAATTTAAAAAAGTAGTCATCTTGGTGCTGCGCTTAAATTCTGTTTGCGTGAGTGAAACATCATATAGTAAGTGTTTGTCTGCAAATATTGAAAAAATACACACTGAAGGTCCATGTTTCCCTTCCTGGAAATACGTTAATATAATATATGCAGCCTCTTACAGCAGTTAGTATTAAAGTATTTCTGCCTCTAACTGAAATGCACACAAGTCACATCTTAAAGCCAATATTAGATGTTTTTATGTGATTTCTTTCTGGGTAATCTAACCAGAGTCTCTGCAGTTTAAAGAGACTGGAGAAATAATGTAATCAGGCCATGAATGTTTTAAGTGTTGCCTGTAAAATGTTATAGTCTTGAATTTGCTGCCCTTTGAGGTGAAGACGATCAGGATTGTTGGTAATCCCAGAAGTGTCCATTTCATAGTTTACAGGACATGTTGGTGGCTGTGCTGCAACAAACCCTGCCTGCCTCTTTGTTTTGTCAGGGAGAACCTGGCCAGTGACATGTACCTCATCTCCCAGATGGACAGCGACCAGTATGTGCCAATCGTGACGGTGGCCAACCTGGACCACGTCAAAAAGCTCAGCACTGACGTGGAGCTGATCGTGGACATTTTACGATGTGAGTCAAACGCTTTCGTCTTTCAGCCTCCGCTGTTTTAACCACCACCTAAAATTAAACTCACCGGGCACGCTAACTCTTTGAAGCAGGAAGTGTCTGAGGTTGATTTCCCAAGAGGAGAAGTTGAAGTGCAGAGTCTTACCTGCTTGTTTGATTTGTACACATATTTAATTTACTGCCTAAATTAATTCTGTCTGCCTCGAAGGCATGTTTTTATTTTTTGGCTCAGTGGTCTGTACACTTCCAGGATCTTGTATTTTAAATTGAATGGGTTAATGGAGGTGGTAAACAAACCTACCTGTTAATGCAGCGTGAGTTAGTGTTAAGTACTTTTTACATATTTAATATCATCAGTGAGTTTGTAGCAGCTTGTTGTATAAGAAGGAAAAGATTTTGTTTGGGATCCCAAACGGCTCTTCCATGGATCAGTTTGTCTGTTTCTGTAGGTAAACAACTTCACGTCACAAATTTCCTTAAAAAGTTTTAATTTAGGGACAGAAAATCATGCAGATTTTGTTAACTACTTTCTGATTTTTATTTTATTTTTGACTGGTCTTCTGCTTTAAAATGTTTAAGCCACCATTTTGCTAACATCTGACCCTAATTTCCCGCGCCTTCCTCTAGCTTTGCCATTGGTCCAGGTGGATGAGAAGGGGGAGAAGGTGCGACCCAATCAGAACCGATGCATTGTTATCCTCAGAGAGGTTCCAGAGAGCACACCCATCGAGGTCAGCCAACCGTCTCCGTGTTATCTTAATCTGTGGTTCTGAACTTAGACGTGTCTCTTCGGTTTCTTGGTCCAGCTCGGTCTTTTCAGACCATTAACCACACTTTGTTTTCTCATGAGCTTAATTTGTCTTAAACAGGTCAGCAGATCTACAAACCACAGTTCAGATTATTCTGAAACCTTTTTTGTTGAAGACTTCTCCCAGAACATTTTCTGTATAATTGACTCAGCTGTAGTTTTTATTTACAAACAGTGTTATTCTTTAATATTACTTTCCTCAGAGAGCCAAACATTATTTTTAATCCTATAGGAAAGGGAAGAATCACATTACAATAAAATATAATCCATACAGTCCAAACTTTGTTTTATTTTGAGGTTTTATTTTTGTTCCTCCTCATTTATGTTCCTTCAAAATAAAAGGATGGCCAATAATAGTTTTTATTTTCAACATGTTGTTTTATTTTTAGATTTCTTGCTAAAGTAGTTCATAAAATGAAGACCCATGATTTTTTATCAGTTTTATCACATTTTGCTCTTGTGTCATGAGTTGGTTTGGATGATCAGGTTTTCACTTTTAATAAACAGCAGGATGATAAAAATGTTTAAGATTCTGTTCAGTTTATTGTTGCACAAACTGAACCTTCAGCTCTAAAACTAATAAACTTTAATGTTGAACACTTTAAAATCTAAATTAGTTGTTTCTTGTTAAAATGGCAGCATTAGGAAGGTTTTTGCTCTTTATGGTAATGGTTTGAATTAAACCAGCCTCGTTGTTGTCAGCTCATATTTTAGTTTGTTTCTGATTAAAACGTCTTGTTTTGCAGGAAGTTGAAGCCCTTTTTAAAGGAGACAACTTACCCAAGTTTATCAACTGTGAATTTGCCTACAACGACAACTGGTTCATCACCTTTGAATCAGAAGCAGATGCACAGCAGGTAACGACCTACGTTAAACATTAAAACCTGATTTAAATCACAGAGATGAGCTCCTTCCTCCACAGATGGAGCTCTTAAATCTGATTCCTTTCGTTTTGTTTTTCTGAAGGCATATCAGTATCTCCGAGAGGAAGTGAAAACTTTCCAAGGAAAACCAATAAAGGTAACTTACATTAAATTTATTCAAGACTCAGATTTTTAAATTTATTGTCAGGGAATCAGTTTTAGAAAAGGATGAATTAATATAAACACAAACGATCACTTTAAAGTTTTATTTTGAAGTCCTCACCTACAACCTCATTGCTCCTTTGCCTATTTTTTACATTTTATGATTGAAGTATTCTCATAATATCTGCTTTATAAATTTAAATTCCTCTGTATTTTTACAGTGCCGCCATGATTCTGAAAATATCCCTTAGATTGACCTATTTTTGTTGTTTTTGAATATTGTTTTAAGGGTTTATTACAGTTCAATGAAATAAACTTTAAATTCAGTTTCACTCAGACCAGTTTAATCCAACTTACTCCATTCAAATCAGTGAAATAAAGATTATAATTCAGATCTGAAGCCACTTTTAATAATTAATTTTGTTCCAGTTCAGTTTGATTATATTAAATAGACTTTTCTGAAGACAACAGTGTGTTTGACCTTTGATAAATGCATCAGTTTGCCTTTTTCTTCACCCACATGTGCTTTTGTTGTTTTTCACATATTAAACCAATTTATCTGAGTTTTCTTGCTCTGCTCTCCGTCTCCGTCAGGCGAGGATAAAGGCGAAGGCAATCGCGATCAACACTTTCATGCCAAAGAACGGTTACCGGCCGGTGGAGGTGAACCTGTACGCTCAGCAGCGTTACACGTCGTACTACATCCCCCCCGTTTACAGCCCGCAGCAGCAGTTCCCTCTGTACAGCCTGATCACGCCGCAGGCCTGGTCGACCACGCACAGCTTCATCGATCCAGCACTGGTACGATGGATAAATAATGCCTCGAAGGTGTTGGAATAAGTGGGGATCCTAAAATCCCAAATTCCATCTGTTTGTAACAACAGACCCTCAGTCCCATCCTCACAGAGCACAGGGTACAGATTTAAATATATATGTTTAATGTTAGATTTTTATAGAGTACAGCAACAAAAACACACACAAAAATGACTAAATAAATAAATATATGGAGTTTAGTTTGTTAGACTTAATAGATCCAAGTAAAAAGAAAAACTTAGTAATTTTATGTTGACTAAACGTATTATTTATTTTTTGAGTCCAAAAAAGGCTTCAGTTTCCAGGTTTTTGTCCTCGCACTGATTGTTAATATTTAATGTAAAAGCATCCAGTTTATGACATTAAATAATGTGTTTATTTTTCCAGGTTGCCCCCTTTCACAACAACCAGTTCATCAATGGATTTACCACATCCCATAGTTTCAAACCAGCGGCGTCGCCCCTGACAGTCAGACACTTCTCACCCAGAAACAGGTTTGTTCCTCAGCTGAAGGATCCTAGAAATAAAGCAGTTAGATGTATGATTTTACCTGCAGTTCATTCTTCGTCCCGTCACACCAGAGTGTTCTCTCCTCCTCAGGAATCACAGTAAACCTCACCTGAGGCCAGCCATCCCCACAACAGATCGCAGCACCGGCCTCCTGGAGAGTCCCAACCTCTTCCCCACCTTTCCCAGCGAGAGGCTCAACGGGGTCCGGAGCAGCCCGCAAACACGCCTCCCCACCAGTCAGCCCAGAACCAGACTACCCTCCACCAGCGCCTTCCCCCGCAGAGACACTGTGGGCACCGGGCGCGTCACCGAGCCCTCGACGACAGACTACTCCCTGGGGGTCGGCCGAGGAAGGTACGGATCTCCTCTGATTGACAGAAACTCCTGAGGACCAGACATGGAAGCGTTCGGTCGTAGTTTTAACGTGGGAATACTCCGGTGTGCGTTCCGTCTTACTCTGGTTTCCTCAAACAAGGAGACGAGTGAATACACAAATTTAGATTTGAATATCTTACATCTCAATCCTCATAAAAATGACTTTGCGACTCGATTGAGCAGCTAGAGTTGGTGCTCTGGAGCTGCTGACAGTTTACTACGATAGGGATGTTTGTAAATGAAGATGTTCTCTGTTTTAAAGGAAAAATGTTTCTGCTTCTAGGAAAAAGAGGGATGAAAAGTTTACAGTAAGTACTCTTTTGCTCTTAAATTCATGCAGTTTGTGATGACCCTCTGGGTGATGTTGTGATGGTGAACTGCTGCCACACATCTCGTCTGCCGTTTATTTGTCTTTAATCGTCTTCTCTGAGTTTCGTGGTGACTTTGTGCATGTTGACGCTACACAGAGAGCAACTCCTCAGTCGCCGCCTCCTCCTCCCAAACCCCCGTCTCCGAACTTCGAGCTCGGTCTCTCCAGCTTCCCTCCACTTCCAGGAGCAGCAGGCCAGCTCAAAACCGACGGCGTGTTTGAAAACCGATTGTCCAGCAAGGAGGCGGTGGGAACCAGCAAGGAGCGGGTAAAACCCTCAGCGTGCATTTTAGATTTCTCTCACCTGTTAGTCTTTTGTAACTAGATAAGAGCATCCAATACTGAGTGTTAAGTATTAGTTTGTGTCAGTTACAGTTGTTTACAGAAAACATTGATTGGTTTTAATTTGAACTGGTTCCTGTCGTCGTTTCAGAATGTAAGCTCTGATTCCAGCAGCGGTGGAGCTCTGTCCCCGGCAGGTCCCAAAGAGCCTCTCCGGTCCTCCACCTCTCCAATGACCCTAAGCTTCCAACCCTCGCCAACAACCCCGACCACAACCTCAGCCCCGACACTGACCCCGGCTCCTGGCTCGCCTCACAGCCCCGCCCCCTCCGCCTCAGTGTAAGATCAATTTAACCCTCCGCAGGGACAGGAAATGCATCCTCATCAGCTGTTTTGATGGCCTCTGTGTTTGATGTTTAGGGAGGCTAAGGTGACGGAGGTCAAGCCGAAGGAGGTGCAGCCGTCTGTGGAGAGAGTTCCCGGCACTCTGTCCACCGCCAGCAAATCAGTGCAGGTCAACGGTGCTGCAACGGTGAGCTCTGAATTCTCCTTATTAATCCGTAGAGCCTCTCAGACACCTCCGTCACCAACAAACCCATGGAGTCATGAGCTAAAGTCCTTCACCGTGTCATATTGATTTCTAACAACTCAATTTATCACGCTTCCCAGAAGTTGTATTTAAGCAGACGTGGGTATTGGTCTCTGAAGGTAGGCTTTAAATCTAAAAACTGTGTTTTACTTTGGTTCAACACAAAGAAAAGTTTTCTGTTATGAGAAATGGGTTTAGCTGTAAATCCTGATCTCAGCTTCAGTTTTTAGCAAAAAAAAAGCACAAAGATTCAAACCTGCAGTTGAGTTCTGCAGGTTTAGAGGGTTTTTTATTTTAAACCTGAGGAGTGAGAACAGATCAGTGAAGATCTGCTGCCTGTGAGAACAACAAAAGGTCAAAGTGCAACTTTAGGAAACAGTCATTAGATGCAGTAATGAACAGAAAATAAAACAGTGTTAATATTTTAGTAAGGATAAAGAAATTTTCTGATTATAAATAAATGTCTTGTTTTACAGGAACAACAGTTTGAGCTGTTTGACAGATTTATTGGATGAAAAAAGTTATCCTTAAATATTCAGTCATACAAACCTTGTTCAGGTGTTTCCAGAATGTTTTTACAACCTGATTATTTCCTTACAGGAGCTGAGGAAGCCCTCCTACGCCGAGATCTGCCAGCGAGTGAAGGACACCCCCACATTACAGCATTCACCGACCCCCAAGGAAGCCAAGCCAAGCTGCGCTGCCGTCGCAGCCGAGGACAGGAAGTGCACTGACCCCTCCACCCCTGCGGGGGAGGCCAAGGCCAGAGAGACATACCACTCCTCCTCCAAACCCGGCTCAGCCTCTGGCACCCCGGGCCGACCCCTGAAGGAGGCCCGGAGGCCGGCGGGGAGGTGGGCCTCGCCGCCCCCCCACCCAGGGAAAACCCCGAGCAAAGATCCCCACCACACACTCCCCAAGTCCCCGCAGTAGGGCGGCTCCTCCACCTTCCCCCACTACGCTCCACCGTGTGTTGGGAAAAAAAAGGAAAACAAGTCAGGGCTACTCAACACTCCCATCCCAGAATCCCCCATCAGCAACAAGCAGAGAGGACGCCTTCTTTTCTGGATCAGGGCTTGCAGACAAAAAGCACTTTACTGTGCATGTAGAGCACCGTTTCTGTCTTTTCTACTTTATTTCTATTTAATTTTCTTTTGTTTTTTTTACAGTTTTCCTCTCTTCTTCGGTGCTGTCGACACCGAAGGATTTCTCTTTCTGTCCAAACGGCCTTGTGGGATTAAACGAGTCGTGTGTGTGAAGCAGCAGGGCATTGTTAGAAGAAACCCCCAAAGGATGATGGGAAAGGGTGCATAAAAACAGACTCCCATCTTGTCTGGTCGTCATGGCGACGCCTTTGTTTGCGTGTGGAGCAGCACTGTTGTGCAACTTTATGTAGCGTAATTATGGGTCATTACTCCTAGATGCTTTCAGAGATACAGACTTGCATCTTTGTGCAGTCTGACATTTAAATCTTGTCAAAAAGAAACTTTGATTCTCTAGTTTGAAATGGCCTCATTTATTATTTTGTTTTAATTTACACTAATTTTAATTTCCCCTCCCCTCACAACTTTAACTTTGTTTGCAGGCTTTTCTGATTGTTGGTCCGTTCGTCCTGGCTGTAAAGACTGACCTCTGTGCTAGCTTTAAGGTTTTTTCCCCTCACTAACACCGCTAACGAAGCATCGATTGTGTCTGAAAAATGATGTGAGGTCTGCTGTTTTTAGCGATGGACAGGAAAGACAGATGTCTCCAGCAAAACGTTTTTGGACAAATTGGGAACCGCTTGTTGGACGAGTCTGGAGGCTGTTTTTCTGTTTCAGCTGTCAGGAAACGTTCTGATTGTGTTTCAGCGGGGGCATTCTGTGGAGGGACGGGAGATTCAGGGCAGGTTTTGGTTTGAATCTTTCCGGTGGTGAGAAAACGTTGTGAGCTGCAAGCAGGAAGTCGGAAACGAAACACGAGCTTCCAGCTCTTTCTGAAAGCGACTCGTTGCAGAACATCGAGTCGTTCTGCAGGAGGCGGCGGCTCGGGTCGAACCGTGACCCGTTTCCAGTTGTCTCTCAGAGCTGGGGGAGCATCGTGGAGTCAGTTACTGCTGGACGAGTAGAAACATTTGTTTTATTTGATAATCCTGCAGGAAGCCGCTGCAGTGACCTGTGAACATTAGAGACATGCAGCTTGGTATCGTTTCACTTATCTTTATTAATTCTAACCTTTTTTTGTCCTTTTTGTTGTTTTTTTTGTTGAAGCAGCTGGTGCTTGTTTGGAGTTTTGGGAGGTTTTTGTTTGTACATTGGATGAATCTAGAAAGTGAAAAACGTTGAATAGACCAGGAATAAGTTTGTTTAAAATGACCCGACGAAGGGAAACGAGTGGGCTTTTAGTTGGAATGTAAAAGAAGCGACAGGTTTGAATATTTACGTGTTTAACAAACCGTTAGCAGGCACAGGCAGGTGGGTTTGGAGCAGGGAAAAGTTTCATAAAAACAGTTATCTTCTGGATAAAACCTTCTTCCTCCGTGACATCCAGTCTTCACTGAAACAGTTTGGTTGGTCTCTCCTCTTTGAGTGTGAGTCTCTTCTGTAACAACTGGGGAGGACTGACCGAAGCACACGGCGTCTCCGCTCGCCTCTTTGCTCTGTTTCTGATGATTAAATTGAATTTAAAAGCCGTGAGCAGCAGCTGCGCTTCGAGCCTTAAGTCACCCGGGAAACTTTGACTCCAGCAGCGAAGGGAAGTTGTTCGATCTGATTGAGTTTCTGGTTTGGTTGTTCGAAGTGTTTCCTGTAGCAGCCACTCTGACAGACAACCAGCCGGCAGAACGCTCAAAACTACCAACACCTGGGGTAAAAAAGGCTCTGGGGCGCTCCCTTTCTGCTCGTGGCTCGTGTGCTGAGGTGAATCCTTCCCAGCTGTCACAAAAAGACAAAAAACCCACTGACCTCCTGTTTGTGGAAACCTTCATACGGTGAGACTTCGCTTGTCTCGCTCAAGTCTTCCTGCAACAAAGAGCATTCTGGGTAATCCCACTAAGAGAAAACATCTAAAAAGGGAAAACTTTATTATTTAAAAAAAACAAAACTCATCCGGTCAGAGCTGCTTTGGATTTGGACGCTAAAGTTTAATTATCTTTTTTAATTTTCTGTTTTTGTTCCTTTGAAGGACTGAGATGCACTCGGATGGTTTGATTTCTTTTCTTTTTCTTGGTGGAAATGGTCAGAGAGATGAAAATGCACCATATCTACTTATTTATAAGAGTGCTGTTCAGTGAGAAACTTTTTGTTTGTTTTGAGAAGAAAAAAAAAGTCTCTGTATACGCAAAATGTTTAAAAAAATCCATCCAACTTGAATTTTATTTAAACTTGAAAAATAACTTTGCCTTAACTTTTATACAAGACGAGCATAGTTTTTATTTCTTTTCAGAGATTAAAAAAAAAACAAAAAAAACAAGAAATCCCCAGAATTGTTAACGAAGCGTGACGCGTGGAAAATATTTCTTCTTACCGAAAGAGTTCAAATCTTTCTTTTCCCTCATTTCTGTTTAGTTTTTGTAAAATGTATTAAAAAAAAGAATCATTTTGATCGTTCTTTTGGTTCTTGGTTGTTAGTTTTAGGTTCTTCTTTTGTTTTGGAGGGGAAAAATATAAACCTTGTAAATGCAACTAGTCGATACTGTATTAAATCTGTGCACTTTGAAGTATGTGCTTTGTTTGTACAGTTGTAAATACTCAGAAAAATATAAGAGGTACCTTAAAATGATTATAAAATATATTGATCCTTGTTAACTATAATGTCGCTGGATGTAGGATATAAAAAAAACACATTGTTGTGCTTTTGGAAATATTTTTCTTTAACCTCTTTTTTTTTTTTTTTTTTTTTTTTTTTTTTTTTAATAATTAGTGTGCAGCGTTTGATTTCTGCAGCGAAGGGCAGATAACACCTTTTCGTTCTGTCGTCTTGCATTCCACGTCTTTATCCACCTGAGCGTCCAGGTGTGGCCCCGCCCTCCCCTCGCAGCTTCTCCTTCACCTCGGCACAAAGGAAAGCACTACATGTTAGCAGGAACCACTAATGCACCTCCTGACCAACACTGCTCTGAAACCAGCTAAAAGCAGGAAGCGTTTGTGTTTCAGGTGCGTCCCAACACTAATTCGCCACGTTAACGCTCCGCCTCGCACCGTCGGCTCGTTTGATGGGCAGAACAAAACTGAAGTCTTAAAACGTGTTTCAGTCCAAAATACGAACTCTTTCTGCTCCATATGGAACCGACATCGAAGCTTAAATTTAAAATATGAGGCTCTTTGTTTTTAAAAAAACAAAAACAACAGTAATGTAAACGATTTAAAGTTTACTTTTCTGTGTCAGGTTCATAAAAACTGTTTAATCTTAGTAGTTTTTCTAACTAACAGAGACGGTTTGCTGTTTCCAGACACTCAGAAATGAAATAAAATAAAAAATGAGCTTAATTCTTCTTTGAGCGATCGGACAGTTTGTGACACAAACCAGATCTGAAACCAGACTCAAACCGGTTTGGTTCACATCAGCTTGATCTGGTTTTGTTTTGCTTCAGGGCGTAAAAATCAGACCTAAAAATGTTCCCAACAAGATCTGAAAATTAATTTTCTTCTTCTTTCTGTGGAACAAAAAGAGTTTGGATGTCAGCTTTGTTGGGAGGCTTTTTTTTTTTCAAAGATTTAAACATTAAAATAAAATAAAAAGAAGTAAATCTGACAGTTCTTCTGGCTTAAAATGGCCAGACATTTAAAGATAAATTCTTAGTCCTTCCTGAACCGGGTTGGATCAAATAAAGAGGATTTGTTTGTTGAGGTTTGGACTCAGTTTTCAGAACAACTCGGCTCCTATTATCGACAACATTCAGACAACTTTTAAAAAAAATAAAAATGAATCAGAATTTAGTGGAAGAGAAGCTGAACACCAGATTGGCCTGAATTTGATCCTTTTCCGTCCTGATTCGAGCTGCGGCGTGTGATGCTTGTCGGACTCGTCTCGTGGCGCCCGTGTTGCCCGTGGATGTGGACTCTTGGTTCTCCTTACAGACCGGCCTGAGTGTGTGTACGTGCTCATCTCCATGTTTGCTTCATTCTGGTTTCTCGTGGATTAATGTGAAAGATTCGTTTTCAGGACGCAGCAGTTAAACTGGAATCACAGACGAGTTTTCTGGCACATACAGACCTGAGATTTGTTTTATTTTGAAAACCGTGCCATTGTCCAACCTGTTTTATGTTTGTTTTTGTTGTTGTTGTTTTGAGCGGTCAGCTTAACGTGTACAAAGGAAACTCTGTTCCATCTTTTCTGTTTGTTTGACGCGGAGTTTCTCCTCCTCCTGAGGCCGATCACATCCTGAGCATCTTCGGACTATAAAACGTGTGCATGTGTGGAATAAATAAAACAGAAAATAAAAAAAGTCCCACCTTGAAATCCAGACTGATGCGACGGGAGACTGGACTCGATCCGACGCCTCTTCTGTGTCTTTGTTTGTTTGTTTTTTTTGTCCTGGACTTCTTCACGGAGCATCACTTCATATCAGCCCCCCTCCCTCGTTCTTTGTTGACAGTGCCATTGATTTATTTTATTTGCATCTCCTCAGACAACCGGACCCCCTCCCAACGACTGACTGGAAGCTCACTGTGGTCTCGCTCATGAACTCTTCCTCTGCTTCACTAACCGCTGCGGACAATCGGTGACTCCCCGCCGTGTTGGGGTTTGGACTCCTAACTTCGCCTAACGACACCTTTAACACGTGCGGGACGGAGGTTGCAGTCAAAGAGGGCTTCTTTTGTTTGTTTGTTTGTTTTTTATTGTTTTGGGGTCTTTTTCTTCCATTGAGACTGGAATCAAGCGTACATGTCGGCTATAGATAATTTAAGTTACTCTTGTGTCATGATGTAAAAGTTGTCTAATTTGGAGAGAAAAAAATGTAGCTTACTGAAAAATAAAGATTTAGGCACTGATGAGGAAAAGTTGTCCTTTTTTGTGTGAATAGCTTAAAATCTTTAAACCAGGAGGATGTTTCAGTTTTAATGTTCTCTGATGTGAATCTTTTTTTTGTGCAGATTTGCAACTAAAAATACTTCAAATAATCAGAATTTAAAACCTAAAGTTAATGAGATGGTAATGATTTTCATATTCGGCAGTAAACTTTACAATGATTTTAACTCTGCTTTAAAAGGAGTCTGACTTTCATGAGTTTGTGACTGTTTTTCTAACAGAAGTTCTTCATATCTTGCCTCAGATCTCTTCCAGGCTGAAGTATTTATGCATCATATTAATAGTTTTAGTTTTTCTTTAAAGGCAACAACTTTGGAGTTCCAGACAGCGAAAGCTCGGGCGAGAGGACAGGCTTCTGCAGGGCTGTGGACATTTGGATTTAATGGTTTGTTTTTTTTTCAGGTCTGAATGGACTTGGAGAAATCAGTTTCCTGCTGTTTTTTACACAGCTCCATACGGGACATTAGGTTTTCGTTTCTTTGCAACAATTTCTGCATTTCCTCGCAGTAACTCTGTATTTTCCAGGTTCATTTACAAACTGTGCAAGAGATGAGACAGTCAGGAGGTAGTGACCTGTGGAGAAGTTCAGAGACTTTTATTATCATCAGACTGACCTTAAATATAAAGACAAATAATCAGTTTATGGGAAAAGGCCCAGATTTCACATCAGAGAGAGACATTTGAAAAGAACCCCTAATTCCTGGGGACACAGTCTGACCTGGGGGTCCTGGGGCTCCTGAAGCTGTCATGAAATGTAAACATTTCTTGTGTGTTCAGTGAGGACAGATGTGTAAAGGAGCAAACAGAAACTGTTCTTGGCTGCCTTTTCTTTAGAGAGAAGTGGAGACAGAAGGACAGACAGCAGGGGACAATATCTGGATGATATGATGATGGAAAATACTTTTCTTAATACTACAATTTACTACTCTAAGTAAACATCTTTGCATTTTCCTTCCTGTCTGTTATCTGTAACAGTTTGGACATCAGAAAACAGGAACGTCTCCAGAGGTCAGACAGATATGATTTAATGAAAATAATTATAAATATAAAATGTGACTGAAATCAGCATATATTATCTTGCTTTTACGTTTCAGTAGAGGTCATGAGTGAATATCCAGTCAAAAAGTGAACATTTGACTGGAATAATGGCCACCAGGTGGCAGCATCATCCCAGGTAACACTAATCTGTGTCTGTAAATAAATTTACAATAATTAACTATGTTTTAATGTAAAGCAGCAAAAATAAAGAATTTCTTTTTGTTTACTTTAACACAGTGAAGTATAAAAGTTTGTACAGATTGCTTTTAATTCATCAGATTATTTGGAATATTAGATATTTTTAAAATTAGTTAAAGTAAAAAAAAAAGTCCTCAGAAAAAATATGATTCACACTTCTGGGATTTAGAAAGTTTAATGTTTTCCACTGACTCTCATAAAGCCTCTTTTTTCTTTGTTTTTCGGGCTGAGATTCAAATTTCATAAATTTAAATTCAAGCTGATGTCTGGCGACCTCTACAGGTTATTCTGTCTGTTAGATAATCTGAGATTAGTTCTTTTCTTTTAAAAATAATTTAAATACTGAAGTTTTTTCTACAGATAATTAAAGAGAGAACATTTATTTCTGTGTTCAGTTTTATTTGAATAATTTGGGTCTGTCTGCTCACCTGCAGATGATTCTACCTGAATTAAAAATGATAAAGTCAGCAAAAATTAGCAAGAGGCAAACAGGAAGTGTTACAGGTTTTCACTCAAAATAAAAGCACGCCAGAGTTCTCTGAATGTCTTTGCTAATTAGCTTTATAGTAAGATTTTTATTCTCTTTTTTAATGTATTCTCATTTTACTGCAGACTATTGCCTTTTTCTCTCTTTCTACATGGAGATATGTATACAGAAAAGGGGATGTTTGTTTCTCAGAATTATTTTTGTTCCTTTTCTTGTTTCAAACTGTCCACCTTTAATGCATTTATAAACCTGATAAACACAAAGATTTTGTTTGCTATACAAAAAACTAATCTAATCTACATTTGACAGGCTGCAGTCAGAAAAACAGTATTGTCAGAAATTTTGTGTATATTTTAGAAAATTATATGTTTCAGCAAGAGTGCTCTTTGTTGTCGTTAATGTTTCTCCTTTTTCTTCCAGCTGTTCCCTTTCAGGGGTCTCCACAGCGAGTCCTCCATCTAACTCTGTCTTCTGTGTCCTCTGTCCTCAGTCCAACTCCCTCCATGTCCTCTCTGACTGCATCCATATCTGTCCTCTTTGTCTCTAACATCCTTCTGTCCCTCCTCTGCACATGTCCAAACCATCTCTAACTTTATCTCCCAGTCCTTCAACCTGTGCTGGACCTCTGATGTCCTCATTCTAATCCTGTCCATCCTCGTTCCTCCCAAAGACAACCTCAACATCTTCAGCTCTGACACTTCCTGTTCTGTCTCCAAACTGTCCAACATGGCTGCTCTCACCACTGTCTGGAAACCTGACCTTTGACCTTTGCTGAGACCCTTTTGTCACAAATCACTCCTTTCTGGACTCTCTTCTTCACCTTTTCCCGGTCTTCCTGGACTGTCGACCCTAAATACTGTTTCCTGTTCTCACCACAGATCACGACGTCATCTGCAAACAACACGTTTAAGAGCAGAAAATAAAGTCAGTAAAATAAGGATATATCTAATAATAGTTTAAAGTCAAACTATTTAGTGAATTTGTTTTTAATTAAGTTGTAACTCAGATTTTAAGAGCCACAAACCATCAGCTTTCTCAGTTGTGCTACAGGTGTCAGCGCTGAGCTCTTATTTTGAAAACGGAATCGCCGGAAGCGGCAGCGTCAACTTCCGTCCAGCTTGACGCTCGTGTTGCGGAGGGCGCGCAGGGAGCGACACGCCGAGACCCACTCTGACTCACTTTGGATTTTTCCGGAGGGGGGGTTCCGAGGACAAACTTGGACCGACGCAACTCGGAGGAAAGAACCGGGAGACGGAGGTTCTGAAGCGGCTGCTCTCGGCGGAATGGCGGACCGGGACCCGGTGCCGCTTCCTGCGGAGGTGCGGGCCAAACTGGCCGAGCTGGAGCTGGAGTTATCGGAGGGTGAGTGCTCGGTTCCCCGCCGCCGCTGCTGCTGCTGCTGGTCGGGTTCGGTTCGGTTCGGTTCGGCTCGGCTCGGTTCGGCTCGGAGTTTCAGCTGGAAGCCTACTGCTGTCAGAAGTTAAAGTTCAGATGATTTCAGGAAAGTCGCTCCTGCTGGAGGTTCTGGTTCTGGTTCGGAGGGAATAAAAGCCACCTGGTCAGCTGTGGAGCGATTCATGACGTTTGTTGTTGTAAAGTTAAATCAACAGAATTTAAAATCAGATAAAAATCATTTAGGAGGTGAAAATGATGCATTTTCAGAACTAAAAACGTTAATTTTTGTGTTTTTTATGTTTGTTTTGCGGCTGAAAATCATTTAACTGAAGAACAAGAAGTTACTGAGATGATTAAAGGTGATAAGTTTACAGAAATTACCTGAATTTGTGTTAAAATATAATTGAACATAAAGGGAAAACTCTCCTGGTGAGCTGGTTCATCAAAGTAAACTCAAAAACAGTTTTAGAAATAAAAATAAAAATATACAAACTAATGTGTGAAATGTGCAGAAGTATAATGTGTTATGTTCCTGTTGGGGGGTTGTAGATTTATATTTATATAAACTGAAGTTTAAAGAAGTAAAATGAACATTTTTACAGTTTTATCTTTTAATTTGTTCCTCATTCAATAGAAATGAGTCAAATCTTTACATTTTAGCAGCAAGAACCAAAACAAACCAGAAAAAGTGATGAAAGACTTTACTGAAGTCTGTGACAGAAGCCGAAACTGACGTCAGAGCAGGAGCTATAAGCTAAAAGCAGCAGAACGGTAGCTAAAAGCTAAACAGGAAGAAGGAGTTTCGGCAGCTGAAGGAGTTTCGGCAGCTGAAGGAGTTTCGGCAGCTGAAGGAGTTTCGGCAGCTGAAGGAGTTTCGGCAGCTGAAGGAGGTTCGGCAGCTGAAGGAGGTTCGGCAGCTGAAGGAGTTTGAGCAGCTGAAGGAGTTTATCAGCTGAAGGAGTGCTGACTCGGTGAACGAAGGGCTCCTGAACGCAGGCGGCTCAGATGATCACATCCAGCTTTGACTTTTTTTTTTTCAGACTGGAGTTCTGAGATGCTGAGATGCAGCCTTGCTATTGATTTTCTCATTAGCTCCCCTCCTTCCTCCTCCTTCCTCCTCCTCCTCCTCCTCCTCCTCCTCCTCCTCCTCAGATTGATATGTCACATTGCTGCAGACTCACTCGGAGCCTGGAGAGGATCTCCGTCTCATATTTCAGCAGCGTTTCCTCTGGTTCTCATGGAGGCTTCTCTGGGCTCAGCCATGTAGGGAGAAAAACACAGGAGGGCCAGAGATTTATTTATTTTTTTAATCCTTTAAACAGCTGAGCTCAAATCCTCTCTGTGCATTTTTAAACATTTTCCGAGGCTCCAAATGCAGCTCTGAAATGAAAGGATTGAATCTGGTCGTCTCCAGAAGGTAACAGTTGCAGGCGAGCACCCAGAGGTTATTTCCTGAAGGTTTCGTTAAAATGCATCCTGTTCTTCAGGAGATATTTTGCTGACAGACACTTTGGTGGAGGAGGGTGAGGGAGAAAGGTGACACACTTTCATGTTAAATTTCTTTTTCTGTAAACAAGTGGAGAGAAACGGGGTCAGACGCCCCGCTGCATTATTTACATGCTTAGCTGATGCTGGAAATGCAAAGCTGCCTTCATCCTGCAGAGTTTGACCCAATTTTCCAATTTCCACGCATCGCCCCCTCCGGAGCCCCTCGCCACAGGAGGGGATTCCCACTCGGGTTGCCTGCAGAGCTTCCCAGGGACCCCAGGAGCCCCTGAGCAAGACATCACTTCCTCTCATCTCCCCCCTCTGAGGGAGAGCTGTGCTGCACCGTCATTCTGACGATGCCGCCGGCTCCTTTCGAGTTTCATCGGGAGTTGCGTCACCTGAGTGTGTAGGCAGAAACGGGAACGGATGATCTCGGATGTCTGGGGAAGTAATGAAGCTGATACCTCGGGGCTTCGGGATGAAACCTTCGCTCACTTTCACTTCGGTCTGAGCGGCTCAGAAACAGAAACTCCAAACAAACAGCTTGTAAAGGCAGCCGTGCTCCCTCAAACAGACAAACACTGAACAAACACGGCCCCCGTTGGTCCTAACACAAATCCCACGGACTGATGAGAAACTGGTGTTTGCAGCTTTTTAACCTGGCAACCCTTTGAGGAAGGTTGGGTTCAAAACTGGAAGAGAAACTGTCTCTCCATCGATCTGTCTGCTGAATATTAAACCTCGTTAACAAGCTGTCTGCCTGAAAACACTGCAGATTACACACACACACACACACACAATTAAAATGATCCAGACCAGCCAGTCGGAGGACAAAGAGTTTATTTGTTCGGGACAATGTGGAGTTTGTTACAGCGGTCTGAAGAACGAGCCATTGTCTATCTTTAGAAATAACTAAATTTACTGAACAGACTGTTTAGAAATTAGGCCTCAAGCATTTAAAGAGATGAATTTAATTTGAATGCAACTGTCCAGACTCCTCCAAATAATCAGATTCTACTCATGAAATCCTGTTTTTTTTGTCAGTAACCACATTTCAACAGAAATGCTTCAGTTTTAGTTGCATTTTTTCATTTTTGCGGCAGTTTCCATGATATTGCAGAGTTAAATTAGATTTTTTCTGATTGGACGTGACGACTCAACCTGCGCTCGGCGCTCGGCTCGCCGCTCCTTTAATGCCAAACAAGACGGCTTCCTCACAGCAGAACTTAAAGGTTTGATTTTTGATGCGTAGATTAATTCAGACTGTTGGGGATTAAAATTAAAGCTGAGCTGTTCTGCAAAAACAGGGGCGTCTGGTCCACACACACACACACACACACACTGCCGAAGGCGAAGGTATAATGTTCTCTTCCACCTGAAAACTCATCAGCAGCTGAAGAACCAGAACAGCCCCAGAAAAACTTCCTCCACCTTCAGCTTCATCACAAACTGAGAAGAAGATCCTGAGTTTAACTCCTGCAGAGCTCTGATTCTAAATATAATTCATATGTAGATATTTATTAAATGGTCAAATGATTAGTCTGTTTATAGACCTTCCAAAATCTGAAATTCATTCCTGTTTGTTACAATAAGGAAAAGTCAGACTGAGCTCTGAACAGAAACAAAACCCCCCAGATTTCCATCGTGTCATTTGATGAGTTTTATATTGAATTGACTCCCAGACAGCTGATGGTTTGATGAGGAATCGTCAGTAAATAAACGCTCACGTCAGAAGACAGAAACCCGACTGGCTGCTTTCTTCCTCTCACTGATGGAGCCTCGTGGAAACGTCGTCATCGTCGTCTCCAGGAGCTGCGTCATAGTTTCAGACGCCTAACTCCAGTGAAATGTTGGTTTGTAGCACAGCTTCAGTGTCAGCCGGGGTTTTCACTTAAATCTGGGAAGAACAGATTTATTTTAATTATTTTTCAGCCCCAATCTGACGAGCTGAACGAACAAGACAAACAGGGTTTGTGTTTAATTTGCTTTGAATTGTTGAAGCAGTGAATTTCCTTCAGTCAAACAGGAAAAGTCTAAAACGTAAATTAGGCGTGTCTGTTGTTGGCAAAGCCTGCTCTGATTGCATCTTCTGTTGTGTTAAAGGAAAAACTTGGATTAAGCTCATTTTATGGCAGTTTAGATCAGCTCGAGCTCCTTCCCTCTCAGGTTTCATACGTGTCATCATGAAGGGAAAGGTCCTGGCAGGCTCAGGCCCGTGTTGAAATACAACTCTGCAGATTTCTGCTTCGGTCACATCTGGTCCTGATAAGATTCCTGTTGGAGCTGTTGCTCTTTACTTTCCTGAAAGCTCTTTTCGGTTCTTAGCTCCTCCCTGCTGTTCGCTTTGAGTCGAGGTGTTTTTGGAGGTAGTGACTCAATCACACCTGCGTGGATTCGTCTTCTTCTTCTTCTTCTTCTGCTGGGATTTGCTCAGGAATATGAACTGTTTTCAACATTTGGATTCAAATGATTTAGTTTTTCTTCAAAACAAATCATTAAAATTTTAATTTTCTTTCAAATATTTGACCTTTTAGCTCTGCAGATCCTTATTTTGTCCTTCAGGTTGACTTCATGAGCCGAGACGGTTCAGTCAGATCAGTTAGTCTTCCTCCTCCCATCAGAGACACTTTTCTCATTTATTCAGCTGATTCCTAAAAACAGGAAAAAATCCAGCTTTGATCCGTCTTACAGCTTATTATAAATCAAACTTTGCTTTTACCACCATCTTTCATTGGGTGAACTCTGATTCAGCATTCAAACTGTTTTCCTGATTATTTTTTTAATTTATTTCTCTGTTCTGTGACTTTTAACCAGCCTTTTTGCTACCTTTAGCTGTAAGCTACTGTTCTGCTACTTTTAGCTTCTAGACAACCTTTGGTACTTTTTGGTAGCCCAATCCTTTCTTTAGCTATTAACCAGCCTTTTGCTACTTTCAGCTTGTAGCTAGTGTTTTGCTCGTAGCTATTCTCCATCTTTTTTCGACTCAAACATAAAGTAAAGTAAAGTCGTTCAGCTTCATTTCCTTGTTTCTCCAAATGAAAAGCTCTCTTTAACAGGAAGAAATCTCAGTATTGGAGACTCTTTGTCTGATATTAAAGGTTAAAGGTCAAAGGTCAGTGGACAGATGAACCTATATTCATGCAGCTGAACTTACTCATTAGAATAATTAATAAATCAGGTCCAGATCAGTCATTTATTCAACCTGTTGAAGCTGAAGATGTTCAGCTCACTGAAGAAAAGTCGGTAACTTCCTCCTCATTCCAGCTGATTTTCTCTGTTTCTGATGGAAAAACATAAACTAAAGACCTTTAGTGAACCTGAACAGAGACGTCTCCGTCAGCCTGAACGGAGCTGAACTCAGTTTAATGTATTCAACCGCTGACATTTAACTCCCTTAGTTACAACTTATGAGCTAAAACACGTCCTTTCTCTTTTTAGAGAAATTCTTCCACAAATAAAGCTGTTCCTCGAAAATGACAAGTTAATTTAACAAATGTTGACGTGATGGAAAATGACTCAGAGGCTTTCAGCTCCGTTTCCACACATTTAGGGTCTAATCTTCCCTTTGGATGAGGGATAAAATGTATATTTATTAAAATATGACCCAGAATAACACAGTGAGAGAATCTAAAGTGTTTCCTGCACCTTCTGAGGCTAAAATCAGTCATTTAAACTTTAAATGAGTCGTGTTTTTTACAGGAAACTAAAGGTGCATCCATTGATGCGTTTGTAAAAATATGCCAAAACTAATTTCAGTTCTGGACGTTTTGCATTTCAAAGCAGGTTTAAAGCACAGGTTAGGTTATTTATCCCACCATGCTGGACCTGCAGGGGTTTCTGTGCTTCAAAATAAAACTACAATTATAGAAATACAGATAGAAATTATGATGAACGTTAAATATGAGACACCTGAAACAGAACGTATGTGGAACGATTAACCTGAAAGAGTTCATCATGTATTAACAGCTAAATCTGTAAGTTCTCTGAATTTTTATTTGTAAACATTGGATTTTAATTGAGGCAACAGTAAATTTTGTCACATTTACTTTTAAATTAACAGTAGGCGTCTTAACGGCAGTCCTTGATTAAACCGACTTAATTAAACTCCTCGTTATATTCAAATTAAATGTTTGTGTCATCAAGCTTAATTTGCTCCAACAGCTGCACAGAATGCAGCTCAGGAAAACAAAATGTAAAAAATTAAGCAACAATTATAAAAAATAAACAGATTCCAACTTTCAGTTTGATGTTTGGATCAATTCTGTTTCATAAGGAGGTGAAATTAAAACCAAAATAAAGACACAAACTAGTTTTAGATGTGATATGTCAAATAGTTCATAAAGAAATAAAAATGACCTTTTCCCAATAACATTTAGAGCAAATATACATTAATGGATAAAGTAAAAAAATCTAATTTACAGACATCATTTGTGGTTTTTTGCTTTACTATCATCCAGCTAAAAACAGCCTCACTAAACCCAAACATACAGCTGCTAACATCTGACTCTGAAGTAAGAAGAAAATACATTAAAAGATAAAATCAATCAAAGTTGACTCGAGTCAGACATTCGAGTTTATCAGCAAATGTTCCATCGCTCCCGTTTGATGTTCTCTGTCGGTCTTTTCACGTCAAAATCAAAGATTACTGGAAGAATTAAAACTTAACTCCTCGGCTTCAGGGTTCGTTAACCGTTAGTTAGAAGATCTGATCCAGTCAAAATATCACCCTGCGGTCCCGATAAGACGTTAACGAGGGCCGGATCTGGCCCGGGGGCCTTGAGTTTGACACAAATTTCCATATTTAAGATGTCCGTTCAACACAAACTGAGCCGATGCATTTTATCCTTTCAGCTGATTGAGGCAGATCAGGATTTTTATTGTTTTTAAACCATAAACCTTTAAATGAGACCCGACGAGCTCCAGGTGTCGGCTGCGTCAGAAATAACTGATGGAGACTCCAGGAAATCGTCTCATTTCTTCAACAGTTACAGCTGAAGGCTTCAAATTTAGCCTGAAAGTAGAACAATCTTTTAATATAGGTTTAAAATAACAGTTAGGTAAAAAGATGGAGGGTTTTATTGGTTGAATCAGGTGCAGTCTGACCTTTGGATGGCAACTCGGCACATTTTCTGCAGGCTGTAGAAACACTCTTACCTCTGATAATAATCTGTGACTCAGCAGAGATCGAACCTCTTGTGTCCCCGTGGATTAAAGAGGGCGTTGTTTGGCACAGAATCTGATCACTGTATTTATCACGGATGATAATGTTTTTGCCGTGTCTCCTTCTGTTACCAACATAACTGATGAATCTCTGAACGGATTTGAATAAAACTCGCAGAAAGTACTGATAAACAAACAGATATTGATGATCTTGGTCTAAAACTCTCAGGTGGCGGGCGATATGCATTCCTTCAAGGAATGCTAGGGCATTAATTTGACTACGAGTTCTTGTAACTTTTTGATTAAACCTTAAAAGAAGACCCTGCCGTCCCGTTCTTCTTCCTCTCAGATGTGTGAAGTTTAAAGCTGAGGGAAAAACGTCTTCTTCCTGCAGGTGTTCGGTGGACGAAGCGTCTCACCGCCTCACCTTTCAGACCAACCGTTGCCATAGAGACGTTATTTTGTCTCCTCCTCCCTGGGAGACGATGACCTGCAGGGATGGAGAGGCCGGTTCTGCTGGCCTGGACCATAAATTCAGATTTGTTCCTTTTGTTGGCTCCCGCGAATCGTTACGAGCAGGGATTCAAACCTCGGAGTGCACCGTCGCTCCATGCGAGTCTCGGCCGCTGTCCTCGCTCGACTCGTCTCTTTACTGCAGACGTGGCTGTTGTTGAGAGCAGCAAGGAGCAGAGAACACTTCAGATCCAGAGAGAGGCGCGACGTGAGCCGGATTCTGATCCGAGCGGAGCACAGCTGACGCACGGCTCCTCCGTGGAAGGGGGATTGTTTATTTCGGAGGCCGACAGGGTCAGAAAACGTACGACTCAGTCAGGACTCGGAGGAGCGGAGAAATCTTTCCACTCCAGGAAGAAAAACAAAATGAAAGGGAGTTCTTCTCCTTAACTGCAGCTGAATCGATTCCCCTGAGCTGCAGCTTCGTCTTTATTCAGAATTACAAACAACTAAAGAGGAATGCATATCGCCCGCTACCTTTCATGCCAGCGTTTCACACCCTTTTTAGACTAAGATCATCGTAAAGTCGTAGCCATTTCAGTCAAAACTTATCAGCAAAGTCCTGCGATCTTGTTACAGTATGTGTTGGGAATGACTCTCAGCTACTACCACACCAAATATTAGCACAAAGTATGTAAAACTGACTGTGTTGTAGCCATTTTGCTGTCGGCTGATGTTGCTTAGCTGTGGCGGCCGTCTTGAATCGAGGCTCCAAACGTACATCTCCAGCTTGTGGAGTACTTTCAGAAAGTCTTTTAAAATTTGCTCAATGGTTCATGAGATATTTTATAGCACTATTATTGCCCTCTACCCTTAAATTAAAAAACAACATCTGCTTGCAGTGATTTCAGAATTAGTAGCTGTAATTTTCTGTGAACTGGAGCATAATTTTGTTGTTAATGGGAATAAAAACACCCTTAGTTTGAGCGATAAGCAGCTGCTCTCCGGCTTGCTCCTTGTTTTCGAGACGTGTTTGTCATCAGCTGTCATCCTCGAGCCGGGCGGCTTCTCGGAGGAGGCAGCCGCATTAATATTCATCTGCCCTCGCTGTCAGCCTCGCAGCACAACAAATCTGAGGGCTGCAAATGTCAGCGGGGCGAGCGGGCGTCTGGTTCAGACGGCGTTCTGGGGTTTGTCAGGCCTCGGCAGGCGTGAAGACGACACTGTCTGAGGGTGAAGGGGAAGGTGGATTATCCTCCAGCGTTACCTGGAAAATTCTCCAAATTTAACATCCAGGAACAGACGTTTAGTGGAAAACTCCTCTCCTCCCCCAACGAGACGAAGAGTTTTTCAACATCCCTGACAGGTTCGTCTTCACACGATCTCAGCAGAGATTCCTGCTTGCTCAGGGGATTTTTATCTCTCAAATACGAAGTCGGAGTGATAATATTTCTTCCCGTTTTTGTCTAAACTCTCAGCTGTACGTCTAAACTGATTCAAGATGGCTGCCACAGCTAATCAGCCTCTGCTTACCCAAAATGGGCTTTAACTTTTATACAAATGCTGCTCTTAAATTTAATAAAACATCTAAAATCTGAGGCACAGTAAAAATATCATCTGAAAGTCTTCTCTGTCACACTTGAATTAGCTGCTGCTTTTCTAAATAAACTCAGAAATAAAGAATATTTTAATGAACCAAATGGTTTAAAAGCATCGTGTCAGTGAGAGAGAACACGTGACGATAAAGATTATCAGCAAACCAAATAACAGACATCGTTAATCTTAATGTACAGATCGAAATAAGATGCAGCTACTGAGTTTTGGTTTTCAAGAAGGAAAATAAAATTAAAATTTAGGACAAAACGTTTGTTTTAAATACTAGAGTTTACATCCATGAAGAGATTCAGCTGCAGGGACCATAAGGTGAAGGTGAAATTACCGAATAATTACAGAAAACAGCAACACTGCGTCACTCTTCTCCTTCTCCAAGGTAAAAGGAATATTTACTAACAATATGGCTCACAGTCACACAGAGTAAAGCCATTTAGTAGAACTATAGGACTGTGTTGACTTATAAATATAAAAAAATAAAATCTGTGTCAAAGCAAGAAGAAATCATTCAGCAGTTCATCGACAACAAAAGTAAAACTCTGTCCAGTCATGTTGGTTTGCACCTGATTAAAAAAATATTTATTCGTTAAAATCAAATTAGTATTTTGAGGCCCCAGGCTCCTGCCTTGGTCAGCCCTTTGGAAAGTCTGGCCTTGCTTTCAAGATCGCCTGAAAATGGGCAGAACATTATGTTCAAAGTTTTCGAGGTCATTTCCCAACATGAGGTGATCTGAGTCTTAAACTCTGGCTCTGAAGGCAGCGGGTGATATGCATTCACCATAACCTGGCATCAACTTCCTCCTGTTTCTGTCTAAACTTCTCTGTAACTTCTGATGAATAAGGGCCTTAATCACCAAGCTGGCTTCGGCAAAAGAGGAATTCCTCCTTAAATGCTGTTTTTTTCCCAGAATCAACATTTAATGAGTTGGATTTGCAGTTCTCGGTTCTGCGGTGGTTGTGCAAGTCACTCTGAGGCAGAGCTGGAGCCGATCTGGGAGTGTTTGTTTGGAGCTCAGGTCTGTTTTCTCTTATGAGTAAATTTGCTGAATCAGCATTCGCGCTGTTGCAGATTTATTTCTCTGCCGAAGCCGGGGGAATAACGGCGCATGAAACCCTGGAAAGATCTGCTGCTGCTGCGTGACAGCTGGAGGTAACGACCGCGTGCTGCCCTGCAACTGTTGTCTGCCATGTTGCTCGTCAGGGAGGTGATGTCATTGCTGGAGCGAGCGGGAGAGAGGGAGGGAGGGAGGGAGGGAGGGAGCAGCGAGGAGAGTTTCTGTCTGTGGGGGGTGTTTCTGCCAGATTGCATCATTAGGCACTTTGAGCCCACTCGTGCCCGTTTTTCCCCCCTCCACTTGGAAGCAGAAGAGGCGGTTGTTTTGGAAAAGGAGAAATCTCTGCCCTCTGACTGTGAAAACAGATGAAAACAGATGATGTTTCCTCTCCATCCTGCCTGCATCTGCTGCAGGTTAACAGTTTGACCCCCATCAATCCCGCTCCCTTTAACTGGGATACATATTTTTATTACCGTGAGGCTAATTATGAACGACTATCATCAGTTTAGGCTCCAGATGCTGCTTGTTTCGCCTGATGGAAACACCTCTGTGGTAAGCAGGAACGGGCCGATTACTCCGCAGTGTTAAAACGTCAAAACCACAAAATCTTTCTGTCAGAAACAAGATGCCGAGCGGCGCTGCCTCTCTCCTACCTGTTGTGTATGGTAGCCGAGGAAACAATCCCCCTAAACCTTTGTGCTCATTAAAAAACAACATTGTTGGTTAGTTGAATATTTTATCCATTGGATAAACCGGTCAGTCACGGCTCATCTACCAGAGGAGAGACACTCGGGTCTTATTTTTCCTTTTAGCGCTGTTAAAAAACAACATTTGCAACAAGCTACAAGAGTTAGCAGGTGAAATCTATCCAGCCTCCTACTGCAGGTTTGCTACGTAGGCCAATAAGCAGCTAATTAATTAACGAGCATCAGCTTGTCAGACTGAATGTTCCTTCATTAACAGCAGGACATCAGACAGAAACAATTACTTAAAAATTATAAATGAACTATAAATAAAACAGCTTGTTCACGCTGGTGTTTTAGCTAACACTATATTTAAATTACATGTAAAATTTACTCTCAGTCCTTGTGATTAAATTAAAATTTCTGTCTTTATTCTAAAAAAATGTCATAAATAAAAAAATCTGTCCTGAGTTCAGGAAAATCAGAAACGCTCACTTGTTCTTTTAGTCTCCTTATTTATATCTGTGCATTTAAATTAAAATAACTGATTCCTTTAAAAAGCAGCTTAAGACATTTAAGACGAGCTTTTAGTTAAATGTTCTACTTACTGTGTTATTTTTATTTTATATTAAGCCTGTATCTATATTTTCTTTGTGATTTTATCTTTATAAACAAAGTTTACTTCCTTATAAATAAATGTTATATTCAATATTATACTATTATACCTATAAGCTGTTAATTATTTAGCACTATGTAATATCGTTTAGGCAGCAAAAGTAATAGTAATTGCATTTTTGTTTTCGTGATAAAATCAGATTATTTTTATACTATAAAACTGGTATTTCTGCTGAAGTTATCACTCTGGTTGAATCTCATACAGGCTCGTGTGTAATGATAAGTTTAGTTTTCAAACTTCCTCTCGGCTCAGTTCGTCCTGAATTGTTCAGATGATTTCGGAAGCCTCCGTCATCGATCCCAGGTCCGGTTCACGTGTCGGCTTCAGAGCTTCAGTCCCCGCAGACGGTAGGCTGTCTGAGCTGGACGATGAGGCACTTAATCCATTTAAACAGTACAGCTTTATTGGATTCACTTTAAAGCAACGAGACGTGGAGGCCTTGTGTGATTGATGTCGTTGGATGAGGGACTCGGGGGTTTGTGTTCTTGTTTTCAGACCTTGGCAACAACCTCGGTGCCATCTTCTCTTCGGTTACTTCAGGCTCTGCAGTTGTTATTTATGCATCTCTTTCATGCTTTGTGTCTTCTTTAATGAGCACCTCAGAGGTTTTTCTTGCACCTGAGCATCATCTTTCCTTTGTTGTTCTCTCGGTTCCTGCTGTAAATGAAAATAAAATTTTGTGATCTCATTGTGCAGCCCGACCGGGTCAGAGGAAGCCTCGTTCGTGTTTAACAGTTAATTTAGTCTCTGCAGGTGAACGCCGCTGCCTTGTCAGCTGGTTTTCTCTCAGAGGTTGGCTCGCCTTTTATGCCGCTCTGTCCTGTAGACGTGCTCCAGTCCTTTGTAGACTGAGCTGTCGTCCTAAAACCACTTCTGCTCTCTGAATCACCTGCTGCCAGTCAGAAAATACAGAAACAACTCTTTCATGGTTGTACAGGGGAGGTCTTGTTCCTTGTGATCTTGGATTGATATTTTGTGGCTTTACGCTGTTGTTAGCACAGAAAAAAACCTGTTTAAAGTCTGCTGAAGCAAGACACTGTCACACTTTCTGCTCTGCTTATGTAAACAAACCTCCCAGTAACCTGAAACGGAGAAACACCTACAGTTAAAGATGTGATTAGATGGAAACCAGAAGCTCCACAGTAAGCCAAGAAGTGGATCTAATAAAGGGAACGGCAAGTTCTGCTTTAAATCTTTGTTTTCTTTTCCTGAGAGGTCAGTTTAAGGTCAGCTGGTTGAGGTGGCCATCTTGTTTCAGGTTGACTCAGTTGTAGACACATCCCATGATTAGCTTATGTCATATGTCCCCTGGTTCATGAGATCTTTTGTCCTGTTTTCAGTAAAACAGGACGTTTTGCTTGCATATAGAGCCGACTGGTCATAGTTATAGAAATAATTGCTTGTAAATTCCTGAGTTATTGCCTCTTTAGTTCCCTGACAAGCCCATATTACAGAGTCAGAGCAGGTCCAAGTGATGAATTCCATCTGTGCTACAACATAAAACAATACATTTCTTCTTCTTCTCCTTCTTCTTATCTCTACTATCTGACTCCAACTGCCCTTATCCACGAAGAAATTCTCCAAACTGGTTACAGCCACTTGTAAGATTAGAGCTGTTGGCTTTAAGAGAGAGGAAAAAAAAAAGGATGGATAAGGAAAGCATTGTGCTGGGAACGTTAACGATGCCTTGGCCTCAGCAGTTAAGCATTTGGCTGCTCGTCTCTTCTGCGATAAACTTTCTGAGCAGCGTGGATCCAAACAGCCTTCCTGCAGATTAGTTGCGTGGTCAACATTTCACTAACCACCTCTGAAAAACAAAACAAAAGATCAGACTCTCACACGGTGCATGGAAAAATGATTCTATCGGGCCACATCTGCAGAAACTAACTGTTTTTTCCAGAGCTGCTGCAACTATCTGACAATCCAAAAGACTAAAAACATCTGGACTGAGCTGAGCGTGGCTGCGATACGATTCACAGGAGGGTGCAACGCTCACTGCAAAACACAGATAGCATCGACACTGAGGAGGATGTAAATGAGCTACATCAACTAGATTCTTCTTTCATGCTGCAGCTGAAGAACAGGATCTTAAAATCCTCCTCTGGTGGCGATGCATATGCCTGAAAACGTTCACCTCCTGTGTGCTCAGTCTGCACACATCAACCTCTTTCCAAACTGAAGGAGGAAGAACAACTGGCAACCTTTGACCTCCACCTCCCTCCTTGTTTACAAACCGTTTTCTTCTCCTCTGAGTGATGAGATCCGAACCCTGAACCTGACTGTTGGGAGTCTGGAGTGCAGCCAAGTGTAGCTGGGCAGGGCGTTGGAGGTTTACACGACTCCAGATGGTGTATTTTACATATGTAAATAAAATTACCTCTGTACACGACAAACACACAGCCTCCCCCCCTCACTGGGACCATCATTTCCTCCTGAGGCAGCCAGGTGCTGATTGTAGATCATATAACCTTTAACTCAACCAATGTTTTTACCTCGTTAACTACTCGGGAGTTAAGCAAACACGGAGCTGACTTTTACTTTTCGGTGTTTAAAGCCGTCATATTGGCTGGTGGAGGCTAAACTTCAGGGTATAAAACCAGCTCGGATGCAGCTGTGGTGCTTAAAGTGTTTTTTGTTCTTCTTTTCCTAAAGTTTATCTCGTCCAGGTTGTAGTTTTTCTTTTAAATTTCCCTCGGTGCATGCAAACAGCTTTTACCGTTGATGGTTTTTGAGCTGAGAACCAAAGCTGATTTGCATTTTTTTTTTTGCTGCTGGCTGAGCTCTGCGACCAGGAGCCAGATTTATCTCGATGTAATCAGCATTAACGTGCGAAAAGGCAAAGAGAAGCACAGCCTCTGGGTGGAGTCATGAAGTTCCAACAGAAAAATAATAGAAGTGTTGTTTGCTTTGTTTATTTATGTATTTTTTTGTTGGGTGGGGTGGTACAGTGGGAAACATCCTGAACCAGGAAGCTCAAAGGTTCATCTTCAAATGGGGACTTTATTTTTTTGAATTTTGGAATAAAGAAAAGATAATACAGATAATACGAAAAGGCGAAGGCAGAGAATGATGTTTTTGCCTGTGTCCACCTGTTAGCAAAATATTCCACAAACCAATGGACAAATTTTAAAGAGCCACTTATTAACTTGTGTACTCAGCCTGAGTCAAGATGGCTGCCATAGCCAGCTGACCTTACAGAACACAAATATGGCCAGAACTCAATTAACTGTACAGATATTAAGCTAAAGAGTCATTCACGACACGTACTTCAAGTTTCAAGGTTTGACCAAATCGGCTACAACTTAGGTCTCAGATCTTAGTTTAAAACCTGGCGGGCGATATGCATTCCTTCAAGCAATGCTAGGCCCTTAAGTTAGCAGTCTCCTAACACAAGTACTTGTTATGAAAGTGATTTATTACCAGGTTGGTGGGAAACTTCTCTGCAGAAGCCCTGAGTGGCAGCCATTCAGTCAGAGCTGCAGCTTGTGACCTTTCTGAAGAGGAGGGGGTTCCTTTCTGACCCTCGTCATCTGTTAATGGCCCGTCTGAATGCACAGTGGAGAAACTTTCTTTCTTGGTATTATCTTTGACTTGATTGTCTGCAACCAGCTAACTGGATCGTGATGAAGATGGATGATTTGTAGACATCCTTCATTCCTTCCAGAGGCTGAAGTTTCGAGCTCAAGCTTTTTTTTCAGAGCAAAGAGGAAGGATGGGATTTCATCACTTGCTTTTGTCAGGCTAAAAACCAAAAACGAGCCCTCAAAATTCCCTCTAGCAAACCCACCCACGGTCCCAGTTTGCTCATCAGTGGCATCGAATGACCTTCCTTTCGCTCCGACTGCATTGTGTAATTCCTTAACTTTTCTGAGCTGCTTCAAATGAGGCTTTGTACAGTTTTGGACAGAGCGTTTTAAATTACACGGGCCCCTTTGGTTTGTATTCTCGTATATCCAGGCAACGTCAGTTTAGAAAGTGAGACTGAAAGTGCTCTCTAAGCCTCACTGTGTGTGCATAATATCATCACCAAAACACAGGGCAGAAATGTGCTCACAAACGGCAAATATTACCTCAGATTCTTATGGTTTAAGCCTAATAGAGAAGTTACACAACACTGACCTACTTTATTTTGACAAGAGCTATGGAATTATTAAGTCATGCTCAGAAAGTTGTGGTTTGACCTGTAACCTTCCTGTGTTTAATGCTGAAACAATAAAAAAGTGTTTTCCTGCAGCAGCTAAAGGCCAAAGAGATAGCTGCTCTCTCTCTCTTTTTTTTTTTTTTTTTTACAAATAAATCTGGAACTTTATGTAGACAATTACACAAGAACATGGTTTATTCATGGATCACCACATTGATTCTTAAATGTTGGGAAAGCACAATAAATGTATATTTTTCATAATATTTGCTACGCCAGTATTTTCCTGCTGATTTAGACCAATTTATTGATCCAGTGGAGTGTCGTAGAGTTTAAGTTTTTTTTACCAAAGTCATGGTTCTCAACTGGAAAAGGTGGAACGCTCCCTCCAGGTGTGCCTGAAGCGAGGACTTCAGTCGGATGGTTGCATGATGGAGCGTACGGTGTGTTGATGGATCGGGGCCTCGTTTGCAGGAATGAGAGCGTTGCTCTGGTCAGTCGTGGTGAAGAAGGAGGCGAAGCTTTTGATTTACTGGTCCGTCTACGATCCAGTTCTCACCTCTGGTCATGGGATACGGATCGAAAGAACGAAGATCCCAGATTCAAATGTCTGAAATGAGCTTCCTTCGTAGAATGACCGGGGTCAGATAAGTTCAGGAGGTCCAGCAGGTTAAAGTGACGAGACGAGTTAGCTGAGGTGGTTCTTGGACACCTCCCCTTGGGCTTGTCCCACTGAGAGGAGGAGGCCCTGTGGAAAATCCAGACTTTGCTGGACAAGTTATTCATTTTCTCTGGCCTGGAAACCCCTTGAGATCTAGGACCTGGACTGGGATGTCTGTGGTTCTCTACTGGACCTGTTGCCTCCACGACCCGACCACAGATGGATGGATGGACAGATGGACGGATGGAAGGATGGACTGATGGATGGATGGATGTACAGTAGACCCTGTTGGAGACCCATTCTTTACATTTTCCAACCCTGTAGCTTTTCAGCTTCACCCCATTTCCAGATTTTCCTTCTTCTTCCTTCTCATGATTTAAAAGGAACCTGATTAGTTTTAAGATTCATATTCGTGATTGTTTTAGGTTTGTTATGACAAAACACAGCAAAACAACTGCTTAGAGCCGCCCAGGTCAGCAAGAGGCCCCAAGAGCACCTCACTACCCGTCACGTCCTCTTTACTGAACAACAGAAAGGTTTCCATTTTCCAGTTTCTCACCAGACGGGTCTCATTTGTTGAGTCAGTGTAAATGATGGATAATGAGGGAGTTTTCTTTGTTGTGTTTCTGTACAATCTCTGTTTAAAAAGGATTGATTTTCTCCGTGAACCAGGCCTTTGGAAAACGATCAAGGAAAAAAGATTGTGTCATTTGGATTTGATCACAAAATGACTTAAGATCTCAACAGAGCTCGCTGCTCTGCTTTTACTCCCTGATTCAGTTGTTGTTTTTGTTTTTCTTCGTCTGTTCAGCTCTGGCGTTACAAACAGCTGCTATCTTTGTTGTTGAATGTGTCTGACACTTGGCAGACTCTTAAATCTTGAGACATCTAAGAAACCCTGACGAGGAGGAGGAGGAGGAGAAGGATCAGACTTGCGATCTCTTGGATCCTGGATGCTCTTCCACGTTCTGGCCTCGTTCCAGCAGAGAGTCGGCTTTTTGGCGACTCCTTTCAGGGTAATCTCAGAGTTTGGCTGACTGGGAGTTTGTGTGTTTTTGTTTTATCTGTCTGCGGAGGTTGTGTTTCTGTCTGATAGCATCCAGATAATGACTCCCACTCTCTGCTTTGGGGAAATTAACAAGGTGTTCAGCCTGGCTCCAGTTTTTAGTGTTTATCTGCCAGACAAAACAGGCTGGAGAGACGCTGGAGGGGGGGCATCGTGTACTCCAGGAGTGTGTGTGTGTGTTGGACAGGTAGAACTAAAAAATGTCAACCTGCACTTCATGGAGGTACATTTTCTTTTTTATTATTGTTATGAGTCAGTTTTTATCAGACTAAAATATTTTGGTGTTTGTTTTTGAACGACTCACTTTTTGCTTCCTTGTGAATTGGACACAAAGCAAATAAAAATAAAAAGCATTACAGTAAATTTAATTTCAAGATTAAAGGCCTGGCACTCCTTGATGGAATGCATATCGCCCGCTGCCTTTCTAACCAAAGTTTTAAACTGAAACGCTGAGAAGGGATGGAGGTTTTCAGTTTCTGTCCAACCTGATGTTTTGCACGATCTCATTCCATATTGTGAGGTCTAAATATCTTAGCACTTATTTATGTGTTGAGGGTGACTCTCAGCTACTACCAAACCAAACTTTAGCTCAATATCTGTAAAACTGGCTAAGTCAGAGCATTTCGTGTTTACTAAGTTCGCTTAGCTGTGGCAGCCATTTTTAATTGGGTTGACTCCAAAAATGTTCATCCAATGATTACTTCCTGATAGTTTCTGTAAAATTTGTCCACCGGTTTATAAGATATTTTCCTAACCCTAACCCTGTCCTTTTTGCTTTCAGCTGTGGGCAATAAAAAGGAAATAAATATTTGTCTGACCTTTTTTAGGTCTCATCAATAGCTTAAATTAAAATAGAAATAGAAGTAGCCTTTTAGAGACTTTAATGTTGTCAGTTTGCAGACATTTACCTGCAGATTAAACTGCTTTCCTCTCAGAGTATTCACACACAAAACGTCTGAAGCATAAGAGAATGTTACAGATCATTATAAGTTTTTTTGTAGCATAAAAACTATGTTTATTCCCATTAAGCTAACAGAATGAAGGGTTCGTGAGTTTAATAATGATGCAGATAAATGGGGGCAGAGTTGAAAAGAGCAAGAAGCTGAAAGAAGGAAGATAAACCTGAAGTTGTTGTTCTGAGAGAGTTGCTTCGTAAACCTGCGGTCGCTGTGGTTTGGACTCAGATCACACTCATAAACACTTTATAAAAACACTGAGAACGCTCTGGACCCGCAAACCGTTTATAAAAACTCTGCACAAAAAACTAAAGTCTGGTAACTTTGACTTTTTTTAAAATACAGCTTTATTTATCTTCAATCCTGCAGGGTTTGGTTTGGATTCCAACCTTCTTGCATTTTCCAGAACTTTTGTTTGAAAAAGTTTGACAATCTGTATGTTACTGCAAAATGTAGCGCTTACATTTGTTTAAAAGGAGAGAAAATTATGTACTCCAAGACTTTAAGGTGGAATAACAGAAGGAAGAAACAAGAAATACATGAAATTAGTCCAAAAAAGCCTTAAAGTTTACAAATAAAAACTTGAAAAACTGAAAGTAAACTGCTCTAAATCCTCCAGAAGACCATAATATTTCATCTTATTAGTTCATAAGACCTGAACAATACAGATTATTAAAGATAAATGCACCAAATAACCAAAACCTAACCTGTAGCCTCTTAACAAGTTTTACAAAGAAAAGACTAAAGATCTAAAAATTGTAGCATAGATTATAAATTGAACAAAAATATTCAAATCTTTACCGTATGAGAAATAGTTCCTGAAAGCATGTAATGATCGAGCTCAAAACACAATAATATGAAAGCAGAGTTTTAAACATATTATGTAAATTAAAAAAAAGGTTATTTTATTTGTTTAGACCAATGTGCCTCAAGCAGAGCAGGGTATTCACTTCCTGTTACACCCTTAACTCTGTGTGGATCTGCTTTTTCTACAGATATCACGTTAAAGAAAGGTTTGGGGGAGGAAAGAGTGGAAAGATCAAATTCTGGTTGTGTCGTTGGTATAAATGACCTGAAACCCATCTACTTCATGCCAGAGTGCTGACTGTGTTTTATAATGTGAGCATTTTTTGCAAAACTCAGAAAGTAGAGCTGGTCATCCGCCGGTTTGACCTCTGACCATAGGCGCCGGAACCACTGGGGCCAGGGGGCCATTGGCCCCCCCACTTTCCGGCCCTGCCACTGCGCTGCGTGTTCCCACCAGACGGCTGCACAGACTGTGACTAACGTGTCTCTGTGTTTATATAGACAGAAGCACAAATAAAACCTACAGCATTGAGATCTGGACCAAATTCTTAAAGCTCCAGTCCAGGGTCAAAACAGTCACCAAAAAGTTTCTGCAGATGCGACAGCGCGGAGTCATTAACACATGAAAAAAGGCTCTGGCTCTGATACGTCCGT
>NC_051449.1:1932069-1967244 GCF_001649575.2 Kryptolebias marmoratus | reverse complement strand
TTTGGTTATATGTTCCAAGTCTGACAAAGTTTATGTTGTTTTAATACCGAATGCTCTTAATTAGTTCCGCCGCACAAGCGTTTGTATATTTCTGTTGCTCAGATGTTGGGTTATTCCATCTCTGCCCGTGCGCATGTTATTTACCTGTGTTTACTTTTATTGTGGTCATTTATAAAGTTGTTGGTTGGTTAAACTAATTATCATTATTCATAATAATATACTGGAACAAAAAGTCATAGCTGAAAAAGCGTTTCATTATTCAGTTTTTATTGATGTTAGACGATGATCCGATGCATGTAAAATTAATAAGGTGACGAAACACTCCGGTGGCCACTGCCTCTGACCTCTTCTTAAAGCCAGGACTCATGTATTAACATACATGAGTCATTTTTTATAGAAGTTTGAGTTTACAGCTCTTTTTACAGAGATTTGTGGGCGTAAGAAGATGATTAGTTAACTTAATAAAGTTCACAGTGAAAGGTAAACTTTGTGGCGTCACGCAGCATTTCGGAAGGCGTCTCCCGCTCTCAGGAAGCCTTTGTGTAAATCCAGGATGTACTGAGCCGGCACACAGAAACGAGAGGATCAAACTCTCGTGGTGCCATCGAAGCTGGAGGAGGAAGCTGACTGTCATGTCGGATGGATTTGAAGGTGAAGTCATGCTGCATAATTAGGTTTTTAACTTCTGGGACAAAGCTATGAAGACGTACCGTGCGTTCAACGTGATTTCTGCAGCACTTTCCTTAAACATTCCTTGAAGAAATGCTTATTGCCCGCAGAGATCATCTCATGTTGAAGCCGTTTTTGTCAAACATTGTGGTGATATAAGAGTATATGTTGTGTTTGACTCTCAGGTATGACCACATTATAAGATATTTTGCTTACAGACACAGACAAAAACAAATCCTCCCACCTTTTCCTCTCGGTGGCGGGTGAGCCTCAGTTTCTGTGCTCTGCTGAACGCTGACAGTCACCTGAACGCTTTGCTTTAAATTATTTAAATTTTATCAGTAATTACCGATTCTCTGAAAGTTGCCCTTTGATCTGTTGTTTGGTGTTTGAGTAATTATTCCACCTCCCACCTGGATGCTTCTCATTAACAGGAAAGACATATTTTTTCATCTTGTATTAATTTTAAGTGTAGCTTCTTCTCCTTGGACAAGCTCACACCTGTTCTGTGTTCGGCTCTCAGGTTGTCTCCAGATCCGTTTTTCTGGTGGTGTAATTAGACATTTTGGGGGATTAGTTTCTAATGCTTTGAGATATGTTATTTCATTAAGTGGGCTGTTGTTTAATTAGATTTTTCTAATGAAGCTGGGTGGTTTTGGTGAAGATGAAACTGATTGTTGGCCTTTTCAAAGGTCAGCAGTGGGTCTTTGACTCTCTGGTGGCCTTTAAGATGGATACACCTCCCCTTACATCTCAATTAAACCTCTTTTTGTTCTTGAAGTGGCTGTATTTCCTCCAGTGTTCACTTTTCTTCGCAGCCTTTCACGCTCTTTCTGTTTTCTTCCTCTTCTCTTTCTTCTTCTCCTTTTTAACCCCATGCGACTCATTTTTATGCTCTTTAAGTCTGAAACTCAGCAGCTGCAGAATGCAGATTTGACTTTGTTTCATCACATTTCTCTGGGGCAGAAATCCCTTTTTTTCCTCTTTTTCTCTGGATTAAGAGAATTAGAAACCTGTGCTCTAATTTTTTTTATTTTATAGCTCTTGCATATTCCTTTATCTGCATCTCAGCATACAGACTGACCATTTCCTCTCCTTTTAGTGCATGCATTTGTTGTATATTTAATATTCCTGATGCAGCAGGCTGTTGCTGTCTGCGTATTGCTTCAAGGCCAACATATGCAGAGTTATGCCTCCATGACAGCGCTTTGTCTCATTTAAAGAGTGAACCCTGGATGCTGCAGTCCTCTGACCTGCCTTTTTTCTGAATCAGAGTGGAAAACAAAGCTAAACAGATGGTCACCGAGGCTTTGGGTGGAAGTCAGGGACATCATCGCGTCACGTGTAAAGTCTCCTGTATGTCTGAATGGACTTCCTGTCGCCCTGCTACCATATGTTATTGATATTCCCTGTAAGTCTGTTTTTTATTAAGGTGTCTTTTGCATCGGTGTCACAAAGAAAACAGAAATGCTTTTGATATCATCCCGTTATTGAAAGCTCCACATTTCTTTTGTTGGCATTTTGCATTCGAGTTGTAAATATATAAAAGCGCATGATTTATACCAGCTGATGTTTAAGGACAAAGCAGGAAATTGTTTTTCTGGTCTGATCTTTAGTAAAGCAGTGGTGATAAATGGTCAAGCAGTGTGGTTTTATATTTCACGGCTGATTTTTTTCCTTAAACGTCATGCATTATAGTTATAATTCCTAATGGACTTGTGGAAAATTATCCAATCTCGACGTTTGTTAATTTTGTACAGGATGATCAAGCTTTAACCCTTTCAGTAATTAGTTATCAGTAGCACACCCAAAAGAGTTAACGAGGTGTTTTAAACCAAAATGGTTCAGTTTAAGTTTGTTTTTAAAAGGGTGGGATCCATTTATTCCCCTTAAATTATTTAGATTCACTGTAAATCTCAACAGGACTGAGTTACAGATGTTTTAACACAATAAAACTTATAAATATTTATATATTTTTTATTTTAGGTTTGTTGTTGAGTATAAGTACGGCTTGCCATGCTAAAAAACTAAAAACCTTGACATTTGAGGCCATTCATGGTTTATTTTGTTCAGTTTAAGCTGGATGTTGGAGCACCTGTTTCTGTAGATAAATAAAAATTGTTATATCCACTTCCTCCTCGTTGCCAGGCTTCTCTCTGCTTTTTGTTTCCTCCTCTTCCTGAGGCCCACATATGGACACCTCCAATCATCCCTGCAGGCTCGGAGAGGTCCGTATGTTCAGCCCTTCTGTCTCAAACTCTCATTTTTGGGACACCTGCAGAAGAAAAGGAACAATCATGAAGAGAGACATCAATGCTTTCGTGTCTTTACTCTCTGCTTACGTCACTATGATAAAAGGCAGATGCTCCGATGAGGCGCATGACCTAGATTTTGCTTGTAAACATTCTTTACAAAAACAATAATGAGACGTAGGATCAGAGTTTGTGAAGGAAAAAGGGATAGAGGGAGATGCAGCTTGTGTTTAGAGAAGTTTTATGTCACATTTTCTCGTTAAGACAAGTTTCTACTACAGGTATTTGTAAGGATTAATTCAGTCATCTCGATCTCTTTTCAGTAAGGAATCTTTAAAAAAGTGAATCACTTTATTTAAAAGGTTGTGATTTTGTTTAATTGGATCAAAGGTTGAGCTGCCCGAGCACATATCCTTCACAGGAAATTAGAAAATTAATGGGTTAATGTGTAATTAATGCATGTTTTCTATTTTTAAAGGGTGCTATCAGACTTGCTATCAGAGTGGCCTAAAAGGGGAGATTCTCTTTGTGCAGTTCTTCTTCTCCTTTAATGACTGTTTCTGCTCCGCGACACGTCACCCTGAGTCTCCACAGTCCGGACAGCGAGTTGATGGAGGTCGACAGGGGTCACCAAGTTGACATTTCCAACCAGAGGAAACCCCACTGACGTCTGCTTTCCCCCTCCCCCCCAACACCATCTTAATCTTTCTCTTTTCTCAGCTTCTCTGCTTCCACATTTATGAAGCACTTCATGTAGAGTCGGACAGAGTAGACCAAAAAAAAAAAACCCAAAACACACCAGCTAAGTAAAAAACGAGAACACAAAGAAGTAAGGAATGAAAGAGATGTTACATAATGGAGCGATTATGCTGAACCCAGCCGTGGGGAGGGATTGGCTCCTGGCCCATCTTGGCAGCAGGTTTCTAAAGACTTGGTCTAGAAACCCAGTTAGTGCTACTTATTGAAGAGAACCCAGAGATGATGCCGGACGGAGAACAGCTGATCTCCAGGATCGCTGCGGATTAAACCCATCGTTACGCAACTGGCAGCTTCATCCGATTGGATGACACAGTTCGGTGCTGGTGGGCGATATAAAGCTGCACAGCTAATTATTGCTCCTCTTATGTTAAAAAAAACCAACGTTCCCGTTTGATTTTGTGCACTGCTGGTGCAGGTGAATCTAAAACTGAGAGGTGTCTGATTTTAGCCTTTAAAGTCACAAACATGGTCCAGTTCTTGTTGGATTAGAGAGAAATATTTCAGCTGTTTCTTGAGGTATCATTATTATAATCCCTAAATGAAACATTTTAAAGTATTTGGAAACCTTAAGACTCAAATTTTAAAGTTACAACACATCTCTTAAATCCTGATCTGTTGCAAATTAACCTAATTTGCTCCAAAATGCTCCTCCAGCTGTTTCTTCTTCGTGCTGCTTACGTTTACAGCCGTTTGTTGCCATAAAATTCAGAATTACTATTACTTAGTTTCAACATTTATATTTATTGTGTTCCATTGTAAATCAAATTTTGCTTTATGACATTTGCAAATCATTGTATTCTGTTTGTTAATTTACATTTTACACACTATCCCAAAGTTTTCAGAATTGGGATTATGGATAATGTTTTTTAGAATGGGTATTTCTTCACTGGGACCAGGATAAAATGTTAAAGCACAGCTTTGTGCCATAATTTGAATGTTTAGGATAAACTTGTTGACCCAATAATCTTCATAGGGTTTGTAATTTGGCTGTAGACTGTAATAAATATGTAATAAAGGACTAATTGGTTGTTTATGGTGGCATGTCAGATTAAGTTATTCACTTTTTAAGTCTTGCATTCCAGATGTTTGCGTTACAAACATCTGTCGGCCTTGTTTTGGTGCCTTTGCTTCCACCACTAAAAGGAAACGTTCAGCCGTGACTCAGATTTTATTGTACATTTTTCTGCTCAATTCATAAGGATGCCGTGAGAAAATAACAGTGTGCTAACGACAGGGGAGGAAATCAAGGTGACAAATGGAGGCAGAACAGATAATGAGACATTCTGGGGAATAATTGAGTTAGATGAGAGCGGCGTTTCAAGTGTGCAATAATTCAGGAAGTGAGAGAGATTGTGTTATATGTGTGACACTCAGTGAAAGTCTGAGAAATAATAGTTTCTGACGACTTAGGAAAGCAGAAGAGTTGGCTTTTGTTAGACTGTTGTCTTTTAATTTCACCTGTTGCTGTTGACAGTAAATCTCCCAGAACTGACCAGATTATTTCACTCCGTTGGCTTTTTGTGGTCAGAGATGGTAAATGTTTTAGCATCACATTATTACACTTAATACTTGTGGCCAGTAAACAGTGTTGCCACTAAGAGATGTTCGATGTCCCAATGTCCCAATACACTCTGTACACGTAACTGATTATCATTTGCTGCAAATGAATTTGTTTGCCCCAGTTTTATGAAGTGCACAAATTACACAAACTTGGGGCTTAAATAAGTCTTTGTGGTGAGAAAATGGCATGTAATTAGTGCTTTGGTAGAAAAAAAAAAAGTTGTTTCCCATCAAAATAAAAATACTTGCAATGCCACCACATCTTTAATGCAAGTAAAACAGCACTTTTTAATTCTACTTTTGACATTTTTACTTTTATTATGTTGGACGCTCAAACTTAATGTGGATAAACTTTGGAAAGTTTTTGGTTTCAAACAAGCTGCAAAGTTAAATTACCGTATTGGGGTCACCTTTAAATCCTTCAAATCCTTCAAAATATCACAGCTGAAGCTTCTTTAGAAGCTCACTTGTCCTTGATTTCTGCTACAGGCTCATTCTACCAACAGAATATCCCATAAACCCTGAGTGCTGTCACTCAGCAGGCTTTGACCAATGACCAATGCTTAATAAAATGCAACAACAGCATGTTTTATACCAAGAATGGGCCGACAATTATTAGGTAAAACCAACTTGGAGTCATGCAGAGTTCTTGAGTAGAAATGAAGTCATTGGTCTAAATCTGACAAAAGTAAAATTTAAACACGCACACATTTATTTTCAATCTTTATAAAAGAATCAACAAATTGTGAGCCAATCTTTTGAGTTTTATGTCTAAGGGATAAATATCAAAAATAATAATTTCAGAAACAAAGCTGAAAAACAGCTCTGCATACAATGTTTGCTTACTTTGACTTAAGTTAAGCAAATTGTTGCCTCATTAAAGTCATCTCCCACCTGCTGGAAACCTTTGGCTAATAGTATTTTGTAACAAAAACACACCATTTATTAAGCCCTAATGCTGATTGAGTTGGGAAAATATGTGTTAAATGGAGCGCAGAAGAGAAAATTAGTCTGCAACAACATCTTTTCAAAGTCATATTTGTCACTTTTATGGTTGACTTTAATACAGAGACGTAGCTGCAATAAAAACACCAGATTCCAAATGGAAAAAGCCTGAATTTCCATTAAAACTGTTTCTCACTGAATACTGCTGTTTTCAGCTCTTCGGCACAAGTGAATGGAGATGCTTCCATGCCTATTTGTAGTTGTTGTGCTGGATGAAAGCGTCACGGCTTGCTGATTTGCCTCTGGGTCTTCAGGGTAAAACTCGGTCAAACTCCAGCTTTATTATGCTAATTTGCCTCGTAATGAATATCTGAGTGCAGTCTAAAACCCAAAGTGTGTGTGAGTGTGCTGTTAAAGGGTTTTCTTCGGTACTCTGGAAGCACTACAAGCAGCTTACCAACCTTAAAAGGAACAATCACAGTCGGGCTTGGCGATAGGAGGATATTTGTTGGTGAAGTGTTTGAACGTGTTGACGGTCCGATTGTAGGATGGTCTACATTCAACCTATTGTTCTGTGCTTTGTGATGTACAGTTATTCCCCTTCACCCAAATCACACTATTGGCTAGTTTACTTAACGCACGCCTGAAAGAACTGACGATCAACCAATCATAAGCAGTGATGAGTTGTGTACAGTAGTCGTGGAGGGACTGTCCTTAAACGTGTTAATTAAACAAAGACCACATCGGCTGGTTGTAAATCTTATTTGATGGACAACCCAGTCAGTAGTGGCTTATCTCCCAGAGGAGCAAAACCTGTGTCTCTTTTCAAAGTAACGCTGTTTTGAAACCAGCGTTTGCAACAAGCTACAGGAGGTAGCAGATGAAATATTTACACAATACTGCAGGCTTTCTATAGAGGCTAATAACGAGCTAATTAATGAACCAACATCAGCTTATCATTTACATGAAGTAAATATCAATAAATCAGCATGTTCACTCTAGTGTTTTAGCTGACACTATTTAAATTTATTCTAAATTCTGGCGATTAAATAAAATATTAGCCTTCATCTTAAATATCATCATAAGAAAAAATTGGTATAAATAGAAAAAAAACTGATCACATCTGGTTTAAAATCTATCTTGAGTGCAGAAAAAAGCTGACACAGATTTGTTCTGAAGATAGTGGTAAATATGTTTTTACGTAGGAAAAATTTTTATTATGTTATTATAAGTAATTAAACAGAAATCAGGGCACAAAATTGTAATGAAATCATGCTTTTTATTGAGAAGAACTTGTGATATTTTCGCTCTGTTAACTTCCAGTTTGTTTCTGGGCATCAGAAGGATTTATTAAATTTTAACATTTTTTATGATAGTGTCTTAAAACGGCCTCTGCTGGGAGCTAAGATCAAGGACCATCAAGTTGGAGGTGAACTGCACCCACTGGGTTTGTTCAATTAATCTGACATACAGTCATGAAATATTGACCCCGTTTAAAAAGGTCTGGCTGAAACAGAAAAGTCTTTTTCTATATATTACACATCTGTAATTAGTTTTTCCTAATGTTTTATCTTACATGTTTTGCAGTCACACTTTGTTGTCTGCAGGTTTTATGACTGTCACCATCAGGCTGCCATGCTGCAAACTTGTTTATCGCTGCTTTCAGGCCTTGAAAGCTCCCTGGTGGGGTTTAAACAGCCATGTTTGGACTCTAATTCCCATGTTCCTTCTTGCTGAGGTCAGAGGTCAGCTGTCTGTAGGCGTTGCGGTCATGCCTGCTCCATAGTTCAAACATTCCCACTCCTTGATTGCCCTGAATCTTTTACCAGTTCATCAGCTTGCGCCCAGTCATGTCTGTCATGCTTCTGACCTGAACACATCTTATTTATCCACGCTTGTCCTGCCAGCGTCGGCAGGCCGACCGTGACACCCGACTGTCTGACCTCCAGGTTCTGATTCCAGCTCAGATGCTGCTGATCTCAGCAGATCCCGAGTCAGCTGCAAACCCTCAAGCACAGACTGAGGAGCGGTTTGTTTGAAAGCCTCCAGCAACAGGTGGTTGATTGAAAACGTGGTTTATTATCATTAGATTAGCAGATTAAACATGGTAAGAAATATGCCGCTTTTATGGCTTTAACTGCCGCCGTGCGCCTCCGCTCAGACACATCCATCCAAAGGCAGGACGGCGAGGACGACCGTTCAAAGCCTCTGTCAACAGGTGGTTGATTAAGATGCTGAACGACCAGCTGCAGCCTGCTGACCCCTCCTCCTTCATGGCAGTTCAGGCCATTTTCAAATCAACGGTTGTGAACCATGATTATATTTTAATGCCTGCTGCCAAAGGTTGAAGTTGGAGCGATAATGTTTTAGCCCGTGTGTGCACATTTGTTTGTACTAATGTCAAACAGTCAAATTGACAGATATTGAGCTAAAATCTGGTGTGGTAGCAGCTGAGAGCCATTCATAAAACAGATTCTGTGAGCTATCGCAGTGATTTAATTTCAAGATTAAGTTTTCATTTGGTTGTTTGTATAAGTTTGCTTTGAAGGTAATTTACCTGCTAAATTACCCATCAAGTTTGGTCACTGGTTGCCATGGAGATCACCTCTCGCTGAAGATGAGGCCAGAGGTTGAGCTCTGTTTGCAGTTTGGGTGGTGAGTGGTGCATTGTGGGACATGTAGTCTATTGAAACAGCCCTCCCTCCTTTTTAGACTTGATCTGTTTTTCTTTTCACGCTTCAGAGTCGATCATCGATCTTTTCTTCTCTTCCTTCTGATTTGCATTTTTCCTTTTGTTTACCTCCAACTTTTTCCTTCTCTACTTTTTCGTCCTCTCTTTTCTTCTGTTCTTTGGTTTTATTTAACTTTGTTTATTTTCCCCCTTTCTTTTCTTCATCCTTCTTTGTTGTTTATGATCTTACTCTCCTTTACTCACCTCAGTCATTCTTCTCGCTCTCATTCGGTTTTCCTTTACTTTCCTCTACCTTCCATCCTGTTTTGATCTTCTCTCTCTTTCTTCTGCCAGTCCTTCCACTTTTCTTTTCCACCTCATTCTTCTATGCTTCATTTCCAACTTCTCTATCATCTCTCCTTTTCCAGAACCCTCCTGAGTTTCTTCTTTACCTCCACTTTCCCCCCTTTTGTTTCCTCTCTCCTGTCACCCCTCGTTTTTCTCTTCCTCCTCCATCTCAAATTCTGTCCTCTTCTTTCCTCCCTCTGTCTCGTTCAGGAATGCAGTCATGTGCTCGGGACTCTTCCCTCCGAACACAAACATTCTTTCTATTTCAAACACACTCTTTGTTGCTGTGACGAACACACACTCGTCTAACTTGGATGGAAAAATGGGCCTGTCTGCAGTCCGTGGTTTATCTGAGAAATCTCACAGAAGGAGCCTTTAATGGCTGGAAACCGCCTCTGAATGTGTGTGTGTCAGTCAACTCTCCGGACCTGATTGGGTTTCAGTCCAGCAGTTCCTGAATCTCATGTTCACTTCACTGAAATCTTGTGGCTGCGCTGCGATAAAAAGACACTTTGTGTGGTCAGCTGAAGACGTACAGAGCTGCTTTTGTTCAGGACACACAGAGAAAGAAACAGATTGTTTTCAGAGAGCCAAAGAACACTTTCACTCCCTGCTTTCAGACTGCAGGTTTTTCTTTTAAAGGGCAACTCAATCGTAGTGTGTAAAAAGTATGCAATGCATTGACTCTGTTGGTCATCCTGTAGAAACTGTCCAGAGTTTAAATTCTTCAGCGTGATGCAAGCAGAAGATCAGTGCTCTTTGAAAAGAGCCAGTAATGAAACCAAAACTCTGAACAGCTTTTTTTACTCAAAGATGGGATGTTTCATCAGCTCAGGTGTTCGGTTAGTCTGGATCTGATGATTTGATTTCTCATTCAGAGTTATTGTTGGTCTGTTTAAAGTAGCATCTCACGGGGCTGAGACTGTTGGGGACTGACTGGCCAACAAAATTCACGAGGGAGTCTCCAAAATGTCTCAAATCGATTTGTTTGAATTTTGAACACGTTTGAAAAACTTTCGCCCAAGCTTTTCTTTCAAATCATCAAAGAGCTGTCGCAGGCGTCTGGTGCAATGTTTTGAAAGCTTCTCATTTGGGTTTCTGTGCATTTTAGAGCTTTAAAACTATATTTCGACACCTTATGACATCTGAGGCTGGTCCAAAACTGGTCCAGATCTGCCTGTTGTAAATTCATAAGTATACTCCAGCAGATTTAATTAAAAATGAGGGCGTGGGACAAAGTGGGTGGAGATGTGCAGCAAAGTAATGTGCACAGCCTAGAACACAGTTTGCCATGATTTTCAGATATTTGCTCCTCAAAACATGGCCACACAAGCTCGCTGATCACACCATGACAGATTGACTCGGTGTTTGTCTGTTAGTTTGTGTGCAGCACAGAGACAATGAATGTGTGTGTCCAAATCCAAAGGCCTGGCTTTGTGTATTTTTATACTTTATGGGTGTGTTGCCAGAGAAAGGAATGCTCTCTGTTCCTCTGATGACCAGCGACAGATGCTTTCCTTTAGGCGAGGCCAACGTTCGTGTGTTTATGTGCACGATTGTGCCTCCGACAGCCAGCGGGGGAAAAAAAAGCTCCTTTGTTTGTGTGTGTTTGTGTTTTATTACATGCCCACGTGGAATTGTGGGATACGAGGAGATGCAGGGAAGCTCATAGGCTAGAGATGATGAAGCAGACTTGAGCTGGGCTGTGAAATTTGTGCATTTTAAACACACGGTTCTGTTTAGTGTTATGTAACTTAAACTTTGATCAGTATGCAGTTATATTTAAAACTGGATCCATATTAAAGCCAAATGTAAGTAGTGGGATTAAAATACAGGTTTTCCCCCACAAATTAAGCCAAATCTACAAAAACTCATAGTTTTAATAAAAATCTACAGCAGAAGTTAGTTTTCTTGAACCAAACATGGAGGCAAAAGAAAGAGAAGCCTCAGCAACTCTGTTCCAATTTTACACTTGGTTGTAAATCTTAAAAGCAGTTTGACTTCTAGTTGCTCTGTTCTGGAACCACAACTCAGAAACTGCTCCAGTGTTGCTGTGTGTTTGTCTGGGAGCAACAGAAAACAAAAAACCACCCGGCTGGATTTGGTCAAACGTGGTGTGGAAGGGAAGGAAGGAATTCTTGATCCTGCTGTGGATAATTCCTGCAATTTTCTTGCAAAAATAACAGTTGCTTTAAATGTCAAAACGGTCAAAACTAGAGAGCATTTTCTGTAAGAGTGCAGTGTTAATGCTGAGTGCCGAAGAAGTAAAAGGCTATTTAAAAGTATCAAATGCCCAACCAGAAGCTAAAAGTATCGAAAAGCTGACTGAAATCTACAAGTCACAACAGGCTAGCTAAGACCTAGTATAGGCAGAATGGCAGGAAAAAGGTAAATAAATTATAAAATATAATAAAAGGTAAATGCAGCAGAAGGTTTACTAATAGCTTAAAGTATCATAAGGCAAACATAGATCTCAGTGTATTTCTATGGGGAAAATATCTGTAAATAAAGTTGGATATTTTGAAAAGTATTAAAGATACAAAAACCAAAAGTCATAGCAGCCATCTCCTTAATGAGCTGAGGGTTTAGATATATGAAGGGCCATAATAGCACAAAGTATGCAGAAGTAGCAAAAAGCCAATTAGAAACATAAAAAACAGAAAAATATTAGTATGAGTGCTGAACCAGCAATCACACAAAAAGGAAAACAGTAACAAACATTGCATTGGTCTTATTTTATCCTCATTGACTTGTTAATTGTTTATCTCTCTCAAAGCACCTTTGTTAATCATTCTGTCCACATTCATCTCTGATGGGTTTCAGAAGAAATTCTGTCCACACCAGTCCTCCCCGCTCTGCGTCTGCCGAGGCTATTTTCAGCTCTTTTCTTTCCAAGTTATCACGCATCATCCCAGCCCGGCCCTTGAGAGTTTGATTTCAGGCGCCAGGATGGACGCTCTTTCAGCAGCGATGAGGGAGGGTGGAAAAAAAAGGAAAACGCTTTGAATGAGTGAGCTCAGCAGTGCTCCACGTTTATTGATGTGGGGTAATTGTCTTCTTCTGTGATTCCATCATCATCTATTCAGGCTGGATGCCAGGCAGGTTCTGAATGAAAACGTTCCGGGTGAGACGGGAGAGAATCAGCTGAAAGCACGGCTCACCTTTCATGGAGAAATAACCTGAAAAGTCGACATTTTCAGCCTTAGCTTCGCACATCATCTGATTTAATTTGCGACAGAGTGTGACAACAGATCTGTTGGTGTTATTTTGTGTATCCCACACTAATGACAGGATAGTGAAGGCGCTTGTTGCAGGGAGGAAATATGTGCTTTGTCATGTAATGAACATTGAAGTTTTCCTTAAGCATACTTAGGAGTTTTTGAATTAATTGAATTAGTTTAATTCCAGCAGTACCATTAGTAGTAGTAGTAGTATTTTTGTCCTTAAACCAAACTATAAATGACAACCTAATCTGTTTTAATGTATACATACTTCACTGTTCTGAATGAAAACATTATTTTATTCTGTTTATTTCATTTTGTAGAAAAATGTCTGATCAGCAAAGTCATGATGATGATGATTTTGACAATTTCTTAGAAAACGTTGGTCTTTATTTTCTGCCATTTGCCGTTTTTTTCCTTTTGGGGAAAAACACAACCCTCCTAATGATCGGTTTGCTTTAAAGTGGGACTCCTAATGGACGCCCATTACCACGTCAGCGTGCAGAAACATGTTAACTCAGCCGCTTCCACGCAGAAGCTGTTGGCTCTCTGAGTCCTCGTGTAAAGTCCCAAAGATCCAAACAGACGTCTTCTGTGTGTCCTTACAGTTTGGCAGCTGAATTAGCTAAATGACGGAGTCTGAGATCACAAGGCTTGCAACAGTTGGTGCTGAATACAGCTCTCTTTGTACTTCTTAGTGAGCATGACTTGGTATCTATGACTACCTCTCTAACACGCCAAACTGCAGATAAGCACACACACACACACACACACACACACACACACACACTTGGGATTGTCTGTCAAGTGTCATACAGGAAACACACAGCTACAGACAGACTTCATATACAGACAAATGTCTGACAAGACTGCTTTTTAAAAAAGATATTTGTCTAATTTTGCTTAAAAGTGCACTTAAATACACACCATAGCTGTTTCATTTTCATTCCCTAACTGTTTACTTTCACTTTTTTCCATGCAAAATCCTCAAAGAGCAGTATGAAGCAAGAAAATGTTCCAATTTTCCACAAATATCATCTTTTCTCCCCATTTAAAAATCAAATTTGTTGTCACTTATAGACACAGACACACATTTCTGTGGTTGGCATTCCAGTCATATGAGCAGCATCACTGGCAGTCAACCCCTCAGCTGCGCCCGAAGGTCACAATGAACACACACACACATCCTGCTTCAAACAAGGAAACACACACTCACAGTTAGTTTCAGATTTATTGTGTTTTTAAGGATAAACTCTATGAAACGACCTACTGTGTGCACGTTTCCAAATCTTACTGAGTACAAGCGGCCTCGTCACGTGTCTAACCCAAACGTCGGTGCGGTGCAGCTTTTGTCATCCTCCTTGGACCTTTTTATCCCTGCAGCCTTATGACTCTGCTTTAATTCTGCAGGATGGCTGGTTCTTGATGGAGGACATGTTTAAAGAAACTCACAGCCGCGATCGTCGGATGAAAGAAACGAGTTCAAACTGATTTTATTACTTGGGAGATGATGTTCTGATATCGCTGCAACAGATTGAATGAAAAGTACTTTAAAATTTAAAAAGGGTTTCTTTTACTTGTTGGAAGTTTTGGAGTTTTATGTAGATACTTCCTCTCAGCCTGTATCAGTGGTCTCCAATCCTGGTCCTCGAGGGCCACCATCCTGCAGGTTTTACTTGTTTCTCTGCTCCAACACACCTGATTTGAATCAATGTGTCGTTAACAGGCTTCTGCAGAACATGAAGAGGTGATTTAACCACTGAGTCAGGTGTGTTGGAGCAGAGAAACAAGTAAAACCTGCAGGATAGTGACCCCGAGGACCAGGGTTGGACATCTCTGGTCTATATTGATTAACAAAGTTGATGGTTCTGTCTTTTAAAACTTGTTTTTCTGACAGATTATTCATATAATGTTCATGTTTATGCTAAAATCTGTAATAGTTCATTTATAAAACTCTTATTAACTCGTCTGATTTCCCACTTTAAGTTTCCACGCTGAACAGAAAGTAAGCGATGCTCACTTCCTGTTTCTCCTCACTGAATACATGTCCGCCATTAACCACAATCTACCTTAAAGGTACTCACTGCAAACTGTGAAATGTAACATAAATTAGGTTATCCTGAACCTAGAGTTTACTCCACTAGTTTCTCAGATATGTTGATATGCAAATCTGAAATGCGGGTCTGCGTTCAATGTAAACAAAGCACTTTTTTGAGCTGTGAATTTTGTATATTGACGTTTAGATTTACCAGGTTAGATTTTTTGGGGTCAGTTTTGAAGAATTTTAGCACTTTTTAGCTTCTCATTTGTTTCAGATAAATATAATTTATTATATGTAACCTCGGACTTTTGGATCACTGATTGAACCGATGATGTCATCACGTCTCTGTTGGCGGCCATATTTTTCTTCTTCTGATAAAACTAAAAGCAATTTAATCATGAAAGTGATTCACGTATAGAAGATACAGAAAATATAAATAAATCAGTCATAGAGGACACCATAAAAATCTGGTGTATTTGCAGGAAAATCATAAAAGTGCAGAAACTTTTCTTTTACTTGAGCTAAAGATTTGATTCCATCTGTGTTTCGCTGCTGAAATGATGAATAAATATTATTCACTCCAGCTGCTATAAACCAGAAAATAGGTAGAAACGTTTATATTTTTGATTTTTATGTTAAATATTTTTATGTAGCTGGAGTTGTGGGTTGTTTAAAGAGGCAGGAAAGTGGAAATAAATGTTTTTGCCTGGGTAAAATACAGCAGAGCTGGTAGAAAGATTTGGCAGACTTTAGACGGATGTCTTTCCTTCAGTCGTTTTTATGACTCTGCACGTTTCCGCTCCTGTTTTCATTCAGGTTTCTTCATTACCTGAAACACGATCCCTCATTGATCTAACATTTCCTAAAGACAACAAACAGGGAAAAAAAGACTCTTAAATTAATAAAATGCGGCAGTGTTCGTGTAGAAAAATGTGATTTGTTTTCTGTTTTGACCCTGAAAGTCTTTAGTGTTTTGAGTTTAAGGCTTTAAAGCAGAAATAGACTTTATTATTTTTAATTTTCCTCGCTGTCTTATCTGGTTTAGGTTACCGTACGCTCTGCCACTCTTCAGGAAAAAGAGATGTGTGTTTTTGACCAGCTGTTAGAGGTTTATTTAGCCACCAAGTTAGTGGCCTCTGTGCTGCTTCTCACGACCCCCACATGCCATTTATAGGTGACTTGTTGCACCCCGGCGTGTTAAATGTGGTCTTTTTTCTCCATCCTGTTGTGTTTAATCATCCTGCTTGAGAAAACCAGTTTATTTAGACTTTCATTTTGTGTTTTTTGTTTCTGAAAATGGATATTGTGTGTGTTTGAACTCAGCCTCACCTTTTAGGTCTTTTTTTAGGCTGGTAAACGCAGACGCTGACTCCTGAGACCTGACCTTTGACCCCTGGCACACTGAAAACACTCTTCACTGCAGAAACCCTTTTATTTGGTCACAAGGCCAACACTTCTTTAGTTTTTGTTCTCTACATTTTTCTACATGGTTTTTATTTCTTCACGCTAGAAACTGCAAACAGACAGTTTGTTAGGAAACAGGTCAGTGTTTCTCACAGACAGTCAATATTTTAACAGATTTATCAACAATAACAAAGAATTTAATGTAGCAGTGTTCTGGCTGGCCTAAGAAAATCCTTTTTTTAAATGAAACAAACAGAATATCCTTATAAAACTGTGGTTCATTTACAGAATATATATATGAAATCTTTGCAGTCATTTCTTTTACGTTACATATTTTTATTTAATTAATATTACTCTATAAATTTAACCAGACTTTAATGACTAGGACTGATTTATGACAGCAATAAAAGCATAAAACATTGAAGGGGTTGTAAACTTTTTTTTAGGCACTGTACATACCTTTACAGGTGTAGAAGAAAAGACAAAGAGTAAAGAGAAATGAGGTCATTATTGTATAAAAATGAATCCTGAATCTTTGTTCAGACGAGTCAGAGGATGTGATGTTTGTTTTTTAAAAACTTTAAACATTTAGTTTTTTTTTCATGCCTAAACCTTTTTAATGTGGTTAAAATGTCTGAAATCAATCAAATATTTAAAAACAAAAAGTGGAGTTTTGAACAATATAAAGATGATGAACTAAAGGGTTAAACCCTTCCAATCAACAGGTTTTTATGAAGGATTTGTTTAAAAACATTGTTGTTTGAGATCTACAGCAGTGGGGTCCAGTCCTGGTCCTGGAGGGTCACCATCCTGCAGGTTTTAGATGTTTCTGCTCTTCAGCTGGTCTTCAGGTTCTGCAGAAACCCGTTAATCACTCAGTCATTAAATCAGGTGAGTCAAAGCAGAGAAACACCTGAACCCTGCAGGACGGTGTCCCTCCAGGACCAGGACCAGGGTTAGACACCCCTGGGACACTTCTGTAGAGCGATGAAGCCTGATTTTTGTCATTTAGGATTGTGAAGAAGCAGATATGTGGCTGGTTGTTTTTATGACTCGAGGATTAAGGTCAAAAAGCTGAAAGCAGAAAAAACACATCTGGTTGTGAAACGACAACAGATTGAGAGTTGACTTGTTTGTCTCATTGATTCTGTTAGACCAAATCGTTGCTGATGTAGAATTTTACAGCAACACATTTCTTTGGGAGTTTTGTTTTACCTTCAACTCTCACAACGATGAAGAATTCAGGAGGAGATGACATGAAACACGGGCTTGGCTGGGTTTGGAGGAGTTGTAAGATTGTGATTCATACATATTTCAGTCCCTCATCTGAAGCTCCGGACCAAAAAACCAAACTTCCAGCTGGCAGAAAAAAGCCTCATCAGCTAATTTAAAATGCTGGGCTCTGACTCTGATAAACATAAACTCCAAGTTTAAGGATTAGAGCTTTGAAAGAGCAAGTTTAGGTCCATTTTATCTGAAAAAGAAAGGCTTTTATTATAATCCGCTTCACTTTCTTTAAACAAATACAGATTTTACATAAAGTAAGAGTGAGAAATGCATAGAATTAACCAAATTTAAGGAGCAAAAACAAGCAAAGAAGCCCTTCTTGTTCCTTTCAGGCAGTCTGAGTTTAACTGGAGCTGTTGAGGCCTTTCACCTACATATTACGGTTTGTTAGGCTGTGATTTAATTTGGCAGATTTTCTAATCACAGGTTGTTACAGAGGCTGGTTGAACGTCAGGCTGCATCTTGAGCTGAAGTGCTTCTGTTTCAGTCTGTTTAAATCTGTCCCCTGTTTCAGAAATGGGTGGGAAAGCTTTTAGAAAAGCTCCTCGACTTCTTGGTTCAACTCCTCGCTGGAAATCCGGAGCCATATTGATAATTTGGGAGGAAGGATTAGACGTAGCTGACAGGAAAGCTTAGGTTCCCGTCATTTTAATCTGCCCTGGAAGCTACTTTCAAATGATGCTTTTTAATTTGTTTGCTTGCTTAATTTTTTCTTCCTTAAAACAAGAATGTTTGGATTTAATGATAAAGCAGAGGATATGAGTCCTAATAGTTAAAACTATTAACCCTTAAACCATTATATGTGTCTTTATTTAGATAAATTTTTACCTTTTCTTCTTTTTTTAGGCGTTTTATCGGTCTGACATTTAAAACATGACACTGTAGGTTTTCTGTAATCAAATGATGCTGGAAATTACAGGAAGTGGAACAAAAACAAAATAAAAAATCTCATATTTATGTAAATTTCTCTCATTTCCTGCTCATCATACTTAGAGTAAAGTGTGGTTCTGTTCGTAAAAACATTCAGTCTGTTTTGTTAGTTTTTTTAATAATTAATTCCCATCTTTAAATGATTAAACTGATCAATTATAGACAGATATGATGGTGTTGAGAATATTGACAGGTCTAACTGACTTCATTTGGACCCAGATCTGGACCTCGGTCTGCCATTTGGGTACCTTTTTTTTAATTGTTCATAGAGACACACAGAGGCGTAAAACTGCCTTTTTTAAGAGGATTATCTGAATCATTTTCATGGAGTGAAGAAGGTCAGGAGCTGTTTCTTTCTGCTGATGGGTCAATTACGTCGTTGGCGTTTTAAATCCAGGTAATTAGACCAGCAGATAGTCGGATCACAGCAGCGAGGTCAGAGAAGTGTTGGTTCGGCTGAATATTTACGCCTTTTAGTGAATGTTTTCATGCACAGTTTGTGTTTTTCTTACAGAACACTGGAAACCTAATGACAGAGAATTTCTAAGACAAACTGATGTTTAGATTAGGTGCAATAATTACATTCATACCTGAATGAAATAAAGTAATATTCTCCAGTGAGTTTGTTTATCAGAAATCATCAGTGGATTTAAATCATTAACTTTCCAAAACCACTAGCTCAGAGAAAGACATTAGTATTGGGCAAAATTCACACTTCTTGCCTCATCATTGCAGCTTTTTTTGCCTCCTCTGGCACTTGTCTTCACACTTGCATAATTATCTTCATTACTACTTAATGAGCTGGTGATTAACCCCCTCTCATACTTCTCCAACACCCCGATGCTTCCCTCGTACGAGGCTGTTTCCAGACACCTGCTCAGCTGGTGCTGGAGGGGTCGGGGTGTCGACCGAAGCTGTCGGACTGATTGTTTAGGCATATAGTGATCTTTATTTGTTAGAATATTGATATTTGTGTCTTAATGTCTTTTACAACTTGTTGCTTCTTGTAAAAATCTCCCATCTTTTATCTTTTTCATGTCTTCCTTCATCGGCACATCCCTTCACGGTTTTTCCTCCTGCTGCCGTTTTATTTTTGCGGGAGTCTTTGTGAACCCACGTCCTCTCTGCCTGACTTTGCAGTACGTGAGCAGAGGTGAATCGGATCACATAGCTGGTGTCGTGTGCGGTGACTTTGCAGTTTTTGGTGGGGGAGGAAATAAAATCGCCTCAGCTCCAACAGTTCAGACTGACTCGATGTGTGTGTGTCTTTTAATTAAAAGCAATAAGCTGCAAAGTGTCCGAGTTTTGGGTTTGGTGCCTTGCTCAGGGGTTTGTGGAGATCCTTTCTGGTCTGGGAGCATTCCCGCTCACAAACACAGAAGCTAAAGGCCGTGATATTAATAGAAGTGTGAGGGTGACACTGTAATCCCACGAGGCATTCCTCTTCTCTGATATCAGCTGCCACACACCTCAGCTCAGCACTTTACACAAACCTCAGTGTTGGGGGATTTGAATACATTAAATACCTTAGTCACTATATTTGGAGCTTTTATTGTTGAGGAAATATTTTTATTAAGTCAGGATTGTCCAAATTAGATTTTGGTTTTATTTTAAAGTTTAATATTGTTGCTTTAACACAGTTTGATTAACTGGTTCAGTAAAGTTTGCTTCAGTTCAGTCCTGTTTGTCTTTGAATTAAAGCTACCCTTCACCATTTGCTGTCTTATCTTTCTCTGACCATTTAGGGACTTATTATTTAACTCTGTCCCCTTTTAGTTGTGGGGTACCCCAAGGCTCTATTTTAGGCACCATTTTCTTTTCATCATGGAGCCGAAAGAATAATGTTTTACCTTTCAGTGTTTGACAATGTCCTTCAGATTTCTCTGCCTATTACAGCTGCCAGCCATGTTAATATTCTTTGTCGTTGAATTGTCTTAGAGATGTTCAAACATGGATCTTTAATCTAAACAAAAATAAAACTTTCAGACTCTCTCTTTCCTGAGCAGTGTTTTTAGCTGAGTAAATTCTCATTGATCACTCAGTACGTTCATAAAATAATGGTCAAACCAAGCGAAAAAGAATAAAGCCACAAATGCAGACATTGTGGATTCATGGGATGGGACTCCTGACTGTTCCTGGGCCCAACAGTGTGTAGCTGCAGGGTTCTGGTGATAAAGTCTGAGCGCTGGCAGGGACTGAAACATGTGACTCGGTGACTCATCAGAGCCAGGTCTCTGTTCTCCCAGCAGCCTCGGGGAACGAAACATCCCACAGCGAGGAACTGAGGAGCACACACTGGGTTTAAATCCAAAAACAAGAAGCATTTTTGCTTTAAAGACAAACACATTCAGTTATAAAGATCACTATATTTGTTCTGGATTGGAGAGAAATCGGAGTGATTTTGGTATTTGGATTGGGTTTATTGTTTTTATTTTTTATTTTTTTGAAGTGTGTCACAGTTTGATCAGATTTCTTTGAAAGCCAGTTTGGTGTTTTCCCCCTGGCACCAGATTAAAAACTCCGGATCACAACAAGGCTGCTCGACTTTCAGCAGTACGATGAAACGACGGGGATCTGCTCTTCACCTGGCCATGTGTGCGCTGCAGAGAGCACCAGTTGTCCGTTGGCATGGGGACGTTGTGGCTGTTTATTTGTGTGGTTCTGCTTGTGTACATATTTGGCTGAATCTCTGTGGAGCCTGAGTGATGAGAGAGCCATGACTTGCATATTGTTGGCTTTCTGAAAACATTATTTCAACAATGGTTAGAGTGGCCTTTTTAATCCCTAGTGATATACAAGAACTCCTTGAGTTCTTGGAGTTTGTGGTTCTTCAAAGTTTCCTGACTTTTTCTTTTTTTTTTGTAAACAGTAAGTTCTCTATTGGGTGCTGTGACCTGATTATGAATATGAACAGTATATCCTTTCAAGGATTTACTGAAACAACCAACGACTGCATGAATACACAAGCGTTCAGTCTTGAACTTTTAGTGTTTTGTCCCTTTATTTATGGGAAGCGAGCCGATGTTGGCGGAGGTCGGCAACAAAATAATGTGCGTGACCAAGAATACAGTTTTCTGAGCCGTGGGCACAAAAACAAGCTGCTTAAAACACGGACACACAGCTCAGTTGTCACTTGGTCACAAACCCTCAGAGTTAAATGAGACCTCAACAAGAAATCCACATATTGTCTCATTATTTTCCCACATTTCTTTACACCAACTAGCCTTTAGATTATTTAGAGAAAATAAAATCACAGAGAAATCCAAATAAAAGAAAAGCACACAGCCTTGTCTCTATTGACACAATGATGCCACCTTAAATTGGGCCCTAGGTGTGACTTTAGTTTCATCTGTATGTGGTCCTACGATGGACTAATGACCTGTCCAGACTGATCCTGCCTCATGCCCAATGTCCACTAAAGATGCCTACTTTTAGTGGACCTAAAAATGAAATGACCAGATATAGAAAATGGATGGATTTGTGTGTTTTTAGGTGAAACGGTGAACCCTACACCCTGGTGCTTCGTTGTTTGGACAATTTGAAGCTCAATTTAGGCAGAGATAACCAGCTTTATGTTGTTACACAACAGGCAGGCAATAGTCTTGAGACGGGCTATAAAGCAGTTGAGCCAAGTCCAAAAATGGCTACTCTGTAATGGAAAAAAAGAACTATTTCTACAACACTAAAATGCACTTGGCTCAGAAGTGCATTTGTCCAAAAATAACCCTGAAGCTCTGACTTGGAATGTGAGATGGAAAAAAAATGGTTCAGAATATTTAGAGGAAGTACAAATCAAATAAAAGCACATGGCATAGTCTCCATTGACACAAGGATGCCAGCAACGGCTAAATAAACTGCTCCAAATGGAACTTCACGGCCAAATGAACTTCCTCGCAAGCAATTACACATCAGTCACAGCCCCGTGTGAGGCAGCATTAATTAAAATATGAATTTAAAAGAATGTATCAACACTGTGGGTCACTGTGTAACCACTATAAGATACACTGAGGCCACCGGAGAGAGAATTAGTGCTCAGTTAATTATGATACGCTGATACGCATGTTTCCTGTGAGGGGAGAAAAATCAACAAAGTGCACAAGTCTTGCAATAAAATAGTCCTCGAGGGCTACGAGCTCCACTTGTTTATCTTACATGGCCAACAAGGCTTTAATTTTAGCAACAAATATACTTGAGTATTACTTTGACCACAGTTTCATGACAAAGATATTGTATTAACAGGATCTCCACCGTGGAGAAAAGGCCCTGAACTGGTGTTAATCTGGATTAGCGTGGTGTAAGTGTGACAGAGCCTCGCAGGACTCTGTGTCGCCTCAGGTAATTACGTTGGACAGTGAAGACGGCGGGTTGGTGTTTTCCTCACGTCGCTGCAGGAGCTGCTCTGTGGCGTGAAACAGAAATTCTCAGAGCTTTTTGGTTATTTACCCGGCCTGTTTGTCCAGGTTACCTGTTGAGTAAGAAGTTGGGTAGTTAATCCTACTTGAAGCTTTCTGTTGGATTGATTTCTGGAGATTTGGAGTTGTTTTCTGAATGATGAAAGAGTCTGATAGACGTTGAAGTCTTGCATTAGGGCTGAGTGTGTCACTCTGAACTGAGCTGCTGGACTCGTGTAAAGACAAAGAAAACAATTTGGTCCACTTCCACTCAGACTGGTTTCCTCATATTAAAGTAGACACTAAAAAACCCACAAACTGTAGAAAAGTAGAGGTTCAATAATCCATTTACTAATGGTAGACTCAGCATTCACTGTTGTTTTCCTGTTTAGTTTCTTATAGATTTTTTTGTAATCTAACCACTTCTGCATTCTCTGAAATCTGCTTCAGCACACTGGCTGTTTTAATCTTTAGCTACTATTCTGCTCCTTTTAGCTTTTAGCTAACCTTTGCTACTTTTAACTGTTAACTTATCTAGTTTAGCTTGTTTTGTTACTTGTAGCTTCAAATGATAATTTTGTGCTTTTAGCATTTTGCTCCGTTTTAGCTCGTGTTCTGCTTCTTTTATCTTTAACAGCTCAGTTTCAGCTTCTTTAGTAAATTTCAGGAGTGATTCAGCTCTCAGCATTCACTGATTCTCTAAAAATGCATAAAATCTGCAAATGATTATCAAGTGATTTTATCAGTTATAATAATAATTTCCCTAGACTTTACCAGGATATTTGGACCTATAGATTGTTAATTTGTCCTGCCACGTATAATTGATGTTTACATTTGAGTATTAGACATTCAACAGATAATTTGTTGGATGGATAAAGTTCTCCAGCAGCTGTGTTTAACTGACTACATTAAGAATCACAGTCTGTTAACGGAGTAAACCACTGTGTGAAAGGACACCTCCACCAGTGAACTGAGTGATTTTTGTTGCTAACAAAAGACGGGGACCGGCCCGGCCTTATGCGTCAACAATAAAACTTGTTTGTTTTTCTGCAGAGGTTGTTGCTGTGTGGTTGATGCTGACTTCTTTTTGGTTCGGGTCGGAGTTTGAAACTTGAAAATTGAATAAGAACCCAAAATCAGACGAGTAAGGCAAGCAAAAAGTGGAGCTTTTGTAATGAAAAACTGTTAAAACTTTGGCTAATTTATTTTTGAATAAATTAGCCTCTTAAATAAGGTTTCAAAACACTAATTACTTAATTTTACATCGTTAGGTTTATGTTTTTAGACCCAGTTAATATTTAACTCTGCAGACCAGCAACAAACTTCATTTCCTCTTTTTTTGTTGTTATTTTTGTGTTTTTTAAAGATGTAGCATTGTTTTTCCAGAACTTTAAACAATTAATAAAATATAACTTTTAAAGAAACTTTCAATTTGATAGATTTGATTTAGAAATCTTCATATTTAGGATCAGTACATGTCTGTACAGGTGCAAAGTTTATTTTTTGACATTATGCGTATGACATGCTTGAATAACAATCTCTCCTTTATTTTTTTTTTTTCTTTGTCCTCCTGTTCCACTTGATTTTACTTCCTGTATTACTAAAAGCTGTGTCAGTGGCCCAGTTTTCTCATGAGGAAATTCAAATTTCACGGGCCTGCGCTCGCTGTTTTACTTTAAACCCTGGGACCGTCACAAATAAAGGTTCAAACCGAGCTGGGTGCTTCAGGTACAACAGGAGAACCAGGTGCTTGGCTTCTGTTTGTTTAAGACTCCTATATGGTCTGTTGACTCAGTCTTTCAGCCACTTGTGGGTCTCATATACAGGAGATTACCCTCAGTTTAGACTCCTAGGGAAGAAAAGAAATATCTACTTTAGTCACATGGATTTGAGGATCTTTTATATTCGTGATGGAAGCAGTATTTTTAGTAGTTAACCTTTTGTATCACTTGGAGTCAGCTCTCCTCCTTGTTGATATTCTGATGTCTGATAGAGATTCATTGTAAGAGGGGATGCAGACAGTTGAGGCCCTCAGCTCCACTTTTTCAGATACTGGATATCTCATCCCGCAATAAAACTCTGCTTTCATGAACGTCATCACAAAACCTGCCAGCTGCACATGGCTCCTATCACCACTCTGCAGCGTTTCTCTCTTCTCCCCGAAGCTTTGCTGTTCAGCGTTTTCCCCTCCAGATCTTCAGTCTGCCCCACTCTTCGTCTTTGATTGATGCCTGACAGAGAAGTCAGACAGAGGCTGCACAGACTTGACTTGCTCTGCTGCTCCTATTGATCCCTTTTCACTTAAGCCATAATGAAGTATTGGTCAGCCTCGGGGGGTGTCAGCAGTGCTCAGCGAAGCAGCAGGTGAGAGGAGCCTCAAAACATTAGACTTAATTACCAGCAGCCCCTGTGTGTCCTGCTTTCCTTTGGAGCTGCATTGGTGGCATTAATCTGGCGCTGGTGGAGGAGAGAACTAATCAGACAACAGAAAAGGAAGGTATGTAAGTGTCAGAGAAAAATGAAATCAGACCAGAAAGATGCAGCAGAAGAGACTAGACACTAGGACTGCAGTAATCATTTTTTCCGTTAGAAGTCGATGAACTTGCAGGGTAAAAGAGAGGTTGAAGAGAACTTCCATTTTTGCATATTTTAGTTTTTTTTCTTACACTTTCAGATTTGAAGCAGGAGAAAGCTGTTTTTGTGCAAAGATCCAACATAATATATAGCAAATATACAGTATATTATGACATAATTCTTACCTACACTAACGCTGTATTCCACCTGGTGGGAATAATGAGACTAATTCTCCACATCTGTGCTTCTCTGGGCTCATTGGTACTCATATAGCATGCATGTTGGCATACACATGAAAAACATCCCCAAGGCCTTCATTTTGCAGACTCATACAGAGACATGAACACTGGAAACATTTGCTTGTGGCAAAAACTATACATTATTTATGGCTTCCTGTCAACAACTCATGGCTCCTGCCACCTGATACGCAGGAAACCATATGTTTCCTCCCATCAGATTTATCCTAAACAGCTTTACTGTACATTTAACCTTTAACCCATTTACAGGGAAAATCATAAATATTATTCTATCAGGAGTTTGTGTTTTAAATTAGTAAAGCTAATTTCTGCTCAGTTGCTCTAAAACTGTTTTTTATAATCACAATTTGTGCTTTGTCATTTTTTCAAACAGGTTATTAAAACTGATTTCTTCTGTGACTCTAAATCCTGGAAAAAACTGAATCTGTGTTGGTCTGCCTGGAGGAGGCTTAGCCCTGAGCGAGCTGCCCATAAATGGCCAGAAAACACCCTAAAGACAGGATGGAGAGTGGAGGGAAAGAGATGGAAAATAAAACGGAGGAATGGGCAATTTAAAGCTGCAACATGAGGGTGAATTAGTTTAGGAAACAGAGAAGGAATGAAGTGGAGGAAACCCAGATGGTCAAAGTTTAAATAAGACAAACATGAAAGAAGAAAGAATGGTGGAGGAAATGAATGGGGAGAAGAAAAGAGAAAGTCAGGAGGGGAAGGTTTATATTTAGCCAACCTAAACACTGGAAAGGCCAAAGAAGCATCTTTTCTGGGTAACTGAGCTCCTGTAAGACTTTGGCAAGAACTGTCCTCCAATGAACTGAAGGGAAGTTTAAAGATAAGCACACTTTACACAAGATATTCACAGTTAATTTGTCAAGAAATAACATATCTGAAGTGCTCCAAGTTAAATATTTTAATAGCAGACGTTATTTGACAGACTCCAAAGACTTCCTGCCTTGGACAGGAAGTGGTTCAAGTATATGAAACTGACTGAAACCAGTCCTTTACGGTGTTCTTTCCTGGGCATATTAATGAAAACACTGTTGAAAAACTACAGAAACTGAGTCAACCAAGTGGTTCTGAGGAACAAGGACTGGATCTTAGTCCTGTCCTAAAATGTAAAGTCTTTGGCTGGTATGACTCTGATTACAATATGTTATAACAATCAAAGAAGTAAACAATGCAGTTTTTTAAAATTTTCCTAATGAACTCTGTTCCTTTCCTTTTAAAGTCCACCATCACCTTTCTTGCTGTTCTTCTTCCATGGGTCCATTTTGTAGCGATTCTTAAAGTTTTAATGTAGCATAAAAAGGATTTAACCAGACTGAAGAAATCTGACAGGAGTTGGCAGAAAATGTCTCAGAAAATTCTGAGGTTAAATTATACAACATATGTCCTCCAGGCATGTGGTTTTAATATTGATTAGGTCTCTTACTGATGAAACAGCCCCAATCTGTTGAGGAATGGGGTCAGAAAGACTGAAGGTCGGCCACTGACAGCTCCAAGCTTTTTGTAGCAAATTCTTCAAGTCCTGGAAGTTCCTGTTACAGTAAAATAAAAAATGTGTTTCCAAAAAAGGATAAAATACAGGGATTTTTTTTAGGTTATACCTAAATAATATTATACCAAAGGCTGATCAATACTGTAGGAAGACAAAGCTAAAACAGAAAAATGTTATCAACACCCATAGATTAATTAAATGCATCTTAGTCACAGTCTCAGTTAAAAATAAAAATTGGTAAACAACAAAAAATAGTCACAGATAAAATAATCGGGTCACGGAGGCAGCAGGTCCAGGAGGGAAACCCAGACCTCCCTCCCTCCCCCCAGCGACACTCTCCAGCTCCTCCTGCAGGATCTCAAGGCGTTCCCAGGCTGGAGAGGATACAAAAGCACTTTAATGAGTTCTGGGTCTACCCCGGGGTCTCCTCCCAGTAAAACAAACAAACAAACAAACAAACAAACAAACTCCATATGAAATGCCTGGATCACCTCAACTGATTGCAAGGCTGAGCCCAGCCACCTTATTAATAATTAAAAATTCAGCCAGTGGTCCTAATGTTATGGATGATCTGTGCATATTGTAAGAAAAAAATAGGATCCACCTGCCTTTGTGTGTTGGTTTGTAAGCACTTTCCAAGACAACATCTTGTGTGTTTGTCCAGTAGAAGATGCGTTTTGAGAAGTGGTATTTCTTGCAGTAGGTGTGTGCATGCATGTGCCAGGCTGTGTGTGTGTGTGTGTGTGTGTGTGTGTGTGTGTGTGCCCAGAAGGGCCTGTCAACCTGGATGCAGTGTGAGGTGAAGTGACAGATTTGGATCAGCGGGGGACACCGGCCACTGCAACTGTGCCTCGGTTAAATAATGTAGCAGCTTTAATTCATTGCCCTGAATTATGGAGACAAAGCAAGTGTGTTTCCTGGGAGCATTTTTCATGTGACACAGTCTGCGTCTGACGGCTTCAGGCAGGACGCCAAGCAGGGACATCAGGGTGTCAGACTGTCTGGAGGTCAGTCGGGGAGAGACGACGTGCTGACAGGAACACCTTTAACAAGGAGCTTCTTTCTGGCTTATTCTGGAGGTAAACTGATTTAATTTAACATAACGATGCCACTTTCAAGATAAAGTCGAGTTGGAAGGTGCATTGTTTGCTGCTGAAGCTAATCCCTGTCAAATTTGTGTAACTGATTGGTTAAATTAGCTAATTCACAGAATAATTATGTTGGTTTTGACTGTAGCAAACCAGAAACCAGATAACCTTTGGCAATTTAAGAGCATATTTGTACAACTTTATAAGTTTTGCATGTCTTGCAGCTAAGCTGCAACATGCTCTGATTTTAATTAGGGTTGCAAAGTTACTTTATTTCTGAAAACATTCAACTGAAAAGATAGTATTAAATTTTAAAGGAGTGTCGCTGTTGGGCAGGTTTTAACATGTTGAGGTAAAAGTAAAAACCCAGAGAAGGAAGCGCCGTGCTGCAGCTGGAGAGTAATTAAAGGACATGGTTATAATGTCTGTTATTTGGACAGCTTGTGGTCAGATAGGAAAGAGACATGGCACCTCCTGCCTCGCACACTTTCAGCAACTCTTTCCTCCCTTCACACATTCACAAACTGACACTGTCACTGATAAGAGCTCTTAAAGGTCGTGAGTGTGTGTGTGTGTGTGTGTGGTTTGCTCTGACTTAATCCAGCCGACACCTGATGTCAAAAGCGTGGACTTCCTCTGCTTCTCGGGTCCCGTTTGAAGCCACGTTAGTTTAGACTCGGACAATACAAGGAAACGCCACCATGAGCTCACTGTCTTTGTAATAATGGGGAATATATTTGTTTAGTGTGAAATAATGGAGTATCTTTGGTTTTATGAATAAATACTTTACCGTTTGAAGAAAATTAAACCCGTGGCAGAGCCAGAGGCTTGGCAAACCTGGATCAATAATGTCAGTGTTGTAGCTCAGAAATTAATGTCCCATTGTTATTTTTTCCGAGTTGCACATTCCTGTAGGGTGTATAATACATTTTTTTGGTCATTCTTATTTATATATGCAGTCATTACTGCCATATAGATAAATTATAGCTGGCTCTCATGATATATAGTGGTGGTGGGCATGGCCACCTTTAGTCAGCCTGAAAAATATGACAAATATCTCCGTTTATTTACGTGTTTGTGGTTTTAATTGACAGTTGCATTGAAAATAGCTTACATCCAAAAACAAAGACGCGTGGGGCTTTCTGCCTGTTATCTCGTGTGTGATGTGGATGAACACGGAGAATCACTGTAACATATTAGGGTCAGACAGAGAAGCAGAGAAAAGGGAACTCTCTGGAGATCAAATAAAGGATGAAAGCGGCGGCAGCAGAAAGGTGGAGGCTCAGAAGACAGATGAGGAAGCGCAGAACAGGTCAGACTGTCAGAGTGCAGGAGAGAAAGTGCTGAGAGGTCCCCCCGGTGCCGAGATGAACCGGTTCCCCCCGCAGGAGGAGGGGAAAGATCTGTCAGTGGGTTTTGTTTCCGAGTGTGTTATAGTTGTTTTAGGCAGCATGGATGATACAGGAAGATTAAAAGAAAGGTTGGCTGGCAGGAAACAGGAGAAGATGGTGGAGAAGGACAGACTGGGAGGAGCCGAGGTGGTCCACGTCTAATGGACTGACAGATATATGGAACGGTACCACTGAACGGGACCTGATGAACCTTTAAATGGAGCGCAAGATATTTTTAGTAGATTATTATGAAGCTTCATCTAGAAAAATTGATGATCTGTTCTTTCTCTTTCTACAGCTAACTGTATTCAGCCATATAGCTGATGTACTTGGAAAATCATAGATTGTCAGCTGTTTGTTCGTTTTTGTGGATTAGTTAACTTGTTTATCACTCACCACCGGAGGCTGTGCGTCAGTGTGGTTGGTGGATTTTATTAAAGCTCTCAGATTTAATCATTGAATGCACATTTACAGCTGATTAACATTTAGAGTCAGCCCCATTCGTGATGACCACCTCACCTTAGCGAACTTAGCAAACACAAAAAATGGATAAAATGCAGCAGATTTTACAGATATTGGACTAAAGTTTGGTGTGGTAGCAGCTGAGAGTCATTCTCAAAGCCTTCTTCAATGAAGTTGACTCCAGAAGTTATTGAGATGCTGATATGCATCCAATAATTTGAGTTTCAGTGAAATCCATGGGAGTTTTTGCCAACAGGCAGCCAAATGAATGCATAGGAAAGTACATGATCACCTTCCTTTCATGGCGGCAGGTAACAATAAACTTCAGTTGATGACTTCCTGCCCTCAGATGAAGCTGCAGTCATAAAAAGCTGCCTGAATCTGTGTGTTGAGAGCAGCAGGGCTACGTTAGCCTTGTTAGCATGCCAGCCTGATTCCTGTTGCAGCTCTGGGGCGGCGCGTCAGGAATGATTCCTGTTAAACTTTAAAATGTTTTCTGAGAGCAGCTGCTGGCAGGCGGCCGTCCCTGGGCTTGTAATTAGATCCCAGGACCGGTCACTATAATGAAGCAGGTATATCTGGGAGTTTACTGCGTCACATTGCTGCAGCTGATGGAGACAGAAAGGTCACAGTATGAGAACCTGAGATTTATTTCACGGTAAATCTCACTCAGACTACTAACCTTTTCATTTGCAGGTAGTTACATCTCTGGCTGGGCTAAAATATGCCCAAAGCAAAAGCTAATATTACAGTTTTATCTTTTTCTTCAGTAAAGGTAGAGCCTGGTGTACTCTGAAGGGCAAGGTGTTATATCTCTGGGTTTTCCTTACATCAGGTTGGATAAAAACAGTAGTATCTGCTTATAATGTTTATAATAAGAATAATTGGCTTGACAATCATGTTTTACAGTTAGTTGATTGCATTGTTGTTGCATAAATGCAAAAGTTGCTTTTATAAGAAAGCTTCTTTGCACAAAGGAATTATTAGTCTTTTTTTTTTTGGCCGTGTCGGTATGTTCACGTGTCTGTTAGCAAAACATCTCATCAACCACTGGATGAATTTTATTAAAACTTGCAGGAAGTAAACGTGATTGATTCGAGATGGCTGCCACAGCCACCTGATTGTAGAAAACACAAAGATGGCTCTAACTCAGTCAGTTTTCTAGATACTAGGCTGAAATTCTGTGTGGTAGTAGCTGAGAGTCATTCATAACTTGTAGTCTGAGCGTGACTTCTCTTGGTATCACATGAGATTGTTCATGACGTTATTTTCAAGGTTTGACCAAAGTGGCTACAAATAAAATCTTGGTCTAAAACTCTGGTTTTACAGGTGGACGACATGTTTTCTTTCAAGCTTTCTTTAATTATTTTTGTGTGAAATTTGTGTCGTGTGAGTAAAGCATAATCTTTGCAGATCTTCCAAGTCGAATAACAACATCTGTTCCCTTGTTAAAGCGCAGAAGGGATTTGTTGGAGTGTAATGGATAGATGTAATGTAATACAGAGATTACAGCAGCATGATGTAGACCCTTTTCTTCAGCTCGCCGTGCTCATGGTTTACCTTTAACCCACATCTCTTTGCTTCCTGTGAGCTCCTGGAAAAAAAAAAAAAAAAAAAAAAAAACCTTGACATGAGCTGCTGACGGAGCTAAACACTGATTTGCTGCGTGTCAGGGGAGGTTAAAACCTTCGAGGTCCAGTTTCAGATGTACTCCAAGCCCACGGTGAGCTGCTGCCTCTGTCATGTTACCAGCCTGTTTTTCAAGCTCTGATAATAATACTCTGAGCTGTGCCTCTGGGACAACAAATGGCTCATTGCAGCAGATGTAAACCGAGGAATACACTGTATATAATTATGTACTCTTCACTCTACAACAATGTTTTCCTCCAAGGGAAATCAGTTTAAAACTAATAAAACTCAAAGCGTACAACTAAAGACGAAACTTATAGAACTTCCTGCTCAGACATGTTTTCTCAAAGACAACAAGGAACTTGATGAAGCTCACTTCCATCTTTATTTTTAATTTTATCTTAAAGGAGTAATGTCGACAGCCAAAACAAAGATTGTTTGCAGATGTTCAAATACGTAATATAAGATGACAAAATGGTTTGAAGACGGCCAATAAACACAGGTAGACTGTAGGTGTCTCAGACAGAGGACAAAGACTCAACCACATGAGGGAAATTGTTACAGAATGACCTGAAAGTTATATTTTATGTTGCGTTAATTCAGTATCAGTATATAAACCTGATCTGAAGAGTCTGTAAAAGCAGGGAAGGCCTCTCATGCTGAAGTCACTGCACTCTCCTTTTTTTTATTTCCCTTGTAAACTTTCCCACGACTACCTGTTCTGCACCAGCTCCCATGTTATTCCAAGTATGACAAACGTCAGTACACGGTCCAGCGCCCGCCGTGGAGGTGGAGGTCTTTGGGCTGCAGATGAAGTGTTCAGATAGTGGAGTGTTTTCTTTTTTTTTTCTGTTGGTGAAGCAGAGTGATGGATTGTCCTTAAGGCTGAGCTCAACCAGATCTCTCAGGTCTCAGCTCTTTTATTTCTGCCAAGTGGGGCACGTGTGTGTGTGTGTTTTAGAGTAAGTGTTTGCTGTTTTAAGAGGTTAAAGGTAGTATCTCACTGGGCTGCGACTGCTACTGACTAGTTGGCGTATGGTATTTGCAAGGAAGGCTTCAGAATATCCCAAAATGTTAGCAGAGTTTTCAATTTCCTTGTTTGAGTCACAGAGGCGTGCAATCTTGTTGCTTGAGTTTAAAAATGTTTTTACAAAAATATGACTTTTTTTCTACCATTATCATCAAGAACATCTCAGACCATCTCAAGAGTGTTAGAGACACAGGTCTGAAAACCACACAATAATAATAATCAGTAAAAAATTGGTCCAAATCTGCCACAGAATGTGTCAAGTATAATTTGGTGGTGTTGACACAGATTACTACTCTAAATCTCAGTCTGTCATCGCTGTGTCACATCCTCGAGCCGCCATGCTGGCCTTTCTTTTTTACGTATATCAACCACTGCGGCTCTGTCACAGCCTCACCTGCTGGATCAGAGGCAGAACATTGGCAGGTTGACCTCACCTGCTGGATCAGAGGCAGAACATTGGCAGGTTGACCTCACCTGCTGGATCAGAGGCAGAACATTGGCAGGTTGACCTCACCTGCTGGATCAGAGGCAGAACATTGGCAGGTTGACCTCACCTGCTGTGTCACTTTGGTCTTTTAATTGACTGCTTTGTAAAGTCTTTGTGAAAAGGACTTCTGGACTCTGAACCTGAACATGTGACGCTCATAGTATTGAATGAATATTTATCTTTAAGTGAAATAATTTAAAATATACCCTTTAGCCTGTTTGACTGAAGTTCTGTTGAAATCTCCTCACTGGAGTTTTTTATCAGTGGAATACAGCTGATTATGTACACAATATCCAATGATTATTTTACAAGAAAAAACAAAAATTCCATATTACATTATTGCCTAAACACAGCCTCTTTGAACTTATTTTAAAACCCAGTTGTTCTAAAATACAAGAAAACTAAATTATAGATTTATCTGATAGTTCTCTTAAACAACAAATGTAGATCAAACCTATTTGGAGTCTTTCTGCAACATATGTTGTCTTAGAGTCAAATAAATACAGATTAGTGTAAATGTGCTTTGTCATATTCTGTTAATTTATGATTTAGTTGCACAACCTAACAATAGAGCATGCAGAATTACACTCCATGAACAAAACAATACACAATATGTGATTATATTCCACGACATTAATCAGCTAACAGCAGAAACCAGAGCAGCAGAAATCTGATAAGAGATAAAGAAAAAAACAAATGGTTGCGATTATTTCATTATCAATTAAACCTCATAAAAGTGCATCTGTAAAGTGTTCAGAAAGATTAAAAAAAATGTAGGTCCTAATTTAATAGCAGATAGCTGTAATCACTGTCTGACCTGCAGGAAACAAAAATAGTTTTCAGGCCTCTGTAGGAGGAGGTTTTGTTTTTCCTCTCTCTCTGTGGAATTATAGGATATGTAGGCCAGTTGTTAAATTTGTTTTACAAGCATTTAGTTTTGCAGTCAAGCGGCTGTGAGGGAGACTAAGGTCAGCGTGTGTGTCGGTTTCCCTTCCCCGTGCATGAGCGCCTCTTTCCTTGTGTTAACATGTCATCACCCTGATACAGGAGCGTGTGGAAGAGTGTGTGTGTGAGGTTTCAAACTCCTCAGGATGTCTGTGTCCTGACTGGTTTGGCTTCTCAGTTCCCCTTAGTCTGTTTCCAACATCCTGTTTTCACACACAAACACACACCTGGGTCCTCGTTGATCTGACGCTGAGAACGCGAGGACTTCTGAGGCTCAAACAAACGTCCTCCACGTACAAGAATGACTGATTTCTGTTAGCTTTAGCTGTTTAAATATCCCAGAAACTTTGCAAAATTCGACCAAAGGATGATCTGAGTACTTAGAGAAACGTTAACATGAGAATAAACAGCATTGTGTTGTTTTAGTCATGACTGTTGTGCATTTTAACTAATCTAGGTGTGAAACAGTGTAAGTTAGTGCAACAGCAGCGATGGAGGCGGCGTCATTGTGGACCGACCTGTACAGGTGTCACAGCAATTACTGTAACAACCACTCCCTCTACTGTAAATACACACAAACACAGCCGGGGAGCAGGGAGAGACTGACTTTAAACTGCTTTAAAACTCAAAGGACTTTGAAAAGTTTCACAAGAACTTTTCCTATTGCTGCTTAGAGTTTAAATCTGCAATTTTTCCAAAGTGGAATATAGGTTTTTTCAGAAAAATCAAATTTTAGATTTTTCTCATTATGAATGACTGAAGATTTTTAAAGATTTTTAAGCTGTTATTAGCTGGTTGTAGACCAGAAAAGGTTTGACACCATTTTTCTGGCTTTACTGTAGTGGATACTTGTTTGAATTCAGTGTTAAATAATGATTAAAGATTATTTTGAGCTGGAACAGCAGCATCCAGTTTGTCTCTGACTCGTTTTCCAGGTGAATCTGGGTCGTTGGGGGCGTGTCCGCCACACTCACCTGGGCCCGCAGGTTGAATAAATAAACCTCAGTGTGCTGTTCCAGCAGGTGTCAGTTTATCCTGCCCATCTAACAGTAAAACACAACAGTTTGTATGTATTTAGTTAACCTGATCCAGTTGACACTCAAACACTGTGGAGGACGTCAAGGCTAATGGATGGGAAAGTCCTGGAACATGAACTTTAGATTCACTCTGTTCCTTTTGCAGTTTGAAAATACAGGTGCTGGTCATAAAATTAGAATATCATGAAAAAGTAGATTGATTTCAGTAATTCCATTTAAAAAGTGAAACTTGTATATTATATTCATACATTACATACAAACTCATATATTTCAAATGTTTATTTTGTTTAATTTTGATGATT